>NC_136609.1:4690331-5251994 GCF_910589615.1 Taurulus bubalis
ATCCTCTAAATACGGATGCATTTTGACTTTATTCATTGGATTCCTCACATGTATTGCATGTATTGTACCAAAATTGTTACAAATTATGTGAGGTATTGTGTAGATCAGTAGTGCAGCAACAATGTCACAGATAGAGGCCTTGTTCATACAGAAGCCAACCGCACTACAAATTGATACACTTATAGCAATGGGAGGCACTTACCGACTGTCTGCTGGCTGCAGCACAACATAAGTGGCCCATTACGTGAAAAACCAGCCATATAATTTTGAGGAAATGACATATGTTCATTCTTATGAAATTTGTATATTTTCCATTTCAAAGTGATGATTGACCTGAAAGTGGTGGGGGCCACAGGAAATGACTCACACACTCCCAAGAGGCAGTGGGGGAAACGGAGTGTGCTGATGTTCAATGAGTGACTGTAACTGCTCAGCCAATGAAGACACCAGCTCTGTGAGCTCCAGAAAAACAAACCGATCGTCTAACTAACACACACACACACACACACACACACACACTGCTGTCACAGATTAAAAGCTATTGTGACTATCTTTGCTGTTATTCTGCCCCACGTAGCCGTCTGATTTAGATGTTCTGGATATATTTTTTCGTGTTTTGTTTTGTCAAAGCATCCATTTGGACATGCCATTTCCTGTTCCCTTTCATTATCCTCGAGACCTGCTGCGCTGCTTTTCAGTCCCGGCAAAATGAGCCCGCCGTCTCAGCAACTATATTTGATGAAAATGTATTCCAATTGTGCAATTTTCATATCCTTTGCTTATTAACACTTACTCAAAGGAAACTATATCACACTCTGGTGGGGATAAAGGGTTGTTATTGGCGCTGTTATTATTATTATCATCAGCTGGTATTCGCCGCGGCACAGCAGTGTCCATGTGGTGGGTTGAGGCTGACCGGGACATCCATCTCTTCGCAGGGAAAACCATCTGCCTCGCAAATCCCTCCAGTGCATCTGTTGCATTGTGCAGACGACCGTCTGTATGGAGAGAAGCTCCTAAAGCTAATGCATGCTTAAAATTGCAACATTTTCCCAACCAACACTGACTCATAAAGCCACATTCAGTTTTGAACCAACCATGTTTTCTATCCCACCCGGATATATTCAGACAGCAGGGCTGGGAGAGAATACTTCAACATACTATTAATGTAGTAGTTTTGAGTAAAGGGCTGTGGCATTTTTAAAGGCAGGTTTGGTTAGAAAGTTTTCAACAAGTTATTTAAATAACAAATGGAGGCGACTACGAGAGAAAGAGCCTCACTCCACTGCAACCACATGAGAGTCAGTGGCTTCACAAAGTGACCTTTCATCTGTATGCTAAGCTAAGCTAACCATACCATGTCCTGACCATACAGGAAGTGGACAAAGTCACAGGGATGTGTTTGTTTGCTACTGTTTTGAAGCCTTGAGTTCTGCATTTTGGCCGTCACCATCTTGTTTTTTGCAACCAAAACTGACACGAAAGTGCCGAGCTAGGCTGAGCCAGAACGCTGAATGGGAGAAAAAAATTGTCAATCAAAATGTTTAAGTTAACTTTCATAAAGTGAAAACACACTGTAAAAGGCTTAAAGTTCGAAGACGAATACACAGACGAGTCCCCTTGGTAGTGACCTGTCAATCACAGGTAACACCCTAAAGCGTACCCTTCTTTATTATCTATTTACTAAATAAATGCCAATGAGAGCATAAACTCATGTTAACAATGTTTACTGGGGTAATAAATTAAGTAAGCAGTACGGTCATTTTCTCATAGACTTCTATAGAACTGGACTGCTTTTTGCAACCAGACGAGCCGCCGCCTAATGGCCATTAGAAATAATGCAGGTTGAAGGTAAATTCACGTTGGCTTCATTTCTCAGACTACCACCTGGTCCAAATTCCAGCTCTGTTTTTAACACAGTTATGAGATTGATCTTTTCATCGTTTCGTTTGAAACAAAGCAAATAAGCGTATTAAACAATTTCACTGAGCCGATTACCTGAACCAATGTGATCATCCTGTGACATTACACTGACGTAATAAGAGCCAGTGGACACTGCTGATTAGTCAAGACCATAGCAGTGGCACACATTGGGAAAAGCACACAGAGCACCATTTGTCATGTTGTTTTGCCAAAGCGACAGATGACTCTGCTCACCCTCCTCTCCTCACTCTCATCATGTGTGCTGGCCGAGATGAAGAGCGTGTTTTGTGCTTTTTTAGTTTTTTCTTTCAGCGGGGCCTGAGCTGCAGCTGCAGCCTTCTGCCTTTCTGTGTCACGTCAGAAGGCATCACCTCATCGTCTGACTCACGACCGGGGTGGATATCCGCCGCTGACGATTGTCGTACTTTAACGCCACATTTCCCTCTTGCTCCTCGCGTGCCGTTGTCACTCCACCGCCAGGGGGGAGGGACTTTGGAGTGGTATTGACCTCCTCCCAGCCACAGCTGTCCTTGCAGAGACGGAGGAGTCATGAAGGAGGAGGAAGAGGAGGCTGCTGGGAGGCTGAGTACCTGCCCTCTGGCAACTAGAGAGGCCACTAACAAAGAGTAGAATAGAATGATGCAGAACAACATAAAGGGAACAGAAAAACACGGATAATGGAGAGTAGGTGAGTATAAATTAGTCTCTTAAAAATATGGTATAAATAACCAAGCTAAGACTGTCCTGGACCTGGAGCACATGGAGATTAAACTTCTTTTCAGCAACATGGAGCAGATAAGACAAAAGATGTAATTTTAACACACTCAGACACTCAGTATAACTCTGCTCTACTTGTACGACCATTTCACTACATTTTAGCATTTACTATGTCCCATAATGGATATTTTGTAGCTTCTAGATATTATCCAGCAAAGCTCGCTAATGACAGTTATTAGTGATCAATTCCTAATCAGTTTTATCTGACGGAGGTCTCGTTTCTTTACTAATCCCTGATGTTATGGAGAGTCCAAGTTGCCGCTGTTGATTGGTGAGCAGCGGTTTGACAACCTCTCAGAGCTGCTTCCCATCTGAGAAGGATGAGATTTCCCTCTCAGGGTCACAGACTCATACTAAGCAAACAGTGCTGCGCCATAAAGTAATACCACAGGAAAGTAACGTTTCATTCAACTCGTCAGTCACGACAGCATTTCATATTTTCCATCACACTCTGTTTTGCTGTGACAGGCCTTGGACGGCTGAATGAGATGTCAAAAACATGATGCTTAGGATGAACACTGATTCAGTTTCTCCTTTAAAAAATTCCCATTATCCAATCCTATTCATTAGATGAATAGTTTCCTAGTTTTTCAATTGGTGTTTTATAGTGTCTGCTTTTAGCAATGTTTAGGGGACGTGTCCTCGGGAAAAAAAAGTTCTTGAGGCCAGCATACTTTGAAATGTCAGCGTAACATTACGTAACAAACAGTAGCAGCGTGACCAGGTGAGCATCTATTACCTGCTGCACGTTTGTCTTCATTTTTTCTGGTTTGAGAGATTGAAATCTCAGTATTAAAAGATTTCCGCTGAGGTTCCGATTTCACAAGCCCATCTTAAAACGATACACACAGTTTACCATATGATCATCCAGAGAGTTATCCAGGTCAATAATCCTTGCCCCATACCGACATACTGGATACCCATGTGTCCATGGAGACACAACGATGGAGGCTCTAAAGGATAACTGGAAGTATATCTTGCTTCTTGATAGCCTCGTTAGAACCAGAGCATCTTTTTTTTCACAGCAGACATGCTGACCTGTTGTTGAGTAAATGCACAGGTCAAAGTACTTAACACTGGGTGGTTCCTTCATAACAAATATCCCAGTTCAATGCAGCAATTAAAAACATCTGCGTTGGACAAGGCAAAATGTCTGCTGTGAAAAAAAGTCCATGCAATGTAATCACCTTACATTATCTGGTCATGTGCACCCTCCCAATTATTAACAAATCTGTTTCCATCAGCTCTAAGAAGCCTCCTACGCTTCTTCCTTTTCACGCTTGATTGTGTTGGTTCCAGCAGCAACAGCCCAGCAGCTGTTTTCAATGAAAAGGGCCTGATACAGCCAAACTGTACACTCCCTGCTCCGCCAACCCATTCCCACTCTTTTAACTCGTTAAATACAGACACTTGGTCAGTGACACTTGGTCCTTTGATAAACCTTGAGCAATGTGAAGATGTCGTAGTTGGAACGATAAGCCTGCGTCGGGCGAGTGGGAATTATAATTAATAGCAGTGACGTGACAAACCTATTATCTTTCTGTAAAAATGGGCTTAATTTACTCACCCTACCCAGGTACTTTTGTTTCCTAAACATAACCAAGTATTTTTGTTGCATAGGATAAAAACCTGTGTTGGAAATGTATTTTGAAAAGACTTCCACTTCATCCCTGAGTTCAAATCTGACGCTATGGGGCATCTAGTGTGTTATTGCTTGAAGCAAAGGGCCACTGACCAAGTGTTGGTATTAAGAGTCGGGAGTCAGAATGTGTTGGCTGAGCACAGCAGACAGACACAGTTAGAGACTCGCTGGTGGACAAAGTGGAGCATTTAGCAGTTAAACCGGAGGAGACCAACAATGGTGGGGACCAAAATGTTGGACACCAACAAGAAGAAGCTAAAAGCAGAGTCAATATTGGGCTTTATTCATCAGATGGACAGAAACACCACCTTTAATGAAAGATAATGTTGCTCTGTTTGATTATAAGCAACTGTTTATAACGCGTTGACCATTACAACTTAATACGAGGAAAATATGTAAGATAAAACTCTGATAGAAAGTTGTTCGAAAAGAAAGGATACAAGAACTATTCAGTTTTAGTGATTCATAGTAATACAAAATTGTATTAATTAGTATTAATTATATTGAAACAAATCAGAGCTCTATTTGTAATAGCACCACAAATCTGTTGATGGTTGATCACTTCCTGGCCAACTGTGTAATTCCTGACATTATGTTCCATTAAATGTGATTCAACTAGATCAAATATATCGCCGGTCTAAGGGACCTCTGATGTACTTGTAGTGAGCAAAATGGCGAGTAAGCTGAGTAGAGGTTGCAGGTTTAATTTTTTTCTCCCATTGGTTTGTAGCACACAGAAAATAAATCACATCTCCTTCAGTCAAATATCATGAGTCATCTCACGTCTGGGCCAACGGGCAGTGGGGGGTCAGAGCCATGTGCCTCTGACAGATCCCAGTGCAGCATAATGGAGCTCACCGTCACTCTGGCTCATGCGACAGCTCCCTGCAGCCAGATGGCACTTAGTGTTATCCAAGAGACCTCATCCTGGCACCTCCCACACCCCATTATTGGAACCAAAATATGTATGTGCAGATGACCCGCTGTAGCTACGGTGTTGGCTCCAACCTGTGGACTATCTTGATGGAAAGAGCGGAACCAAGAGTGTACTAGACACGAATAGCATGCGATGGACATGAAAGGTCATGCTAATAGTGTATCATGTGCCCTGGATGTTCCAGGAGCCAACATAAATGCTCCTTTGACCAGTAGTTTAAGCAGTTTAAAGCCACAAAATGTACTTGACTTGGTTTAAATAGACTTCAAATGAAACACAGTCTTAAGTATTGAACTTGTAAAATGTTTACACCAAAAAATAATAGGTGGTGCTGAGATGCAGGCCTTACATACTTTGAATATGAAATTATTTGGCCTTTACATTGAAAATATTGTTTTCAGCAACGTATAATCCCCATGTGCACATCTATTGAAGGAACATGTTTGTGTGCATATAATGGTTTCTAATCAGAGAGTTGAAACCTTTTTTAAAATAAAATGTTTCTCTGGAAATAACTAGTCAACATTTCGTTTCAATTAGTTCACTTCCAAATAATTAATTCCAATAATTGGTAGCATTACCCATAGCAGAACATATTGTTGGCAGTTCACAACTGACCCTTTCTGCACAGAACACTGAAAAGTATCATTTGTCTTCAGACAAGCATACAATGTAACAAATATGGACAATAGAATTTCCAATAATAATTAAAGCTTTACTTTCCAAGCGTTGCCTTGGTTGACTTGGATTTACACCAGAAGACTTCAAAGGCATGCTTTGCTTTAGCATTGTGTTGAATAACCTTAGGCTTGGAGTCAATGTTCCTGATTATATCACAGTCACACAGTAATTAAAGCCTAGGTAAGTGTATTCATGTTTATGGTGCAATGTGGGGAAACTGTACTACTTAACTACTTCAATGGAAACAATGCCAATGGAAAGTAAAATTGGATCCTTTGTTGTGGTGGAAACACAAATTCCTAACCTGACCCACCAGATGGTTTGTTACATGGAACCATCTGAGGAAACTGTTTAGAAAAAAGCAGGCACTTTAAAAACAAATACTTGGCGGGTGTGGATAAAACAATTGCCGTTCAAACTCAAGAGGGAAAAGATATTTTCCATCAAAAAAAATGTCTTCAGTGCTATTCTTTGTTCAATAAAAAAAAATACGCTCCCGTTTTTATATTACTGATGCAATAGAATTACTGAATAGAATAGCATCTATGGAATAGCATCTATAGAATATCTACGCCTATGGAAGACACAAATCTTCACAGGGTGCTGATTGGTCCATTCACTGGTTAGCTGGACTAGATGGTGTGATCTCGTGACATTTATAGGTTCACATCCTGACGTCTCTGATTACGTTTAGGAACGAGATGGTTACGATTTTGAGAAACACTAGTTTAGGTTGAAAAATTGTCTAATCAACCCAATATTTCCTGACCCCCCCTGCAGTACCTTGTTAAAGACCTCTGCACTCAACTGTATTTAACCAGATGATGATGCAGTCATTAGGAGCAGATATTGTATTGCAAGACTGGATATTTAGAGGGAACAAATGACACAGTCAGTGAACATTGCAATCCGGATGCAGTCAGGATCAACATTTGTGTGATTTGCCAGATACCTTAATTAACATTTCCTCATTATGTTAAAAGAAAATGTCATCTGGTCAGCATTCTGTTTCCAACTAAATATATTTGCTGTGTCACATTGTATATCATTTATACATTAGTTATAATATATAATGTGATTACTATCTGCAGCTCTGCAGTAGAAATCAATACACAGCCTCCAGCCAATGAGAAATGAGCATTATCTGTGGCCGCCGATCCTTTAATGCACACTGCTTTGGATTATCTCATACATCTTCATACTCATACCGATTAGCACTTAATTTATTCTTATTATTGACTGAAGTCTGAGTCAAGTAAAACAGGTTTTTCATATTTTTGTAACCAGCCCGCCCTAAAGCCGGCGACTCCAACATCCATCTTGCAGTTGGAGGAATAAATAACACCCTTTTCTGGTGCTAAACTGATTCTGTACAGTCTGTTCTGCTGAGTCATGCAGCTCTTTGAAGAAGGCAAGCCAATCTGTTGTCTGTGTGACTTGATTCTCCTTAGTCTTAGATGTTTCAGTGATTTAGTGATAAAAAAAAAACATGACGTTTTTGCATATTGATTTTAGCCTCAGATAGATGTTCCACAATATTCAGCAAATATCTGTGAGAGACAGTAACCATAGCTGGTTTCACCATCACTGTCACTGGTTACTGTCTGTGAATCAACCCGAGGAAAGCGAGCTGAGGGAAGCAGTGTGTGGGTCCAA
Source organism: Taurulus bubalis (assembly GCF_910589615.1). Taxonomy (NCBI): domain Eukaryota; kingdom Metazoa; phylum Chordata; class Actinopteri; order Perciformes; family Cottidae; genus Taurulus; species Taurulus bubalis. Next base: position 4,697,948 of record NC_136609.1, read on the forward strand.
CAGGGCATGATGAGTTAAAGCGGTGGATGGTGACGAGTGTCTGATGACTTCTCTCACTCCCCTTCTTAACGTATCAGCCCGCCAGCACAGACTGTGGGAAGCTGCCCTTTGTGTTCCACGCAACATGTCTGCCTCAGCCCCGTCTGTTCACACACTGCGATGGGTAGTTAGCTAGTGAACGTTAGCACCTTCCCCACAGTGGCTGGAGGTATCTGTTGGAATCATTCGAACCGCGAAACCCAGAAACCCTGTGAGGAGAGGGACTGCTCTGTAGAAGACCTTTCTCACTCTGTCACATGAATATAAGTGGCCTCATTGCGTCCTCAATGGGCTGGTGTTTTTGTTGCTCCTGGACAAAGAGCGTTCTGTGCCAAAGAATGTGCTTCTTACGTAGCAACCCTGTCTCCTAAAAATTACGTTCCCCCAGAACTAATACGCATTCCCAAATACGTTTGATCAGAAACGTATCTCCTCCCTGATTATGTTTGTGTTTGACGTATTACACATACGTTGATTATACACGTATAGGTTGATTAAACACGTATGTTGATTATACACATATTTTTGTTTTATTGTTTTTATGTTTGTGCTTGACGTATTACAAATACGTTTATAATTGTGTGTTATTGTTTTCTTGCTTTATTTAAGCATATTTTAATTTTTAAACTCTGCGGAGGAAAAAGAAAAGAAGGGTGGGGTGAGGCCAGTGACAGCCGGCCAGTAAGAGCCGGCCGGCCCGGGCCGGGCGCCGGCCGCACCGGGAGCCCGAGAGTCGGTCGCACCGGGAGGCGAGCACCGGGGGGACCGGCCGCACCGGAGCACCGGCCGCACCGGCCGCACCGGGAGGCTCGGGGCTCGGTCTTCAGACGCTTGGCGTTGCCGTCAGGCCGTCGGTAACAGCCTCTTAACTGTACAACATCTTAACTGTACTGGTCTTACAGAAATATTGTAATAAGTCAAACACAACGTACTGGTACAGTTAAGATGTTTGGATGTGGTCAGAAATGTTCTGAACACATTCATATCAGTTAGTATTTTGAAAACCGGATGTTGGGTCCCGTGACTCCTTCCGCTCGTTTGAATATTTTTCACGGAGGATTCTGCACTTGATGTGACCACAGAGATCCGAGTGTCTGCTGATGATCGCAGTGGTTTACTGCACTAGATGGAGTTTATCACACACTTTGGGCTGCATTCACAAACAACCCGACTCAGAGAAGACCGGAGCCGGCGTGAAGGAGGCTGTTACCGACGGCCAAGCCTCTGAAGACCGAGCCCCGAGCCTCCCGGTGCGGCCGGTGCTCCGGTGCGGCCGGTCCTCCCGGTGCGACCGACTCACGGGCTCCCGGTGCGGCCGGCGCCCGGCCCGGGCCGGCCGGCTCTCACTGGCCGGCTGTCACTGGCCTCACCCCGCCCCTCTTTTCTTTTTTATCCGCAGAGTTTAAAAATTAAAATATGCTTAAATAAAGCAAGAAAACAAGAACACAAACATGTAAAGATCGCATAGGTCCGCCTGGGATACGGCATTGCTAAAAGAAGCACCTTGGTTGTTCTTTTTCTTTTACACGTTATTGCTGTACCGATGATATTATCGCCGGCCTGAATAAGGACACGGGTTTAACCGAGACCGTTTATTATTTGTTGTTGTTATTACTTTTATTGTGACATGGGTATTTAAGGTGACAGGGGGGAAGTGACGCGAGGGTTTTTTTTTTGGTCTTCCCGAGCGGATTTCGGCGCGCACGGACTCGGGTGCTCCTGGATGGGATTACGGCGGCTGCCCTGCGCGAGTTTCCAGACCCAGCGGGGGTGGATGGGAGAGCAGAGGACTGCGCCGACAGCCAAAGCACAAAGCCCAGCTGCCGGAAGCACGCCACAAGGTTAGCGCGGGGCAGGTGGACGCGGCGAGGCGCGCTCGTCACGTCTCCGCCCGACGCGGAGCGGAGTATACCAACTTTGGGGGGGTTTCTTGCGCCGCTGGACGCGTCCTCCGGGACTCCGGGTGACTTTGGGACTGTTGGGATTAAGTTGTGTTTTGGGGGAGGGGTTAATGGTTTGTCATATGTCTTGCCTTGTGGCACTGAATTTTGTTTGTTAATAACACTGAGACGCTCAACCGCCTGTTTGTTTCTGAGTGTTTTGTTTTCATGGGTTAGATAGTCCGATTTACCGGTATTGACAACAGATCCGCCCATGACCTTCTTAATTTAGCGTTGTGCTTTTCTCCCTCAGTTTAAGGCAGAGGGCGAATTGTTACAAACACACGATTATAAACGTATTTGTAATACGTCAAACACAAACATAAAAACAATAAAACTAAAATATGTGTATAATCAACATACGTGTTTAATCAACCTATACGTGTATAATCAACGTATGTGTAATACGTCAAACACAAACATAATCAGGGAGAAGATACGTTTCTGATCAAACGTAATTGGGAATGCGTATTAGTTCTGGGGGAACGTAATTTTTAGGAGACAGGGTTGTACGTAGATGATCTGATGGTAGTTTAATACAGCACAAAGCTTTATTTGACATGAATTTCAACCCTTCACACAACTTGTGTTCAAAGTGTATCCGTCTATTATTGGATGGATGGAATTAACGCAAACTGGCTAGCTAGTTAGTTAATTCACTCAAGTGAAACTAACTAGCTGTCATTATGATGCAAGGCCACTGTTTATTGTTCACTTCACCACACACACACACACACACACACACACACACACACACACACACACACACACACACACACACACACACACACAAGCATTGACGCAATTAGATGGGCAAGTTGCTAATCTTGGCGTTGTACAATATCTTTGCCACACCAATGTTTAGAAAATGAGTTCCCGACTTTTCTTACGTTAAAAATTCCAACAGCGACATCAATGCAAATCTAGATTTTGATTCAGGGCCCTGGATACATTGTGAGCCTCGCCAGTACCTCTACCTCATGTTGCCAAGGTTAACTTATTTTTTGTTACCATGCCATTATGGAAAAAAGTGTGAGTGAGCTTAGTACAATATTAAAATGATTGGTAGAAATTATGTTAACTAGAAAAATGACACATTTTGTGATTAACTGGATTATAAGTAAGATTTAACAAGCTACCAAAGGGACCAGAGAGACACCAGGCTCCAGTGATTCCAGCTCTGTTTGGAACACACTGATCGATGCTGCTTTGGCTTACAGTCTTTTCACCTTTCTGTACACAGATGGCTTCCCAACAGTGACTGCACTGACACCAGAATGTTATATGAGTGAATCTACTGTGTGTCAATTAGTGGAGATGGAACACTCTTTTCTGTCAGAGCCACAATCACGCTGTGATTTGGAGTGTTTTTACATCAAAATCTGCAGCCTAACAAGATCATCACTTCTACAATGTTACTCTGTTTTTTCTCTCTTTCTGTTCCACTCACTTTTCTGTCACTGTCTCTATCCTCATCTGCATTCTCTCTCTTTCTCTCTCTCTCTCTCTCTCTCTCTTCACCTCTTTTTTCCTCTCTGCAGTGCACACTTTTCCAGAACACCTTTTCCCCCCGGCTCGCAGGCAACTAAATATAGTGACTGGTTCAGACAGCTCGGCCTTATAACAAATGGTAAGCGGAGCCGAGCAGTGATGGTAGCAGGAGCGTAAAGATGTGGCTTCAGTTCAACAATGAACCTCATGCATATGATCCACATAGCAGATCACATTTAAAGCTGCAAACAATGAAGAGAAACAGAAATTCACAGCTAATACCACAACACGCACTTACATGCTACAGAGTAACTGTACACTTAAATGTTTTTTTTAAGCTTTAAACATAATTATTTAGCTGTGGAATATTGCCATTTCTTAAATTCATAAAATATCTCCATTCCATATTTGATAATAGATAAAAAAAAAATACAATCTCCTGTTTAAAATCAGCCCTGATCTTGCAAGGGCAATTGTAAAATAGACTTGACATTTTGGACTAATCTATGTGATTAAATAATAGTATTAATCGTTTTTCTTTTTCCGTAAATCACCTACAATCACGGCACAGATCTAGCCTGCTATCTCCTTTACTTGAAATAAGCACATTACAAAATATAGATAATCAGTGTTAATGACTAACATTGCTAATCTGGCATTAGCAATGTGCGGGTCTATGCTAAGACACACTAATTAGTCCCTTCATAACCTTGTGATTTTCATCCCTTTAAATGTCACATTTTAAGATGTAGATAATGTTTCATTTTACTCATTTAGTTGCAGAACTGTTCGTTAGCTATCGTTAGCTTGCTAATTCTGGAGCACAGACGGACATGCTAGGTGGACTTAACCTCAGGAAGTGCGCCAGGTAATAGTGGAATTACAATTCATGGGTATGTCACGTGATGTTATGGTGTAATGTTTTCCCCACAGACTTATATTGGGTCATTCTTTGAGTTAAATCAAGTTCCCATTGTGAACACTTGAATAGCCCGCGTTAGGTTCTTATTAAAATGCATGCAATGCTGCGTTCACACCAAACGCGGTGCGAATTTGACGCAAAAAGCGCTTTTTCCGCTGGGTAGCGCAAATAGCGCGTTTGCTGCGGGGCGAATATGTGCTGAGTTAAACATTTAAAAAAAAAAAAAAACGTGTGACACTGAGTTGCAATCAGTGTTGAGAAGCTCCGCCCGTCATCACCGCCGTCTTGCCACTGCTAAAATCAAATTGCTGTTAGTGGCAAACGGTAACTGTTTTACGGAGATAAGCCAGACGCAGTTCCTGGAGGAGTCGGTGTGGCTACGAATGGTGTTATGAATCCAAACACGTTTGATGTTTCTACGTTTTTGGGACTTCCACAACAAGTACAATGCAGAAATAATGTTTTTTTCTTCTATGGTCGATAGCGGAAATGATAGCTCTTCTCACGGAGAGAAGCAACAGAGACGCCAAACGTGGCTCGAACACACTTTTATTGTCGAGCGAGTAAACTGACTAAAATGCTGTACCGTTCTGGAAGGCACAGAGAATATGTCGATTTAATAGGACAGCAGATTAGCCAATACTTGTTGTCATACTAGAGGCCATGAACAAATGACACATTTTACATTTAATTTGGATTTTGTAGAAAGTTTCATCTTGGATTTCTTCACTTTTAGGATGTTCCATCTGGAACTGATTGTCTAGGGCAGCGGTTCCCAAACTTTTTAGGCCACGCACCCCCTTCTACATCCCGACCGGGTTCACGCACCCCCAATCCCCCACACCTTAAAAAAACCCCGCAACAGAGCCTATTTATAGCCGCATAAAATCGCGCTTTTGCTCACGCGTGGCGTTTGTTGCAAGATTTAGTCCGCTGTATAAATTTCGGTTACACAAGGCGTCACTTTTAAAGAGCAATGAGGATGGCGAGGACACACGCACAGGCTCAGAGGCAGATTGCATTTCACATTTATTTACTTAAACACAGTAAGCCACGTAAAGAGTGGCACATGCATAGACTCAGAAACAGATATAAATAAAAAAAAAGGAGGCTCCAGGGGTGCGCGCACCACACTTTGGGAATCCCTGGTGTAGACCCAACACGTGAATGAGACTGCAATCGTTTTTGGCTGTTTTGTAACTCTTCCAATTTTGATCTAAAAAAATGTAAGGGGCTTCTGACTTGCACTGGCATGCTTGGTGTTCAGGTGGCGGCGCAAATAAGAGGCTTCAGACAGCTGTTAGCCAGAACCTCACTGCACAACACGCACTGTGGCTTCGGGCAATCTACATTGCCAATCCAAGTGAAGCCCAGACCCAGATAATTGTCATCATATTTCCTCTTTTTTTCCCCAGTCTGATGCTCACTCTCATTTCCTCTTTTTTCGCCTTGACTCCGCAATGGGCCTCTGTGCTTCCGGTTTGTCTGTGATATCCCTTCTTCCTTCTCGGTCTCCTCCGTCTCCTCTTTCTCCGACTCCCGTTCGACTTCTTCTCCCGGTCTCTCCCCAACGCACTTCTCCGTTTCTCTCGCCTCCGGTTCCTCGCAAGCTTCACACTAGCACCACACTAGCACCACACTTTGGGAATCCCTGGTCTAGGGAAATCAGGTGTAAAATATGTGCTGCTATTGTGTAGAAATGGTGTTTTTCATACCCAGGAGGCACCTTGGAGAGGACATTTGAAAACAGAGAGAACTGTTTCTAAATCACACATCACTATTCTAGTTGTAATGTAATGTAAGAATTTTCTACAAATCCCCAACTCAGGCTAAACTCAAGTGATATTTTTTCTAATCAACTGCTGAGTTTCTTGGTGAGATGACTGCTATTTCCTCCCATATAGCCTTCCATCTTGCAGAGGGAAGAGTGTGACTGTAATTCTGAAGCTCATTTAATGGTTTCTTTTCAAGCTCGTGGCTGAGGACTCATACATGTGAGAGATGCTTCTTTAACGCCTACATCAGACCTCAATTTACAGCAGATAAACTCAACAGCCTCTTGGCTCAGTTACGTCTACATCTGTGTTCCTAAATATCCCTCTGTGTTACTACTCAGGTAATGTGCCCCTGGAGGATGAACTTCGATTGAAGTCACCAATTAGGCATTGCAAGCCGTTTACAAAGTTGTTCCCAAAAGAGAAAGACGGGTTGTTTGGTTTCCACATAGTTTAGAGGTTACACTTAGAATAGGCAAAATAAACTTTCTGACAATCCTTTTAAAATGCTTTTTTGATCAGAAGATGTTCGGTGATAAGACGGCGACAGCTAAGCTCTCTTCAGCTGGAATTTCAAAACTCTTCAGAATGTTTGATGTCATCAGCCTCCTCTCAGACTGCGACATTCTCAGGCAACAGACATTCAGAACCCAAACCTTTACGCCAAAGGCAAGATATAGTATCCCTGTGTGATCCCGAAACCACTTTCATCTGACAGAAGGAACAGAAATAAGATGCATAGCGCTGTGGTGTAGAGACCGGCTCAGATCACAACGGATCAATTTTCCAGGCATGGGAATGTTGAGGCTGCTGGATGTTTGATGCTGCAGAGTGATTAAAGTAATTGAAAACGCTACAAATGTGAGATTTTTCACTTAATTTGCAAGGGATTATTTTGTGCTGTGAGGGTCATGCGAGACTGCATATGAATACAACCATTTGAAATAAAGCAAATAACGATGAAAGATGCAAACTATCTCCTACACTGCCATTAGCAGCTGATTAGCACCAGGGGGTGGAAAAGCATGATAGAATTTAAAAAAGAAACACAAACCACGCAAGCAATCAAGAATATATCAAACATATCTCCCTAAGTGTGTGGAAATGAATCTGCTAGATTTGCTACAGTATATATTTGCTTCGGAAGAAGGAAATTATGTTTCTAGTTCAATTGAAGTCATCAAAGATTCAAACATGGAATGAAAGAGCTTTACAAGACTCCTTGAATGTATAAAAAAGCAACATACATGTCATCCACCATAGCTTTCCTTCACACAAGGACCATCCAGTGTGTGAGCCAGTGAGTCATTAAATCACTCATTTGATCAATAAGTCACGTTCTGACTCAATCAGCCTTTTTCAAACTAATTAAAGCCTTGGCTTGGCGGACTCACCCAGAACACCCAGCCGGTAGTTGATTGTGATGACGATGACGTTCCCGTAGCTGGCCAGGATGCTGCCGTCGATCATGTTGCCAGTTCCCTCCATGTAGGAGCCTCCGTGGATGTAAACCATGACTGGCTTTAACCCATTTTCATCGTGGATGTCTGCCAAGAAGAAATAAAAAAGATATATGAATTTGTATGCTTGTATGTATTGCTTTGTATCCAGCAACCATTTGGTGTAAAACCACAAGCAGGTTGTGGCTAAAAAACACATTGTCAAAGATCCCCCAAAAATATACCTCTGAAAAACTATGGACAATGTCACAATAGAGTGCTGAATTGCAGGTTTTTAAATAGACATCAGGAAGAGCTCATTTATATAGTTTTGGATATCTGAGTTCAGTCGTGGAAGGAACATACTTTGAGCTACTATTATTCTGGGATTTCAATTGTGCATTACATTTTAAAGTAAGGTGAGGGAAATGCAGATAAACGGCATTAATCCTATGCAGGTAAAGCAGCAGGGAGGGAGTACAAAGCAGATGCATGCAGGGGCAGTTACCCCAGGGCCTCTAAACCACCAAGGGCCCCATGCACAGTGGCCCCATGCCTCAATCTGATTTTAGTTCCTTCAATATTTCACTACGATACACCATCCAAAAAAAAAAAAACGTCACAAAGTAAATATAAAACATCACTGTTGAATTAACAAATGAAACGACCCAACAATTGAACTAAGTGAGAGAATAATTAAATTACAGTGAACAAAGCAAAACTGCAGCAGTTGAGGAATGAATGGTGGGTAAGATTCCTTGTGTCTGCAGACAACAGTGTGAGTACCGTGATGAAGACCAAAGCAGCAGGAAAACAAAGAGCCATTCTCCATAGTGAGAACTTAACCCTTTCACAAATTCCCTTAAATGCAACAAGTCCTCCAAATCCCTATTAGACCACATTGGTCATTTGTTCCTAAATAAGCGCCTACCAAGGGCAGGAGATCCACACATTTAAGTTAATAAACAGTCTTAGTTTTAAACATGTGGCTAACGTTGTAAAACGGTCTCAGTTTGATGAGGTTTAGGAACAGATCCTTGTTTGGGTTCAAATGAGCAAGTTTGTTATATCTTCATGTATGCATGTTATCTTAAATTATGGGGATATAAGTACAATATGTACGTTTATTTAAGTAAAATTTCACGTGGCACACAAACTGCATCATCTGCCTTCCTCCTTCTCACTTAGAGGTTTCAGTCTCTAGTAATGAACAGCTCTTTACAATTGGCTGCTGGTGAAATGAAAATATTGTCCAAAAAATATTATCTTTCATATGTTTTTTCAATGATTTTTTGAAAACAATCAACACATTTTTGCCTCAATAGCCTACAATGAAAGGTATGAATAAGAATTATATATCTAAGGATAATCTAATTTACACAAATACATGCATATTAATCCCAAAATAGTTTTAGTTTTTATAATTGTACTGAGCAGGACATTTTACATCTTTCTCCTGACATTTCTTATTACTAAACTATTTGTTAGCCTCCATATGCATCAATACCAATCTAGTTGCAGTAAGCTCAGCTCCTTCCTTCTCTTGCTCTGGCTGATCTATCGGCCGGTCTCTCCATGAAAAAGCCAATACACAGATCCAACGAGGGAACCCGAGGCTCAAAGCATCCCGTACTGCAGCGGACAATTTAATTTACATTGTCTCATTCTGTAGAGACAAAAAAAATCCATCAAAAATAAATTTTAATGTATTAGAATTACATAAAAATTCTACATCTGGCAGCTTTTCATTAAAAGATAAAACATTTCTACCACAACTGTCTCGCTAAAGTCTTCAATATAGAGAACAGCAGCAGCCAAGGAAACACGGGTGACATCCATTTGTTGTAATCAACAACCAAACACTGTCTACACAACAAGGAAACTAGTTTGACCTTTCTTGATTAAACACTGATACTTTTTACAGTACAGCATAAGAGGGATAGATGATGTTGGAGATATGAATCTCCAGCAGACTCTAAAAAGAACGGTAGCTTTAACAATCTCTACATCTCTCCTCTTGCTGCTCCATTTGTTCTTTGTGTAATTTGCAGGGAATGCTGCAATTAGGCCAGATGAATACCTTGTTGATGAGGCTCTCCAGTTGTGATTAAGCTGGGTGATTAGGACATGTGTAGGTGGTGATTATAAATTAAGAGTGGGCCCTTTGCATGAAAGAAGATGGAAGGAGAAGATAAATCCTCCCAATGAGCAGGGCTCCCAATCCATCAGCCAGCAGCATCTTCATCATCAGGAGCCCTCATCAGGGCCTCAGGGTGCAGTCTGCCAACACGTGAGACAGGCAGTGTCTGTTTTTCTTACTTCAACCCACGAAAGCAAATAATAAATTGCAAAAATAAGATTCATGTTTGCCCTCATATGGCCGAGGCGTTTTTCAGACCTCCTGCACTACAGTGAGCTTTGGTTGCCTGGAACCAACAGCTGAACAAACCCATTATCCCCGGCCCCGCCGACCAGGCGGCTTGGAAGTCTCTTAAATGTCATTCGGGATGAGAGCATCTGCTGAGGAAAATGTCAAATTGAGAGGCGGCCTGGCCAGCTTGTGCTGCCAGTGTGAAAGATTTAGAGCCAAGATTGTGTGTTCACCGTCAGAAGTGGCCTCGGTTTACCTAAAGTGCAGGAAGTGGGCCTTCATTTGAAACACACTGACAGTATATGAGAGAATATATTGAGTTTACAGCTAATGTCCCTGTGATCAGCTTTTCGTGGGGATTCATTCGAAAGGTTAGAGTTCAGCCTCCATTTTGAATACAAGTGTTCTTCCATGCTCACATGAAAATGTCTGTCATATCTGCCAGCTGATAAAAAATGATGCAACACCAGTTTGTGGATATTTATGGTTGCAATCACGTGTTTTGGACTAAATCTTTTATGGGACTGGATCGTCTGGACCTTTTTACGACGTAACAAGACCGTCGTTGTTGGAATGTTATCGATTTATGGATCAATATGAGGCGTCATCTGTGATTCTGATATTGTTTGTTTGTTTGTTTGTTGTTGTCTGACATTAACGTTAACTGTAGCTGCTGTTGTGGTCCGATCTTGAAATGGTCGAAATAATTAGAATCCAGAGAATCGTAGCTTCCGAACGCACTCGTAGTATCAAACAATAAGTAGCAATCGTCTAAAGCAGTGATTGTCAACCACTGTGCCGCAAAAAAAAATAACTTTCCTGAAAGAGGACATTAATGCTTGTGATTCGTTCCAAACTGAACCAAAAGGAAACACAGTAATTCACACCAGTGTGCCATGAGAGATTGTCAGGTGTGCCGTGGGAAAATGTCAAATTTCACTTAATTGGTCCAAAAAAATAATATTTGGGTGCCGCAAATGATTTTCCATTGTTGAGCATCTGTGCTTCATTATAGTGGCTGGCAGAGTAATATAGAACAGGTCTGTACCTTGTTCTGCGATTAAACAAACTAAACGGCCGTATGTTATTGATCTTATCTAGACTACATGTAATTTCTGAGGCAAAAAATATGTTGCGTGCTTTTCACAATGGGATTTGCTGCTTTAAGATATCAGTATTTTAAGCGATCAGCGATCACTTTTAAAGCCCAACAGTTAATGTATTTGCAGGTCAAGACAAACTTCCAACAGGCTGCAGCCTGGAGCTCTATCAATGACTTTCTGACATCGAGAGGCTCTGGAAATATTCTTCCAAAAGCCCGAAAAACACACTGCAGTGACAAAGCCTGCACACTTTGTAGTTGTCATTAAGATAAACGGCATGTTTCCTTTAAGTCAGTATTTATCAAACTGGGGCGGTATTTATTACAGGTGGGGCACAAGAGGAAATGCTGATTTTAAATGTTCACCGTCCGCTGTTAATAGGTTACGCTAGAGCATGCGTGACTCGCCGATTCTTGTCATTTCGCCAAAAGCCGATCTTTATGAGATCTCCGTGAGGTCATTTTTTCTGCTGTTGTGTCTCTCAACATTGAGCATGAATTGAGAGCGGCAGTATCAAATCTAAAACCCTGTTTTAAAAAGATGTGTAGAGGAAAGCAGCTCACTGCAGCCACTAATACTGATACAACCTGATGCTCACACATCTGCACTCATTCTGTTTTGCTTTGCAAAAAAATAGCTTATTGCTATATATCCACAATAAGCTATTTAGTAGTAACTAAATATTAGTTATTTTTTGCATAACTTTATTTTCATTTTTCTAACATAGTGATAATAATTTTTTTTTTGTCTGATGGAGCAATCTGGTTTACTTTTTACTTTTTGGGTTGTTGGTGTGCCTCGGGATTTTTTTATTGTAGAAAATGTGCCGCGGCTCAAAAAAGATTGAAAAACACTGGTCTAACGTGTACAGTGTATGTGCACGTCACGCGGGCGGGGTAGCGGAACACGGCGTGTTAATGCAAACTAAACAGTATTTTCAGGGGGTCATGTAATACTCACAACTCTGCTGCTGTGTTTCTGACATTATAATTGTTTTCATTCACCAATAGCTTCCATTTTGCCTTTCCCCTCTGAGGTGGGGTTAAGGGGTTAAAGGTTCAAATGTAACCCCAACCAGAGACCATGGTGAGATAATTGTTGCCTCTCTCACCTTCATCCTGCCAGCCAATCAATGGAATATGCCCTTTGCGTTTTCATGTTAATGTCAAAGCGTTGACCTTCATAGAAAGTTAAAAACTTAAACGTGTTCAAACAAAACAATAGATAAAAGTATAACACGACTGCTGTGGAAATGTACATTATGCTGAGTTTACTACTCCAGCTGTTTTAGTACAGGTCATTCCATCTACCCTCCATGTGTTTTACCTTTATTCTATCATTTTGACCTTGAGACCCAGCACCTGCTTTTATTAGAAAAATCAAGTGAATGCTGTGGAACATGAATGTATTTGAAGTCACCTGTGTAATTTAAAACAGAGCATGCCACCAATCTGCGCTGTGTAATGAGTTTAAAGAAGATGCCGGCTACCACCATTTATAGCTTCCTCCTCCAGCTGTGGAGGAGCACCGGTGTGCAACTGAAAAGCTGGCTTCACTGTATGTGATGCACATCAGTGTGCTTGGCAGAAAGCAACACTGCCAAGAATCTAAGGAGGCGCAGGGCAGGAGGAGTGTATCATTCTCCTCCTCCGCAAAAGAAAACAGTGAGGTAAAGAGTGGAAAACAACCCACGGTGACAGGTTATTAATCTCCGCTGTGCTTCGAGTGGGTTGCTAATCCTGCAGCCAAGCAGGAAGAGAGAGGGGAGGGTGAAGCTGACGAGCAGCTGGGGTCGGCTCGGGACGCCGACCCCAGACAGATTCACTCTTAAATACAAGCCTGCTAATTATGGAGGCAGGACTTATGGTGTATATTATGGTGTCAATAACTTCCTGTTTGCCATTCAGTTCCACGTTAACCCTAGAACACTACGGCCTTTAACCCTAGAACACTAACGTCTTTAACCTTAGAACACTAAGGCCTTTAACCCTAGAACACTAACGTCTTTAACCCTAGAACACTAAGGTCTTTAACTCTAGAACACTAAGGCCTTTAACCCTAGAACACTAACGTCTTTAACCCTAAAACACTAACGTCTTTAACCCTAGAACACTAATGTTTTTAACCCTATTTATATTTTTAATCATGTTTTGACGATTCCCACATTTTTCACCCGATTTTGAGCCTTTTTTCAGGGTACCCCATGATACCTGTTGTTGGTTTTATGAGAAGTTCTATAGGGTAAAATAAAGGAAGAGTACTTCAACTTGTCTTGTATTGTTGTATACTAATATATGTTGATGATAAGTATATTTTATCAGGTGCATTATATCGGGTGAAATATACCCGACGTTAGTGATAGTGTGACTATTTTTAACGTTAGTGTTCTTGGGTTAAGGGAGAACTGGTGGAACAGTGTGGGGGCGGAAACAACCTTGTAGAGGCAGAGGCACATAAAACAAGACCGCTGCCATTACGTTGTCATAGTCTCGACCTGATACGCATCGTATGGTCGCTGCCGGCCTCTGTGGGCTCCGACCAAACCATTGTGCCGGCTCTCCATCAAACAAACCGTCAAAGTGACTGTTACTGCCGATCTCTTCCTGTGTAGTGCAGCGACAGAGTCAGAAGTCATGAGGGCGGTCCACTCGGGGCACTTTGATCAAACTCTCAGATTCCCTGCAGATTTAGAGGCAGGTTTTATGGCCGGGGAAGGAGAGGGTGGTCTCGGGCCACCGTGTCCCAATCCTGTCAGCATGGAGTGCACTTAAAACTAAAGAAATCAAACTGCTTCAAGTGCTCTTCTGTCTTTCTCCCTCTCTCGGGCCCGTGGTGCTGCCCGGGTGACTGTGCAGCGAGTTCGTCCCCGACATTCATCACTGCCACCCGGGCTGGAGGGATAATATATTCCTCCAGTGGCTGCGCGGCGGTGCACACATTACTCATCTTTATATGGGAGGCGGAAGGAAGGGCATGCTATTGAGCTTGTTCCAGGGGGTCTATCTGGATTGTTCCATTGCTTTCAGCGTATTCTACTGTTAGCTGGATGAATACAAATGGCAGCTAAAGGGAGGCGATGTAAAGTGTCTCTCATCGCTGCCGTCACCTCCGTCTGTCCCAGAATGCCTGTACAATGCAGCTCATGCCCACAGCAGCAGCCAGGCTCCTCGCTCCACTGTCACAGAAAGTCATTATTTGGCCCAAAGTCCAATACAGACCTGTCAGCAGGAAGTTTAACAACCACCGAAAACAGCATGCTGAGTATTTTGCGAAAGAAAAGTCTAGAATATGGCTATGAACACAGATAATAAGCAATGGACTATATATGTTTACCTACAACATATGGACATATTTTTTATTCAATATAATCTTTTCACATTCATCAAAAACTGTATGTGCTGATATGGAGCAGGACTATTAGTTTTGAAGTCAAAGATGTATTTCAAATACTGTGCATGTTGTTTAATATACTATCCCTATAATATATTTGATATAAACATGTGTATTTGTGATCAATATGGCCATACCTTTAAATACAATATATAACTGAAATAAGTAAACCAGAATGTCATATAATTACTAATACAATGCTAGAGTAAATATCATATATCATATATACTGTGTGTGTATCAGTGGTGCTCGTCAGGGCCTGCTAAGCCTTCTCTGCTGGCCTAAACAGAATCACAAAGTTATAGCTATTTTATAATTAGCCGAACAGCATCCCGTCATGCGTGTATTTATGTATACGATATCAGACAGCAGGCCTAGGTAGGAAATGCACGGCCCGCCACTGGTGTGTGACGGGCCGGGTGTATATTTATATCTATATTAATGCCAGTAAAGTAAAATGCACATGTGACTTAATTTAAACATTGGTCACAGACCATTGAGGGTGTATTTGATCTGGTAGTAAGTGAGATTCCCATGTCTTTTTTGATTCTACAGCAGGTCTAGGTATGATATAAATACCAGGACAACAAACTGCCAGGACTGCCGTAAGGTTTGTGATGTCACAACTATACAGTCACTTGTAGAAGAAGTCCACCTAAACTCTGTAGTCACTACTATAGTCTGTATATCTGTAGTTGGCTGCAGGGATGCAGAAGATGGTAAAACAATCCAATCAGAGCAGAAGGGGCTTTTTCGGCCGGGGAGCATAAATTAACAGAGGATGATCACAGGTATATTCAGATGGATGGAAATTGAAAGATGCTGTGTTATTTTAATATTAAAGCATAAACATGTTCTAGTAGAAACCCCTCAAAACAACTATGATCCTGAAAATGAGCACATGTCCCCTTTAAGACAAGCAAAAGCAGTGAAGAGCAAACTTCCAGAACAGGCGATGTGGAAGAGTGTGCTGCACATACGGCCTGAGCGAGGCGGCTGCAGGGCTGAGAGGTTCTCTGCAGCAGGAACCACGGGGATCCACAGGAGTAATTCATTGCCACTGCAGATGTTCAAACAGTCAGAGAGCATCGATCGTGCGTGCTCTCCTGAAAACACAGTTAAGCCAAGTAGTGTCTGAAGACACTGTTTATCCAGAGCTTTCACCATAAAGAAACGTTTTCCAAGTGTTTGTCTTTTCTCCTGTAGTTTCAGCAGAAACTGGGTTCATGAAAAGTTGATGCTTCTTCTGTTCCTTTGCTTATATGTTGCACTCTATAACTCTACACCTGAGCTAGTAATGTCTAAGTAAGAATACTTCTGTCTCCATAATCAAAGGCATTGGGTTTCCTCTGGGGGATGTTGTCTTTTTTCCACACCAGCTGTGGGCAGATGGTGTGTTTTTAATCGATTTAAACAACACATTGCCATCCCCCAACGATCTGGCCCTTCTGAATAAAGGTACACTATGCTGCATCTGTTCGGAACAAACTCAATATATGATGGCGTTCCCTATCATATGGCGCGTGATGAAACCCCGGAGGGAATTCAAGCTTTTAGAAGATGGCGCTACAGAGCAAGACTAAATAAATTACAGTTTCCTAAAGAAACTGATAACTTTATGAAACCAATTTGAGGAACGCTCTCCTGTGAGAAGCAACAATTTGGCCTGCATGAAGAAACCTCTGAGGAGAATTTTTAAACATTAGTGTATCATTTCATTTATTCTGAAGACAGCTTAATCAAAGAGAAATACTCAAATTATAGGAACTGTAGGATTCTCTGCTTTTGGAGGTTGATCCATCCTCGAGACTAAAAGGTCAGGCTTTCTTGGCCTGAAGTCCACCTTCAATGGCCGACCAGCTCTGATCTATCATCGTCACTTTAAGTCAAAGACCACAGGACGACCACTGCAAACAAAGGATATTGTGGTCAAATGCTAGCATGTAGCTGATAGAAATTAGGAGTTTCTCCAAATAAAAAACATCTTCCATCAATCCTGTTGCTTGCTCTCAATCGTTCATCCACATCCACATTAAGCAACTTTTCCTTTATTCCTCAGCTGGAAGCTCTAAACTTTGGTTGATTTTGATCTTACAACTTAAAGTGATAAAACAAAACATTAAAGCTGCACTAATCAATAATTTAATGAAGGATCAAATGTGTGTAACACGAACAATTTCACTCATAAGGGACTAATCGACAGATAATTATCACCCGTTCCTCTCAGCTCTACTGAGCTTTTCAGCCTCTTTTAGCTCATTATTTTGGTTTTAACTTCAGGGTTTCAGTTCGTTCTCACCAAGTGGAGCATAGTAGATCTTTTGTTTGGAGTTGGTGGAGACCAAATACAAAGGTAAAAGAAGCGTGACACAAACACAAATCCTTTATTGGACGATCATACGTAAGAGGTTGTGTCTTATAGTGTGGCAATAATATGAACTAATGCAGCTTGAAATTAAGCATTGAGGTTTTTACAGATAAACTGTTGTCATTTTTCAAATATCTGAAAGTTCAAGTGGTTATTGTGGGGCGACTGTGGCTCAGGGCGTAGAGCGGTCGTCCACTAATGAGAAAGTCAATGGTTTGATCCCTGGCCTTTACGAGCGGATGTTTAGCTCTACTAATGAGCAGATGGCACCTTGTATGGCAGCCAATGTGTGGGTGAATCCTGGCGGCTTGTGTTTGAGTGGCCGCTAAGATTTGAGAAGTGCTTTATAAATGCATTACATTGGCCATTACCATGGTCAGAATGGTAGCGATACAAGTAAGTCCATTTACAATCTCAGGCAAATGCAGTGTAAATTATTATTATTGTTTGGAAGACTAGAAAAAAGCGATACAAGTGAGTCCATTTAACATTTCCCATCTTTCCACTTTACAGCTTTAATGGTTCACCAGTGCTACTTGCACTTTCCAACAACTTTAACAGCACTTATCTTGTCGTACTTTATCTCTACTTATCCATCACTTTCATTTGAATAAGGTTCAAGCTAGTAAAGGTTACTTTGTCTCACAATTAATGGAAATATGTTGTACATATGGAATGAAAATGCATTAGGCTGCAAATTTGAGTGCCCGTAGTATTTATAACGGGAGCAAAGGAGGAAGTCATGTGACGTAGTATAAAGAACAATGACGTCAGAGTAGGGAGGTCAGGTGGATGGATGGGTCAAACAAACACACGAGGGTTTCGCAACGTGCACCTGTTGTTGGTTCTCTCAAGTGTCATATTATGTTGTTTTTGGAGTCATTGGCATTTATTGTAACAATCTGGTGTGACGTCCATTTAACAATAAAGTATTTCTATGATGACACTCTATATTTCTCTTTATGTCAACAAAAGGTCTCTCATGTGCAGAGACAAACCAATGTTGGTATTGTTCTAATAATTGACAGTGAATCTGGTATTAAGAGCTGGAGTATATTCTGTTTGTTTTACTGATGAGAGGAAAACCACAAAAGCCTGCTAACTTTGTCTAAATGCATTTATTTGATCTCATGTATAAATAATAAGAAATGTTTTTTGTTTTTTCATCAATAACACTTGCAGAAAACAAAGTTTTCACCATGAATAGATAAGACCTGTTGTGAATTGGGTCGCAATGGTTTTTCATTTTTACAAAGTGGGTCCCCAGAGAGAAAAATTGCGAGAGCTGAGAAACAAAGACAGGATAGGGAGCTCAGAGAGTCTTTTCATCAGATAATAATAACACCACTGTGATCCTTTATTGCAACAATTTTAGCTATGGAACTGGCAGGGACAGATTTACATCTGTAATAGTGCGGGGCAAATTTGCACTGCGCCTTTTTATTCAATTTCAGCTCACAATTTGCATGTAATTAGCACCTGAGCTAGCACAGCAGCAGCTCATTACAGTAGCAGTGTTGTGCAGGTGATGCAGCAGAGACGGTTCAGATTTATTAGAAATGATAGTGTGATGCAGCATAGTAATAGTATGAAGCAACAGAAAGCTTTACATTTACTTCTACAGATAATACATATGTGTTTTACTCACTAAATTGCAGCAGAGCCAAAGCTTTAGTTGTATTACTACAATGCTGAAGACAGCTGATACAGCTCAGTAGAGTACTGAGACAATCTCCGGCAAAGCAGTGTACATTTTTATTATGGGTTAGAGGACTTAAGTCTACTGAAGATAAATGCATGGACACGTTTCTCCAAATCCTGTTGAGGCATGACTACTGTAACGGTGTGTTCTCAGGCCTCTGAAAAAGTCAATCAGAAAGCTGCAGCTGATTCAGAACGCTGCAGCTCGAGTCCTCACTAAGACCAGGAAAGTGGATCACATCCCTCCAGTTGTGAGGTCTTTGCACTCGCTTGCTGTCAAACAAATAATTTACTTTAAAATCCTGCTGCTGGTTTATAAAGCACTAAGTGGTTTAGGGCCTAAGTATGTTTGTGATCTGCTGCTGGTCTACCTTATGAACCATCTGACCCCTCAGGTGGTCTGGGACAGGTCTACTTTCTGTTCCAAGAGTCAGAACTAAACATGGAGAAGCAACGTTCAGCTTTTCTGCTCCACATATCTGGAATAAGGTCCCTGAAAGCTGCAGGCCCTCAGCTCTTTTACATCCAGATTGAAGCCTTTAATTGAACCAGATTCAAGGAAATCAATTTCTACACCTCATGTTTTCTTCTGCATTATGTTTTGATGCTTTTAATGGTTTTATGTGAAGCACTTTGAATCGCCTTGTTGAAATGTGCTATACAAATGAACTGGCCTTGCCTATTACTCGGAAGACTAGAAAAAGCGATACAAGTAAATCCATTTTCCATTTCCCATCTTGTAATTGTTCACTGTGCTACTTGCGCTTTCCAACAACTTTAACAACACTTATCTTGTCATACTTTATCTCTACTTATCCATCACTTTAACAAGCATGTCAGAGGTTCAAGCTTGTAAAGGTTACTTTGTCACACAATTAATGGAAATATGTTGTGCATATGGAATACAAATGCATACGCACCTTTGGTTCAAATCTAAATACAGTACAGAGTTCCATCTAAACCAATTAGGACATATGTTGACATAGTTTGTTTTAATAAAATGTCTTGCACTGTGGGGGTAGCACATTTCTGTTCTGTTACATTTCTGTTATATTTTATGGAGTAAAAGTATTTTCTTAGTGCTTTCTTCACTGGCAGTCGTGTATTCTGGTGGAGATTACAAAAACATTGTATTTTATTGAAAATATGCGTAATGTATATTGGTGGATAGACAGCAATAGTCCTTAAGTGCAGTCATTTCATGCCATTTAGAATGAAAATAAATATGAATCAAGGCCCTAACCATCTGTATGGAGACTCAATGTGTTCAAACATAACAATTTATGAAAAGCACTAAACAATCATATGAAAATATACATACCAAAGCTGTAGAATATACAATAATTACTACTAATGAACTACTTTGTAATTAAAAGTGACATCTTGAAATAACATTAATTCAGAAGAAGGACTTTTAGAAATGAAACTGAAATTACATACAAATGACATAATGACAATAAGTCTTATTGTAAAATATTATTGAGCTGGGATATAATTGGATTATCTTTCTTTGTGCATGTTATTGTTTAATATAACACAAGTATAGGACATTAACATCGGCAGAGGTCATACTGTAAATATGTCTATCATGAGGAGAACTAGTGACTTAATTCATATTTTTTGGTTTGATTTGGTCACAGACGGTTTATTTTTGTATGATTGGTCCGAAAAGGTATGTGGATGCTCTGACATTTATAAATCAATGAAGAATGCATTTAAACCCTTATTTTTAAGGACTGGCCCCTGGTCAGGCAGCTCACGTAGCTGCCTGGCTAATGCTAACTCATGTAGAAGAATGCACGGTGAGGATTATGTCAAATATCACTCTCTGGAGCAACATCCGTAAGAATTGAACAACTGCCCATGTGATTCAGAAGTGAAGCAGCGTTTCCTGCACGTCTCTCCCCCTCAAGACAAATGGTGCCCTTTAACTGAAACTTCTTCTTTTCACCTCCAGTCATCTCAGTCCCCACAGATTTCCCAACACAGTGCCCAGGAAATAATGCACTCTGGTTATTATCATGCAGGGGAGCGAGGCGTTAATAGAGGAAAGAAAAAAGATGCGGTAGAGATTTCTCTTTCTTTTCCCGAGCCACTCGTGAACAAATTTCCACTGTCAAAACAACATGGGTTAGTGCTCATGCTCCACCAAGCAATGGAAGCAGAACAAAAATAAACGTAGAGAAGGGAAGAGAAGGGACAGGATCGTTCTCATATTGTAATTCCTCCGAAGAGGCAAAACCACATGCAGAGCTGGATTCAGATCACATCTATATTGGCAGTACTGAGACCTCCTTCCTGTTCAGAGGAGCCCTCCCTCCTCAGACGAGACCCTCCTGGTTTACATGACTCCAAAGAGGAAAGAGGTTGATTCAAAAAGAAAAAGCTGAGTGCACTCAGAAGCACTTCAAGGGGAGTAAAAAAAAAAAAAGAGAGAGAGACGGGAAGGGGGGGTCAAAAGAAACTGACTAAAAAAAATAGGTCTGCAGGTATGCTGTCATGCACAAGTGTCAGGCTTTTATTTTGTTGGTCAAAAAGGGGGGAAAGATAGGACAGTACCTTCATCACCGCCACCACCATTACTGTTGAAATCTGCGCCTTGCGTGTTTGAGTTGGCCCCTAGTGTTGAGGAGAAAAGTAGAATAAGGGGAAACATTTAAAAGGAAAAAAAAGAGAAAAAGGAAAGATCTCTTTTTTTTCAGCCAAAAAAGAAGACAAAAAATCAAGACAAAGATGTATGGAAAAAGGTTTGGGTGCTGCGTGAGGAAAAAACAATTGGGAACAAATTCATTGTGAACAGCTTTGGTGTCGTTGACCAACAAGCAGCACATCGTGACGATTCCGTGAGAGACTCATTCAATCACAGAACAGATGATTCAAGATCAGTCACATGACGCCTTCATTCTCATGTCAAACGTGAACACTTGAGTCCACTATAGATTTTACAAATATGTAATACAAACAAATATTTATCCTTTGTTTCTTTCATATACCAGTTCCCTTCTCTTACACCTACTAGTGGCATGCTAAGTATCATATTAAGTGTTTAAATAATCGCTTCATCCAAATTCCAAAAGAATTGTTCTTCATTTGTGGACGTATATATTTTCTTTCTTGCCAAGTGTTAGACGAGAATATTGATTCCATCACCATCACCAGTCTTCAGTATTACATGAAGGGAACATCCAGGAATTATCTTAGCCTAACCTGCCTCTGTGCAATGATATCTACAATCACTTTTTAAACATATTTAAACAGAAGAAAAGTGCGAGAAATATTAGAATCACTATTAAAATGTTTAGACTTAGTCAGTTGCCAGCTGTTGTCAAATAACACACTTTTTGAGTTTTCCAGGAGCTCAGCAGTCAGAAACACAGTGACAGTCAGATCGGCAATGTGAATAATTGACACCGTAAACATCTCAGCCCTCAGCGCAGTCTGACAGGACTGACTGAGCTCACCAAAAAGAGCAACATCAAACTCAGCACTGCTCAACCAGCAGCTAACGGACAGGTTTTGACTTGTGAATGACGGATATCCTCCGTCGTGGCACTGCGCGTTCCCAACATCACACACGAGAGATGTGCTCTCTCATCCGAGGTAAACACGAAAACAACAGCGGAGTCAGACCTCTCAAGATACCGACTTTAAATGTCTCCTTGTACAACCTACAATTTGTAAGAATATGACAGAAATACATTTGACATACCAGCAAGTTGTATTGTTTGTTTATTTTAAGTTAAATGTGTGTCTGTAAATGAGAGCACATCGACATGGATCACGACACATGTGTTTACATGATGTGCAAATACATGAGCAAACGTAATGAGTCTAGTTGTGTGACAGTGGTCACTGAAACTACTTTCAACCAAAATACCATCCATTTGATTATTAAAAGTGCATTCTGTGAATTATTCAGAGTAAAAGGGACACTCGATATTCCTATTCAGTAGTTTTCTTTTTTACAATACATTTCTTTAATGCTTTGTGTCGTAGACTAAATCTCATTCACCGCCACTGTGTTAATGTGGAGGCAGAGTTCTTAAAGAGATAAATATCTCAAAGCCCGGACAAATACAAGACAATTATTTTTGCATGGAGAGATCCCAGTAAAGGTGTTTTGTTTCTGTAAACTGACCCTGTAATCACAGCTCACTGCAGCATATACTACATGGAACAAACGCTCTGTATGAATGCGTTCTACATTTAGTGGCGTGGTATTCCTGTTATGTCTGACTTTGATGAAGAAGGGCAGAAAGTTAAGTCAGAGTTCCAACTTTCAGGAAAGTTTATAATAACACTGATGTAATTAAGCAGGAAGTAAGCTAAAAATAATTCTAAGAACTCTCAAATCAATTGAGATAAAACAATCTGTCCGACCTAAAGGGAGGGAGTGTGTGTGTGTGTGTGTGTGTGTGTGTGTGTGTGTGTGTGTGTGTGTGTGTGTGTGTGTGTGTGTGTGTGTGTGTGTGTGTGTGTGTGTGTGTGTGTGAGTTACTGCGTGATGAACGTGCAGGTCCTGTAATGGTAGATCTCCCAGCCAGCTGGTGGGTTGCCAAACACAGAAGAGCAGCAGCAAACAGCTGAGCTAACAAAGACATCTGAGACGCAATACAGACAAAAACATCCATTGTACTGTGTCTGTTTCCTTTTGACTGGCAGGTCTCCATCCCGTCAGATAGCACTGACCTGTTGGACTAGAATGGGCGGCGGCCTTATTTTAAATGGCAGTGGCATGACTCCACTTTGTCCTTTCAGACAAACAACTGTTGATGATGGTTCAAGACCTTTTGTTGATCCGCTGTGGGTTTAAGGTTGGCTGTTCGCTGCGACAGCTCACTTTAGGTCGCAAATCCATCCAGCAACTGTCTGATCCTCAGCCTCAGATACCTCAGTAAACATGTGAATCCAGTTTTCATGCTAAGCTAGGCTAACTCTGTCCTGACTTCCGCTCTGTATAAAACCCAATTCAAACTGAAACTAAATGTTTGTCAATCAAAAAGTCATTAATAAATAAATTAATGAGTTGCCTCTGTTTTATTTACCTTAGAATGAGCCGTGTATCTACACATGGAGACGGTCTTCTTCAGAGCCAGCCGCCATGTGTCTACGGTAGCCCAGAACGGACAAACTGGCTCTAGAGAGGGATATTTGCCTTTCTGTGTCGGCTACCGTGATCCTCCAAGATTAAGCTGGTTGCATGAAGCCTCATTGCTAGATGCGGACAGAACCTGTAATGTGAGACAATGGTGTCGCTCTGTTCTCAGCATGTAAACTGAGCCCTCACAAGACTAACCCACCAGGAAATGTAATCTTCTCATCTCACTCTCTAACAGAAAGTGCTTCCCAAAATGTTGAATCATTCCTTTAAACGTGCACTCTGATTGTGTTACAACACACACAAATCACAAGTGTTCTCGCAGCTCAGTGTTGATGTCTTCAAACTCAAGTGAGCTGTGTTGATTTATGAAAAAATACAATTTGTCAAAAATACGAATAGCTTTAACAAAGTGTATCTTTAAGATGTGAGATTTCCTGTAATACGGGCTCAAATAAGAATGGGGTTAGGATATTCAACTGGATTTTTGTATTTTTGCTCTAAATAGACTCTGTGGCAAACAAACGATGATGTGACTCACATTTTGTTTTGGAAGATACTCTTCACATTGAACAACACTTTATCATTTTTGAACGTGAGCATATAAAGGCGAACTTGTCGACGTGATCACGTTTTGAAGTATCATTTAGCAACCAGCTCAAGACACTTAAAAGGATCAAGAGGGTAATTACTGACGTATTTTATATCATAAAACAAATAAAAAATCTAACCAAAATCTTATAAAAAAACCTTTGAGACAAGGGAAGGGGAAGAGTGCAAACGCTGATTCATTTCCAGGTATTAGGACTCATTCCTGCACTTCTCTGTTCCTGTTGCTGCTTCCCTGGAGTGAAGTGGAGCTAGCTATGAAGAGTTTTTGCAATACAATAAAGAAATAAAAGTGCTCATGCAGCCCAATAGTCCTTGAGCTCTTACACTGTCCAGAGTGTATCATCTCCTTGTCTCCCTGTGCTCCAGCCTCCATGGTGTGCTGTAGCATTCACTGATCAACACATGGTGGAGAATAGGTCTCAACAGGCACATTATGTGGCAGCATCGCTGGATGCTGGAGTGTTTGCACAATAGTCAGAGGGCAAGCTGCACAAACACAGGCTGGTGCCATGTCAGTGGAACTAGGCCGAGCGTGAATATGCACATCTGCTCAGGCTGTGTGTACACACACACACACACACACACACACACACACACACACACACACACACACACACACACACACACACACACAGATATATGCACAACAATAAATCAGAATACATACGTTTAGATATTTATGCACCTTATGAAATCAATATTTCAAAGTGGTTTTAGAATATAAACCATGACGCTTTCTACACCCAGAAACGTAAAAATATAAAAACTGGAAAATACACTGTACCCATTACATATCTCTCGCTCTCTCTCTCTCTCTCTCTCTCTCTCTCTCTCTCTCTCTCTCTCTCTCTCTCTCTCTCTCTCTCTCTCTCTCTCTGCCCAAAAATTAATAGTTGCATTTTTCTAAAAAGAAATAAAAAATAGGAAAATGCAGTAAGTAAAGAGGGCGGTATATGTTGTATAAGCAGTTGTCACGGTACAGGTAAGCTTATTAAAATGCCATAAAGTGTAACAATAATTTGAATTTTTTTTTCTGCAAGAGTCCAGAAAAAAGTACATTGCTTATAATTGGCACCTGTGATTGTATAAAAGGTACTTATTGCATTCATGTTTTTGGGTTTTTAGAACCTAATCATATTTTGTCAAGTCCTGTGTACAACACAGAAATTATGGAAGTTGTCACTGCAGTAAAATGAGCATTTTAACATTGTATTGTTATAGTTGTTACTGATGCGGTATCTAACTGTGTGAACCATGCGGAAAGGAGGCAAAACAATTATTAAGCCGACTGCGGCAGCATGGAGCACAGATGTGGGCTGTGGGCTCCACCAAACACAGTAAAGTGCTGACTTAACACCCTGCATATTACATAACCACCTGATGTGTTTGGCATCAAGATGCAAGTAAATAAAACTCAACCGCAGTGACTCGAAAAATGCAGTCTTAGAGACTTTTTCTTCTCTCGGCTTACCTCATTTTATCTACGCCCGTGAAGTGCTGCAAAGAGCATTTTAATCTAGGGAATAGCTCGCTGCAATGCTGCCCAAAAAGCTGAAAAACGTTTTTGGGTTGGGAGCTTGGAATAAATTATGGCTGCCGGTGAAACATTAAGCTTTTGGTGGGCCTGTGGTAGAGCATATGAAGCTTTAACACTGCACTGGCTTTCACATTCGAGCTGAGTTGAGCAGTAAAACACAACTAATGTGGGAGACGTCGATAATTAAAAAAATCGAGGCGAGGCGGCCGTGGCATTGTCCCTCCCTGAGAATGCCCTTCTGAGGAAACGTCTTCCCTTTACAGCTGCATGCCACCTCCCCAGTCAGTCTGCAGCGACACTGCAGAGGCGGATGGAGCCAGCTTTACTGCCTCAACACCACTCACACTCTCCAAACTTGCCTCTCTTTCTCTACTTCCACACTTCATCTACATCCTCACAGCCGCTTTCTCTTTCCATGCACACACATGAAAAGAGCTCCTGGGCATTTCAGTTGCAGACAGCCGGCACCTTGTCTGCTCGGCCAATGGATTTGGCTGGAAATCTAAAAGGCTGTGACAAAACAGTCATTTGAGCATACTCAGGCGCAGACAGTGGCGGATTTCCTCTCTCAACTTCAAATCAGATGACAAAGAATAGGCATCGCTTTAATCTGTCAACCCACTTGAGGTGCAGTAAAACTATAAATCCCTCCCTGATCCTCAGCTCGCAGGATATTTTGACATAACACTGGATTTCTGAAAAGGCCAACTCGGGGGATATAAAGATGATGGGCAGCGAGGGGAGCTCTAACTTGGATAGACATGTCACTCCCCGCTGAGCTCAGACTGTAAGATACACTATTCTGGCTTTCCTCTGTTTCTCCTCACACGTCTGGGTCTCTATTTGCAATCATGGAAAATAATGTGATGTCCATTATCTGTATCTATGTAGATACAGATAATAGACTGCATTCCAGAATGTTTCCATGTACCAAGCCAGGGATGTGGGGCAAGCCTCACATCCTAGTTTGTGTGTAGGTGAACACCTCAAAACTCCATTATGGGTGATGTTCACGTACCGTATGTTTTCCTACAGGTTCACCCCGCCTCCAAACACACACCGACTCCCATTGCTTTCAAGAATCCATTAAAAATAGCTTGGAGACATAGTGCTGCCCGGACTAATGCTGTGTGTCATGTTTCACAATGCTTCGCCTGATGAAAACCTTTCCAACGCCTGTTGGTAAAAGGATAACGTCATAGTGGCCGTGCTGAACAGCAGTATATTTTGGAAGTTTATGCCATTTTGGACACTCTGTTTGGACACTTTGTCCATACAACAACAGCATTAAATCAGAGAGGAGTGAATTTGAATGATATTACAGGAATCAGTTGCAAATGCACAGAAATTATGACTTTGAATACATTTGGGCTGGGCAAGTAAAACTATTGACTGCATTTTGCCTGCGATTCATTTATTAGTTGACTAAAAGATTGCCCGAGATATTTTCCAAGCCAGAATGGCCAAATTGCTGGTTCCAGCTAATCAAATTAAATAAAAGAATGTACCCTACGGTTGAGTTCCTAAAATGCTACTGTGGTGGTATCAAAAGTCTGGTTGTTTGAAGAGATAATTGATCTTTAAAGAAAATACCTTGAACTGTTAGAAACCAAACTGCTCTCAATTTATCCATTGTGGCGAAACAACATAAAACTGATTGGTTAGATGTGTAGTAAACTTTATGTTTCAGGTGCTGTCCAATCTACTTGTATTTACTATTGTAGTTGTTAGGTCTAGCTAGCAATACAAAACCACCATGCACTCCTGTTGTTTAAGACACTTTTTTTTGTCTTGGAACCATCAGTGCTTGCCACAGAGATCCTTTGTTTACACCTTGCCAGCCCAAGATTGGCAAAGGTACCTGGGAAGGAACTGTAGACTGCAGGTGAACTCAGGAGGAAACACTAAGGCTACAGAGGGGAGTTTAAGAACAGCAAAGAACTGGAGAGAGAAGCTGTATCTCTATTCCATCATAGGGAATTTGAGATATCTTGCCAAATAAACTGGATAAGCTAACGGTCCTGGTGAGGAGTCAGAGAGAACATAGGGAGTGCAATGCAAAGTCTTTCACTGAGACAAGGCTGCACAAGCATATCCTGGACCCTGACGCCACCAGCACTGGCTGAGAAGAGAGCGATTAAAGATGGTACAACCCTAGACACCACAGACATGTCGAGGAACATGTCTGTAGCCCGGCATCAACACAAAACCTTTAGCGTTGGGTCTGCGTCCCTATTATCTGTCGCTGTTATTGCTGTCGCTGTTAACATTCTGCATTCTGCCGACGAGGCACAGATTTGTGACGTCACACTGTCACAGCCGAGCGGACACCCCAATGTCTTCCTGCCAATCTCTGGAGACTTTATACACAAGGCACTTGCCAGCACATCAAAAACCTCCCAAAGTTTGCCAACCCCCATCAGAGACAATAAAGACAATGCATTTACTCAATGCTGATGTCAGAGAAGTCCACATCCTTCCCCCTCTGGACAGGTCTGATCACAACCTGGTTCAGTTCTAGCCACCAAATGTCCTTTGTTCAGCGGCATTCTACGACCACCTAGTAGAACCAGGAGATGGTCACTGGTGGAACGTGAGAGATTGAGGGGATGTCTATACTTCCCAGTATACATGTGGACAATGTTTCAGCAACGACTCTAACATGTTTCCCAAACAACAAGTTCCGGATCACTGGGGACATCAAAGATCTCCTGAATAAAAGTTTATAAGTAAGGTCATAGGGAAAGGAATATGGAGGCCAGACTGCAGCAGAATGACACTGTCTTTTAGAAGAGTCGACACATGGGCCCTCTCCCATTCTCAACATGTCCCCTCCACCTCAACATCCCATATGATGAAGACCCGCAAGAGACTGACACCTTGAAAAAAATCCAGAGTAAACGGTAAAATATGGCTAATATGACAGGACAGACAGGAATGTGGGACTGAAACCTAAATCCAAACCACAGACTTTCAGTTAGAAGCTACCACAAAGCTGGGTTTAGCTGTCCCTTATTGTGTGGCTGGAGTGGAAACGCATATCCCGCTGCTTGGCTTGGCTATTGAAGATACACCATTTTTAAATGCACATAAAACAGGCACAAAAATACATGTTTATGCATACAGCACTGCTGTCCACTGATTTATTGTGCTCTACTCGAGTACAATAACTTTTTGTTTTTTTGGAGACACTGAATCATTTGAGAAAAGCCGCCGAAAAACACAGGATTGTGAGATTATCCCTCTCCTGCACTTTTTTAATCTACCATGTACTCAAGAGCTCAGTCCAAATTTAGCTCTCAGCTGTCAAAGATCTCAGCCTGACACACGCGTTAATGTGCTTCACTATCCTTCCAGAGGATACTGTCCCGCTTCCTCTTAAAACAGCCCTGTCAGCCCGCTTTCGCTGACCTCTGACCCCTGCAGGTTACGTTCAACACACTGTGCTTTTTACAGAACACACTTTGAGTCTCGAACACGGACCCGGGTGGGTAAAGTGCTCCCCACAGCCACACATGCTCATTCAAACAGAGGAGTGCAGGAAACGAGCAATTATGGAGGAGCCTTTGGCCTGATAGCAATACAGAACCATTCTGTGCTGTTATTTAAATCTTGCATCACTCTTGCTTAAAAGCACAGTTATCAGTCATAGTACAAAGCAGCTTGGTCTGACAGAGCTCTGTCCTGATGCAAGGCTACGCATTTCCTCTCTTTTAGACAAACCAGAAACATGCTTAGTTTTGCCATTATGTTAATCACAAGAGGTTATGACACATTACTCACTGTAAAAGAAAAACATGCACTGTATGCATTTGTGTGTTGTCCATGACTTAGCCCAATATTTAAGCCCAACTAATCATGATTTATAGTGTTTTGTTTTCATAATTCAAAGGAAAAAAGAAGCTATTTTGGGTGATGGTATAAATATTAACCTTTTCTCTCATCCTCTAATGGGGTGTTAGTGCACCTGCATGATTGACGGTGGAGTTGGCAGCCCTGGAAAACAAGTTCTCCATCTACGCAGATGAAAAACCAACCGCTCTGACAAGTTAATACACAGATAGGAGAAACAATCAATACCCCAAAATATAAACTACACGTCTCCCACTGATTTATGTTTTTTCTTTTTCTGTCTGAGGAGATATGAACATGCAATTTACAGAGCGAGGAGAAAACCGGACTTCAACTGGACTTCATTAACAGTTGCCAATCAAAAATATAAACATTTGTAATCAAATTGCTCCGAAGCGTCGACCACATATAATCAATTCCATAATCAAGCATTTCCAGCATGACCTCTGTGAATCATTTTGTATAACCAGCCAATCAATGCATAATAATGCAATCACAGCTGTAAGTGAGCACACAGCAGACTAAACATTATAGCTTCATTATATTCTGCTCAGGGCCGTGAACCCACGATCCTATTAAGCTACAGTATGTATACGAAGGAGTACTGTAAATTATCAGATAGATTCTTTATTGACCTCAACTGCAGAGAGAACCAGGAATTTGTTTAAAGCAGCGTCTTATTTCTATATGTATGTTCTATCTACTTTAGCAAGAAGTTCATGATACCTCAACACATCCACATTTACCCGTCAGTATAAATTAATTCAGGGATTCTGCAGGGTTCATCAAGCTAAACGTAAGACTGAATACCAAATACTTTTTAATACCACATATAATGCAACGTATTACCTGCTTCAAGATCATACTATCTAAAGTATGTAATGTTGAAATCCTGTAGTAACTATTGTTATGACTTAGGGCATCATGGAAAGAAGCCCCACCTTAGTGCTGTTCACCTCCCCGCCTGAGGGGAGGTGTTGTGACATGTGTTGCCTTGCCCAGTGCTTTTTCATTCGCTGCAGGTAATTGGACGGCTACTTAGGAGGGAACCTGTGGGGCCGGCTCTCTCTCTCCAGCTTCCAACCGGGCCATGCTGCACAAGAGGGATCCTTGGGGTGGTGGGGTTAGGAAGAGTGTCGGTAGGGGTGAGAAGCCCTTTTTGTTTAGCTGTGTTTTCTCCTGTTTTCGGGTAGGGAGATAGGTAAGACACCTGTATTTTCTTTTGTTCCTTTTGTGGTAGGGAAGTTAGATTACGTGCACAGATTGTTTTGTTTATTTTGGGCCAGGCTCACCCTGAAGAATTTATGACACCTGGTGGAAAAATAAAAGCATAATTGAACTACTCCTCTGCAGCATTGGTCCTAATTTGGGAGGTGGGGAGACCCGTCCGTATGTTGCGCTCAGGCTCCCCTAGGCCGGGCGTAACACTATATGGCTTACAGTTAATTATTATATCACTTTTTTCAGAACTCCACAGCAGTATAACAATATGTCTTCATGTTATAATTAATTTAAGTAGTGCCGCCTGGGCCTGCATATGAAAATGGATGGCTGGATTTACCAATTCTAAATTATTAATTCATTGAAGTTCATTTACTGTAGTACTTTTGACACTTGCCCATGCGGAGCTAATGAGCTCCAGTAGTGAAAGTGTTTGCTGCAGGTCAGATGGTGCTTACTGAAACTCCACAAAAAGGATGGAAGAGCATCCTGCATGAACAATCCACTTTCCCAATTCTCCCACTTTTAGTTTATAAGTGTTTATTGTCACCCAGCCCACAATCACATTTAGGGAAATATTTGTTTGTGTATCGTTGCGTATTGGCAATGTGATGAATTGAGATTTAAATGTTATATGCAAAGGAAAACACAACACCATGCTTCCATCCAAGAATCTGATAGTGATCAATAAAGAATGTATGCCACAAATAGACTTTGGAATAAAAATGCAGCAGCTGGAGCATCCAGATGGCCGTACAATGTATTCTGGTGGTCAAACCATACAACCGTAATGTCCCCTGCTCCAGTCTGACTGTCTCTCTGTCGAGAAAAAAAAAATGTAAATAGAAAGGTCCTCATCATATTCATTCATGTTCAACTTTAGTGGTGGATTTCCCTTAACCAATTAAACAATAATCCAATAACCACACAGTCAAAACCGGGGCAGTCCAGTCCTGGTTAGAAAGGCAGATATGACAAGCTGTGTTACAATGACTTCACCTTTAAATGATCATGGTGTTGAAGCAAAACACCCTGATTTTGTAATAGCGCTAGTAGGAGCCATGAAGAAAAGAGAAATCGGTGAACAATGACATTTGTTTTAACATGAATCCCAAACGCGCTGCATTCTGTTTCCTGTGAGGCCTTCAGTGAAACACGGCCTTGAAGTTCAGGGAAGACTTGCTCGGGCAAGTGAGAAATAAGACAGGGAACAACACAAAGATATACAGGAAGAGGTCAAAGAAGACAACACAGTCAGTCAACCTACCGTCCTCTGTGGGCACGTAGATGTTTAGGTAAAGGCAGTCTTCGCTCTGCTCCTGCACATAGGTTACCACTGTATCCAAGTTGGCGGTGAACCACACAGGGAGCATATCATTGAGCAAAAAGCGGTCCTCTAAGAACTGAGGACAAACCGCAGCAAACTGAGTAGCATTCCTGATTCCCGGCCAAGACATGGGTGGCTCCGGCGGCTGAAACCTCCGCTCCCCCGTTGGGGCAAGTGCATACGGGATCCCCAAATACTGTTCCACTGGACCCAGGATCTCATTTGGTAATGTGACCTTCACTCCCCGCAATTTTCCATAGTTGGTGGTGACCACTGGTTGCTGTTGGGACTGAACGGCGGCCATGCAGATGGACGCCAGTCCCATCCACAGCAGAAGGTTGGCCTTTGCTGTGGAGCGACACATCCATGAAGGGCCTCCAGGCGCTGACATGCTGCTGTTGTGCTGAGCCTGGCAGGTCGTGGTTATGGTCCACGCTCGGGTCCTCGGTGCCCACCCCTGCCCCTCCACCGAGATGCTTCCTCCTCAGGCTGCGAGCTGAATGAAGGAGCCCCAGCCAAACGAAGCAGCTTTCTCAGAACTCCCCATCCTGAGAGCCTGCATGGAGATTGGCACCTGCTGTTAAAGCCCCCTGTCCAGAACCGGAGAGATCCTAGGATGCCTTGTGGTCACCTGGGCTCCAGCTTGATGGAATATCCTAAAAGAAAAAGAAAAAAGACGAAAGGTTCAGTCCAACCATTATCCTACAATGTTTTTAACAATGGCGGTTCCCGGGATGGTACTTTTATTTTTAATCCAGTTTGAACACATAATATATTCTTTAGGTTTTCTATGAATGTCTCAACCGTTTTTGGATGAACTGAATCATTTCAAGGTTTCCAGAGGATGGATCCCAGACCTTCCTTCAGCAGCGTGACAAAACAATATCAACTGAGGACTTTAACAAGTTTTAACTTTTACTTTAACCACATCACATCATTGCCTCTGAAAAAGCCACTCTTAAACCCAAGGTTTTGGCTCTGTTTGTAAACAATGAATCCCACATGCATTTCAAAGTAAGTCACATAACTATTCATCATATACATACCTCCTTTAGGCAATATCATCGGTTTTGGTGTGAATGTTTTTAGATATGGAGACCGGGTTCACAAGCTTTCACATTTTTACAATTGGTGGCAGAGGAAAACCAAAAGCAAAGTGATTCATTAGTTGAATATGAGTTCAACATGTTTCTTAGTCCTCAACAAACACGTTTAGGGAGAATTTAATATAACTTCCATACCCCACAGGGTGCATTTAAGCCGACAGAAAGCGTTGTGGATGGGTGCACAAGGACTTGACAGACTTGTCTGTGGAACAAAGCCAGTCGTATTCTTGCTCTTGGATAGCCTAATACAAATTAGACAGTTGCACTTGTCAAAAGGCCTCTTGATTAATTACAAAGAAAAGTGAGGTGATATTCAAAATGTTTCTTTCTACGCTGTGACTTGTGTGCAGTCCTCAACTGACAATGAATGTAGTCTTCAAACAAGTATTGTGAGTGTATATGAAGCCTGATAGGTTCTATCTTCTTGCCAAACCGCTCCACTGTTGTCCAAAAAACACATCAATGAGCTCCATTGTTGCACTGGCTGACATGTTCCTTCATTACCATGAACACACACTGAAGTTTATTTTGGCTTAATGCCACATAAACCATCCTGGGCGCTTTTTCTCGTACCTGGCTTACTGAGTTAGCGGGCTAATTGTCAGGATAAGATGACGTAGGTCAGGCTTTCTCGGTTTCTCGAAGCAAGCTTAGATAAATCACCATAGCAACACATCCAAAAATTTAAACCTGCTCCCGGGCAGGCTTACTGAAATTCACTGGATAAGTTGGCCACTGCCACGGACAAAAAAGGCAGCTCCCTTCCTCATTGATGAAGGAGCGATATTAGTTATATTAGTTTTATAGGGAGAGAGTTCTTTCAGATCGCCAGGATCCATCCTTTACATCATCATGACTTCCTGTACGTGGCGATATAGTTTTTGCCGGCAAGAAATAATTTATTTACGAGAGCTTCTCGAGCCGCGGACATTGATCACCACAGGCGCAGCTGATCGCCCGTCTCAGACATAGACTATCACCGCTGCAAGCCGCTGTTCTTAAGTTTATTTAGCGCTTCAGAAACTTATGGATGTGTTGAAAGCACTTATAATTATACGACAGTGCTATTAGTACACCATACATATCATTATTGTAGAGCATGATTAAGGTGATCGTGATGAGAATACAGAGAATCACACACAATTTATTTTCACTGCTTCAATTGATTGAATTTCTGATTATGAATAATACATACATACTGATCCGCCCACACACATATTCAAACTCATATATAATACATGATTCATACGTGCATACAGTACATATATCCTCATAAGTATATATGTATTCGTAAATATAATCTGATTGATTTGGGTGATGAAGCACTTCAAATTAGCCGATACATTTTCCCAGCACTGACGCATTTAACTTGTCTGATATATTTGCGACGCTTATGTCTCGCAGCGGGCGCTGTTAAAGTTGCGTTCACAGCAACAATGTTGCAAAAACGTTGGAATATTCGCAACGCGTTTGCTGTGAATGACTACGGTATTGACTTCCTCATATGCCTTCATGATCATCTCCTGCTTCTCATTAGAGAAATAAAAAGAGGTTCCTCTGAGTTTATTTGCCATTGTACTGTTAGAACATCATGGTGTCAGTGCTCGATTATTATCCCTTCTGAAGAGGAGCGGGCGCATTTATCCAGATGACTGACGTCTGGCTAGAATTAACGAGACGTTTCAGCGCGGATCAGCCGTGAAGAAACCCAGATAGCCTGATGTCAATCATCTCGCTAATTTAAGATGGAGATTAGGACATTTGCTTGACTTTGTTTAGCCAGGTACGAGAAATAGGGCCCTGCTGTCACGAATACTCACTGGAACGCCGAATGTGGATTAATCTGCCATTAAAAATAGTCCCCAAAAAAGTAGTATTTCGTCCTGTTTCAGTACCGTTGATTATAAACAACAGCAACTAGCTGTTTTTTGTGGGGAATTTGAGGGATTTTTTTAAAAGTGAATTATAACTAGTGTGAACTGTTAATACCTAACGGTATTAACAGTAAACAGTAACCCTAACCCTAACAGTAAAAACTCAATCCGCTTTGAGCCTAATAACAATGTAGAATAATTCCAACTTTGTTTTAATGTTTTAATTATATAATTGAATCATCCTAGAACATAGGTTACCTAGAAGTATGTTTTGTATATTATGTGAAGCAACCCTTTAAAGGTTTTACTGAAAACATATGTATGTAGACGATTCAGGGGGAAAAAAAAATCTGAAAAAAAATTATATATCCATTGAGCTTTCAGACAGCTGCCAAACTAAAGTATTACTTTTCCTAAAAATAGTATGATGGTTATGAGTTCTTCATTTAATAAAATGTAGCGGCTCCAAATTGAATGCCTTTTATCTCTGTGTGAGATTTAATCTAGCATGGCCAAAATAAACACTATCGGTGCTTTGTAATGTTGTGGAATTCTCAGATACCCTGAGAAACCAAAAGTCCTCATGATATCACCCAGAGGTGGTACTCACTGTTTCTCGCAAGCCAAAAGTCAGCTGATTTACCACGGTTGTATGAACCCAGAATAAACAGTTTTTATTGAAGTTGTATTGCAATATACGGGGATATAAAGGATGACAAAAAATGACGGCAAGCAAACAACATTTAAAATGCATGTGTTCTAAAAGGTGTTTGGATCCATTAGATTAGTCTAAACTATGCTAATGTTGTGCTCCATCATCACTCAAAATAGCATCATCTAGGCATGCGTACAGTAAGGACGCTAATGTTCATACATATATTTATACACATGGTTTCATTGTCTCTATAAATGTTAAATGGACTGTATAT
Source organism: Taurulus bubalis (assembly GCF_910589615.1). Taxonomy (NCBI): domain Eukaryota; kingdom Metazoa; phylum Chordata; class Actinopteri; order Perciformes; family Cottidae; genus Taurulus; species Taurulus bubalis. The sequence goes on from NC_136609.1 coordinate 4,734,043, forward strand.
TTATTGTGGCAACAAGTGACAACTAACATTAGCACATATAAGCTAATTTAGTTTAATCATCCGAACAACAATAACCCATAAAATTACAATTTGGAATATTTCAACAAAACAAACTACAACTACCAACAGATAGGGTCTGTTGTCAAATGGAGAAAAATAACATGAGTTAGCATAATGGAAGCTACATGTTCCAAGCTAAACATTACCTACTTGTGCTAGCCATATCCTAAAGATAGCCTACCACAGATTAGGCCTACGTTACATGAATCGTGCAACACCACTGCACAAAGTTACATAAATCTTTAGCTAATGTTGCAAAATGAATTCAGTCTGGATGTCTGACAGCTGCAAAGTGGCAAAACAGACAAAACCTTTCTAATCATTTTTGCTTTGCTAACAATGTTGTGGAGCCTGCAATGGGAAGAGAAGGGATTTTTCACGAATGCCGTAAATAAGCCCTTAAAAATATTTTTGAGGGAAAATTGGTTCTTAAATGTCTACTTCAGTTATTCCTATCTCTGAATTTTTCAGTAAAATGCCCTGAAAACTATACTGCAGATAATGTCTGCTAGGCTGGATTTGCTCTACAAAAACACACACATTATCTTTAACGCAAAAAGTAATTATAGTTTTCTACAGAGAGGTTCTACAGTCCTCAATGAGTTTGCAACATTGATTGCAAGATGCAGCACTATTCCAGGCCGTAAAATTGAAAAAAAAAATGTATTGGAGAGAGCTGACCACATTATACCACACAGCTGACTCAATTTACCAACTACTTTCATTTGTAAATCTATTCATTATTATTGTGTGGCTCAATGGAGGGCAATGTTTGTCTGTCAGTAAATCCACCACTTTGACACAGACTGAAATATCTCAACAAATGTTGGATGGATTGCCATGAAATTCAGACATTCATGGTCCCTCTATACTGACGTAGGCGATTCCCTGACTTTCCCTCTGAGGTTGACATGATTTACGTTTCAACAGCTGGATTGATTCTCATGATACACACATTTATGTTTCCCTAATTTTCATAACTTTGGTGATCCCTTAACTTTACATCTGGCGCCATCCGTTGAAAACTTTAACTTGTCTACAACGTTGTTTTTTATACCTTCAAAATACTGACTTTCCCATCAGCCTCATCTGTATTTTGTGTTCAATGCTAATTTGCAAACATTAACATATGAACACGCTGAATCAAAACACACGATAGACATTAGGCTATACTTGCTAAACATCAGGATTGTAACATTGTCATTGTTAGCAAGTAAGCATGCTGGAGTTAGCATGTCAATAAAAGTACTACTGTCTAAGTACAACCTCAAAGATGTGCTAGCGTGGCTCAAGTTTTAGCAGGCTGCTAAGCAAATACTATGTTGATTACACAATGGTTGCATATTCCACACAGATTACTTTGTCGCCACTGTTTCTGTAGTAGAGGAAAAAAATATTATTCACTTTTATATTAAATGCTAATGTTTTACTGTTCTTATGACCGTCCCGTTGAACTTGGACTGAACCGCTGTCATCTGACTCTCTTTCTGCCGAGGGGCATACTAAAACTTCTGATTTTACATACTAAGTGTGTTGATCATCACAAAGCCTGATCTGTGTACCACACTGATGTACAACTGAAATAACTTTTCCCCATCTTTTCAAGCCAAGAGTGTGGCTTCAATTTGGAAAGTCCCATGATCTTTAATAAGTGAAGCCTCTTTTTGTATGATTATACATATCTAATCATATCATGAATGTCTATTGATTTGTTGTCCTGATGCCCATAAAAACTCTGGTAAGGATTCCTGGGCAGTCGCTTGATTGTCAACTGTTGATTGATTCTGTGCAGAAGCCTATTAAATATACAAAGACAAATGTATCTTTGTAGGTCTCCCTTTATTCGGTCAACCCACCATTTACAAATCACACGTATGAAGGTTGCTCTATTGTACGCATATCATATTTTTTAATTGTTGAATAAAAACTGTAACTATCAGAAAAACTACAACATCATAAGTGACTATAAGAGAAGATGATAACGTTCAGTCCTACTCTGATGCAGGACTGGTTTTAGCCCATGCCTAACTTTGTGCAACTCTTAGAAGAGATTTTGATGTGTGGCCTCATATGTACAAATCTCCCAATACTTGCTGTACTTTGTGATAAACAAGTGTTTTGCTAACTCTTGGACTTGATTTGTGTCCATGAACAAACTTCTAATGAGCCTGTTAACAAGAACCAGTCACTGATAACCTTATAATAAATGCTTTTATGTATCTCTTCTGTTACAGTTAAATAACTATTTTGTGCAGTTTCAGTAGTAAAGATCAAAATGTGAGGAAAGTATGGATTACTATCTCTTTGTGCTTTGCATATAGCTAACAACACTTTTGAGATGCTACAAAGGTTCTGGAAGCAGGACTGAACAAAAATCACACACAATTCAAAAACTTATCTTGGGATCAAAAGAGACTCGATGTGAAGAAAAGTCAAGACCCTGATGAAAACTTTTGATTGATCTGAGTTTCACTGAAGTTATGTGATAAGATAACTTCTATAAAGCAAACATGTAGTTTGGCTTAATTGAATAATATTAGAATTGAATAATTCAGGAATCATCTGCATAAGAATGTATATGGTGCTGATATCAGAGAGAGATTTGTAAAGGACTATGGACTGATGGCTAAAGTACTCCATGGGTGTTGGAGGATTTACAGTCCCCTGCAGCCAGACAAAATGTTATTTCATAATTATTATGTAATTAGTTTGTGGTATCTTTATTAAGCACACATTTATGCAGCATGAACGCACAGTAGTGTATACGTTTAGGTAACAAAGGCCTTTTCTTTAAGACCCGTATCATTTCAGTTCATAATGCACTTTAGTCACTTAATTAGAAGGAATTAATTTAATTACCACAAACTAATTGCATGGTGGATCTGTTGCCTTTAGATCCCTGAGGGTCTGAGGACGTTGCCCATTTTGACCAGGTGCTAATCCAGTTTACTGCCAGAAAATATAATGATGGGGAGAAACAGTGACTCCTTAATCTATTCATGTTATTGTTGTTACATTTTAGATCTGCAAATACTGGAATCAGTCTACAGCATATTGAAGCTTGGAGCTGAGAGCCAAGACAGGGATTTCTCGACTGAAAGAAATATATATATATATATATATATATATATATATATATATATATTATAAATAATACTAATACCATGATTATCCTTTTGTAGTAGATTTTGTTCTTTCCTAAATTCCCAGGAAGCTTTGGTATTGAACTGCAGCATCATAAAATTTTTTTTACAATTGCCATGAGAACAAAGGAACCCCAGATCAGAACAGAACACATCTTCATTTTTGTCCCACTGTTTCTCCTTTATGTACTGATTACATTATAGAAATTTGCATATTAATAAGGGCAACTGATTTTCTTGAAAAGTGCAAAATACTATGAGCTCATATTAATACACCAAATGTAAAAAACATAAGCATGTTAACAAAAACATACAGTGTGTGTTTATTATATCATTAAATAGCTAAATTTATTGTGAGTGTATGGAAATGAAACAATATTAAGTCATACTAACATTAATGCATAGAGATATCCTAGCAACAGGAGATGAACTGCCTTTAGCAGATCATTTTGCTCGCTGTCTGAGTACAACCACAGGCTTTCCATCATTGGCTTTTTGCCTACAAAGGCGCTTACATAATGATGAAATGAACTACTATATTAAGGATATCAGCGACTGTGTTTGCAGTCGCCTCACATGGCAGCACAGAAATTGTCAGACACTCAAAGGGGTTTGCACAGGTTTATGTGCTGCTCATTTTTCACTGAGGTTATATGCTTGAAAATGTTTGTGTGATAAACTGACACAGTGTACAGTGTTGGTAATACTGTGCTGCTCCGTGATAAACGGTTCTTCCGGCGGCTCAGGCTGAATGCAGAGCGTGCTGCGTGGCTCTCCTTGGCAGATTGTGAGCGTTGTTCTCACTCTTAATGATTATAGGAGATAAGTCTCATGAATACCAATGAAGGCGCTCGCTGTCATTTGCATTTCAATCATTATAAAAAAAGATCCTGTCACAGGCACCCTCTCCTCAAAATGTCACAGACACACAGCAGCTGATAATTACCACATATACATAATGTATGTACTAGACATATATGCTGTGTTTGTGCTTTTGAAGCAGTATTTGGACTGTGATAAGGGTCAGCCTCACAAAACAACTTCAAATTTCTGCCAGGGCCACACAACTTTATAACACGGCATCTTTGCATATTTTTAAGCTGTAGTATGGACTAACACTGAATGTGTATAGAACTTGGAATGCCGATTGTTCCAACTGCCAATCATTCTGAAACTCTAATAATCCAAATAATGTCCCATTGGACCAAAAGTCCATTGGTCTGACAGCCCGTTATCCCAAAAATGAATGGCCATTGTTCAAAAGTCCCATTGCTCCAAAAAAATTAAGAATGTACACGCCCTCAAGCACGGCTAACATCTAACAAAATGATGTAATTGAACCTGCTTTATTTTCTCTTGTACAGATAAAAGGCATGACCCACTGCCTCTAATTACTTCTGCCTTCGTTGGTTTGGTTGGTTGGGTTGGTTGGGTTTCAACATGAGGAGTGAACCTGGTTAGATTAAGAATATCAGGATGAGCCAATCAGTAGTGCAGGTCACGCCTTCACCATAGCAGGAAGAAACAGATTGTCACCAGGAAGGTCCAATGATGTCATGCAAATGGCTAATTATTACAAATTAGCCATATACTTCTTTTCGTTGTGGGAAGAGTGTGTGTTTTTGAGGCAATGGGCCTTTAGAACAATAGCAGTTTGTTTTCAGGGTAACGGGCTGTCGGATGAATGGGCTTCCGGATGAATGGGCTTCCGGTTCGGAACGGGCAGTCGGAACAACGGCTTGGCACCTACAGAAGGCATTCCTGCATTAATGGTGTATGCTGGCGAGTGTCTGCACAGCCAAAGTGACTTCACACCTTTAAAAACAGCCCTTATGTGAGCTCTGTGCGGCATGTTTTCACTTATCCGTGCACATCCGACATTTTCGAACGATGCAAGAAAATTGAGAACTTTGGGGAGCTTTATGAATTTGCATGCACGCTTCCTTTGTCCAATTCTCACCAATTCTTAATTTCTTCATACTATTATGAGAGGGTGATGACATTTCTTGAAAAACGACATAACCGTTCTATTTAACGTTGGCATATGGTCACATTTTTAAACGGAACAGCTTGAATAGGTCTATAAAAAGACCCTGGGTTAAAATAGGTAACTGTATAGCATACTGGCCGATTACAGTGTGTCCATGACATAGTTTGTGACATGGTTATGTACTAAAATAAGTCAACGCATTAACTTTCACATGGGACATGGACAACGGTATCCTGGGTGAAAGTCCAGTTTGTTTGACCCAACCATCCATCCCTGACCTCCACCCTCGTAAAGGTAACAACATACGTAAATGTGACCTTTACGGATGTTTATGTTTTTCAGTCGCTTCCAGCTTTAGTGGTTGCTCACAGCAATTCATGTTCTTCAAGCCAATCGTAGCAGTTTTTTGACAGCACACAATTCATGGCTCATGATGAAACCTAATGGGTGCATTCAACTGCCTTTCAAAACATAACTTTAACAAGCTACAATGACTTTAAGAAGAAAAAAACATTGCACATCCCTCGAGAAATGAACAACCTTGTTAAGCTAAGTATGTACATGGTGTGAATACGCTGTTAATAAGACACTTGCATGCTGCATGTTCGCCTTAATGTCCCACCAGCGGTGCATCAAGAGGCCCGAGTGGACCCAAACAGAACCCAGCGTGTGATATGCACAGGCTCTCAATAACCTTTAGGTCTACTGAAACATGTTGGCAAAACCATTTAGTGTCCCAACATGGAGGCAGGCAGAATCACAACTGAGCGAACATTAGGGTTCCTAAGAGGTTTACTTAACGTGTCCTCCCATAAGAGGTGGCACTTTTTAATGGTATGTCCCTGGATGAGTCATTGACATTGACAAAAACGATCAATACAAACTTTGTTAAATGGTCTGGTCTGGAGTAAAATTCCACGCTATGCCTTTCACATGCAACTCATTCAGTAAAAAAATGCTATTGAAATATTTTAAATGTCTTACTTGAAAAATGTCTTAATTCTGTCAGATTCAGTGCAGCATACTGTCCACAATACAGATAAATGCTGGTTGAGAAATGAATGTGTGGGATGCATGACATCTTACTGTGCAGTAATCCCTCGTCTGCTTACATCAAATACAATATATTTACTGTACAGTAGATAGTCCAGAAAGGCCAGCACCATATTACACAGCTATTGCTATTTCTACCTGTTAGTCATATGTTTGTGTGCATAAGGTTTAAACAGATCAGCAAACAACTGCCTACTCAGCATATGCATGTCATCACTGTCAGGTGAATATGTTGATGCTCCATGATGGAAGGCCTGCAGGGGAAATGACAAGATTATGGAAGCAGATGCACAGAGAGCAAAATTACAAATTAAAGGTTTTTTGTTGTGCATTAAAATTGCAAAATCTTGGGCAGATTCAGCTCCAGTTTTTCATTTTGACCACAAATGACTTCCCTTTTGTCCATTTAAAAAGAGGCAACAGGGAGGAGTCAGTGGAGTTACAAATGAAAATAAGATTTAAGGAAAAAACGTGTGTATTTTAGAGGCACCCGTTCTCATTTAAGATTGTTCTCCGACAAAACAATAAAACCAATTTCCTGCATTTGTACCGTGACATGTTCCAGGAATCCTCAATGTTATTTGGAACAGGCAGGAGGAGTGGATTATGGAATGATGTTGTACATCATTTTAACAGACATTTCATCCTGGGTGAACTGTGCAGTTTGGTGAAAACAAGAAGAAAAGGATTGAACGAGGATGGCTGTTTGATTGGCACGCGACCAAATGTGCATTCAGATTCCTGGAAGTTAGACATGTCGAGCTCTCAGTCCATCAAACAACAACAACTGGCTTAGAACTACCACGATCTTCAAATGTCTCGTACAGCCTCCCTGGAGTGAGCCTCACACCTGCCCGGCCATTTTTCCCCTCTCTGCTAAAGATGGCGATGGAATGAAGGCAACCGTTGCTTTACAGAATGAGTCAATGCTCAGTTAATATGATGCTCTTTAGTAATATTTCATATCAGAGATCAATGTATTATCAGTTATTAACCCCTCGTGCAATAGCAGTGCAGACCTGAGCAGGTTTAAAATGCATGAGATTACTTTTTCCCAGGAAACTCTCTCTCTCACACACACACACACACGCACACACTCTGGACTCTGTCACGTCATCTTGGAGCAGCTAGAACACACACAAGGTCATCCATACCGCGTTAAACCAGCATCCTGAGTGAAGCCCCAGCTCACGATGCACTGAATGCCACCCAGTATGAAGCACACATAAATCACAGCATTAGCAGAGCCCCCCCCCCTTTCCCCAAATTCCACATCCAGATATCTACACCACCATCTTGTGGCTGCTCGGATGGCGGTGCGCACGGAGCTGCAGCAGGTCCGTGCGTCTCTGCTGCAGCTCGTCCTCACGCGCACGTCTTGTGGTAAAAAGAGAGAACCAACCCGCAGGTGTGAAACGGGTTGAAACGCTCCGCCGTGTGGAGGGGAAGCACTTTGTGTCCGTCCGCGGGCACTAAAGTTAACCGAGCTGTTGCTTTGGCACCGAGTTGGCCAAAGCTCTGCGTGTGTGTGTGTGTGTGTGTGTGTGTGTGTGTGTGTGTGTGTGTGTGTGTGTGTGTGTGTGTGTGTGTGTGTGTGTGTGTGTGTGTGTGTGTGTGTGTGTGCTCAATCACTGGTTTACATAATTAATAAAAAGCCTGGTGTTTGACTCGTGATCAGCTGGTTGCAACCATTCATTCTTTTATCGACATTTACAGATGAACACATCTCCAGCTGGAGTCGGAGGAAAGTGCGCAAGAATCAGCCTGCGCTGCTGCTGTGTTCACGCCAAACACACATTATGCCCGTTCTCATAATGTTTCTCTAAGAAGTTGTGGTTGTCAGAATGACTGTGATCCAGCTGGTGTGGTCAGTGAATGTCCGTGGATGAATTCCTGGTGGATTATGCGCCTTTGTGAAACTGAAGCGCGTCCGGACAAGCCGTGAGAGGAGGAAGAGGAGGAGGGATCAGCGCCTAAAAACACATACATACACCCGCTTGTCTCTAAATGTTGTCTGTTTTCCTGCTGGAGTAAATAAGGCTCAGCGTCGCATCCCGGCGGCGGCACACTTACCTCAGCCGTCTCACTCTTTTACGTAAGTCCCGACTTTAGGCAAAACACACGCCACATAAGGGGGGGAAACAATTAAGTCCACCTCCAGCCTCCTGCTTTGCAAATCCAAAGTAAGAAGCGCAGTCCCGACGGGCTGAAGGCAGCCGGCTGTACGTCCTGTGCGCGCGGAGAGAGATGCGGCTTTATGAGGAGAGAGATGCTTCAATGAGTCACTGCAGAGGCTCTGAAACGGTGCTGAATCTAATTGCTCTCATAGAGCAGTGTACTGCGAGGACAAGATTAGTGTTAGAGAAACCAGGTCTCTCTATCGCTCTCTCTCTCTCCCCTCTCTCTCTCTCTCTCCCCCCTCTCTCTCTTTCTCTCTCTCTCCCTCCCTCTCTTGCCATTGGACTACACCGCCTGAAATTTACTAAGCCTGCAGCCAATAGATTGCCGCATTCTCTCAATCACCCTTAACCAGCCGCTGTGTGGTGGCAGCTCTGGCATGGAGCATGCAACATGGCAGCGGCTGCTCCTGTGGCTCCTGAGGGTCCTGAGAGCAACACCACACAAACACCAGGGACTCTTAATTTACTGGGACGTAAAGAAAAGTTAATACAGAAGGGCCCCAGGTGGGGCCCTCATTACCCATCAGTCCCTCTAAAATGATTTTGTTCTTGCATTTTAACCTTTGTGTCTTTACTTCCTCAATGATAATGTGTTTTTCTTCAAATGTTTTTCCTAACTTTTCATCCAACTTCATTAAAAATAACTGTGAGGAGCATTTCACTGTTTGAATTTCCAACTGATGCCTCTATATCATTACATTAGAAATTCCATTATTAGTCCCGCAGTGAGGAAATTTGCAGGATTACAGCAGCAAACCGGTAAAGTGCACACAAGAGACAGTTTTAACCAAACATCTTAACTGTACTGGTCTTACAGAAATATTGTAATAAGTCAAACACAACGTACTGTTACAGTTAAGATGTTTGGATGTGGTCAGAAATGTTCTGAACACATTCATATCAGTTAATATTTTGAAAACCGGATGTTGGGTCCCGTGACTCCTTCCGCCCGTTTGAATATTTTTCACGTCAGATTCTGCACTTGATGTGACCTCAGAGATCCGAGTGTCTGCTGATGATCGCAGTGGTTTACTGCACTAGATGGAGTTTATCACACACTTTCACAAACAACCCGACTCAGAGAAGACCGGAGCCGGCGTGAAGGAGGCTGTTACCGACGGCCTGACGGCGACGCCAAGCCTCTGAAGACCGAGCCCCGAGCCTCCCGGTGCGGCCGGTGCTCCGGTGCGGCCGGTCCTCCCGGTGCGACCGACTCTCGGGCTCCCGGTGCGGCCGGTACCCCGGTGCTCGCCTCCCGGTGCGACCGACTCTCGGGCTCCCGGTGCGGCCGGCGCCCGGCCCAGGCCGGCCGGCTCTCACTGGCCGGCTCTCACTGGCCTCACCCTGCCCCTCTTTTCTTTTTTCTCGGCAGAGTTTAAAAATTAAAATATGCTTAAATAAAACAAGAACACAAGAACACAAACACACAATTATAAACGTATTTGTAATACGTCAAACACAAAACATAAAAACAATAAAACAAAAATACGTGTTTAATCAACCTATACATGTATAATCAACATACGTGTTTAATCAACCTATACATGTATAATCAACGTATGTGTATTACGTCAAACACAAACATAATCAGGGAGGAGATACGTTTCTGATCAAACGTAATTGGGAATGCGTATTAGTTCTGGGGGAACGTAATTTTTAGGAGACAGGGTTGGATTAAAGTGACCAAAGTGAGTGAAGTGTTTTTTGTTGTGGTCTACTGCGAGCTCTGGCTGTGCCGCCTGACAGGAGCAGGAAGGACGGACTTGCGGTACCTGAGCTACATAAGTAAACAAAACCACTGGTGAGAAAATTGGCTATTTCTATACTTATTCTTAATGCTGTCATTGGGGCCACCGGGTCGGATTCAGCAAAATCAGAAGAAATCCTGCAGGGGCCACTGGAGGGACCAGAACCAGGACCAGTCTGTGTCTGACCCAGCTGCAGTAAAATGCAAGGTTGTCTAAAGGGAATCTGGTGCTCGGAAATACTGATGCTTTTGTTCACAGGGACTGCATATCACACCCACAAACTGAGCTTCCACATTTCATGAAAGTGACAAAATGAACCCTTTTGTTTGGAATCCAGACTGCTGTGCAAGTCTGTGAAAGAGAAAGTAGTGTTGAGTAAAAAGTCCTCTCAACACCGATCACAGATATGGAGCAGACAGAAAATCTATTGTGTTTAACCACGTTTTACAGCTGGAGTCTTACAGCCCAAACAAAAGTAATTTTCTTTAGCGGACTTCAATAACAATGTCCTTCCACTCCCTGTGAAGTAAATCTATAGGCTTCTGTATGCAATTCACATACACATTGTATTTGATCTCAAGAAAGAGATACTCATAATCCACAGATGATATTCTTTCCCTTCAACAGCCTGCAGTTAAATTTAGATAATGATAAAATGCTGGAAATGGATGCTAAAGCTTTTAAAGTTGCGATAGGATTTGCTATGATATCAAGGTCAAGTTCATTTCAAATCAACATGAAACAAATAATCAATGTTCCTCATCCTGATGTGAGTGAAGACAGACCTACAGCCGGCCTGCACAGTGGAGTCTGAGCTGGAGGATCAGACGGGCTGAGAGCTTTGAAATCGTCATCATTTATTCCCTCGCCCCACATCATAAGCCTCAGCGGTCGGGGGTATCCTCCTCGCCTCTGAAGTGTATATCAGCCTCAGTCAGCAGCTCGTCCCAGATCCACTGGGTGACTTTCAGAAGACTGATGATGGGACGTCGCTGCTGCCCGGGCGAAGCCAAATCAAACGTTCAGCAGCGTTACGAATCCACCTGCAACATGCGGCCGTGGCCATCAGAGCCCGACACATGTGACCTTTCTCCTCCTGTATTAGCATGTAGCTGCACGGCGGAGCCGTCGGTGAGGATTTCATCATCAAAGCAACACCCAGAGTGGAAGTTTCAGGAGAAGTATTGTAAATATGCTTCAACTGTCTTCCAGATTGTTGGTGTAAAATGTCATAAAATAAGGCAATTATTTACCGGTGCGATATAAAAATGTAAATTAACGTCATTAATTGACAATAAAATGCATAGTCTCCAGTTATCTCATTCATTATTTTCTTTGTTTTGAAAATGGAAACATCCCCTCAGTCGCTAGCAAAATGCATGTAGACTTATTTAAGTTAATCAAGCTAATAAATGAGGTTATGAATAATGTGAACGATAGGAGGCGACTATGGCTCAGTGTTAGTGCAGGGTCGTCCTTCTATCAGAGGATCGGCGGTTCGATCCCTGGCTCCTCTCGTCCATGTCGATGTGTCCTTCAGCCCAAATGGCTCCACAGGCTGTTCCTGTGAATGATGACTTAGTCCTGGTGAGCAGTGTATTTATACTTTGTTGCAAAATTCCATCAAACAGCATTTTGTAGCGCAACTCTGTGTTACCATGACAATAAATGGCCCTTGTAACCTGTGCACCTGTGCTGTAATACTGACTATACAAATGTGTACATACTGTTTTTGTAGCAGCACCACCATGCAGAAACCTACATCAGGTCTCGAGGGGAAACATTTTTCAAAGGTGTTAGGAAAGTATAGCATTTTACACCGAAATGTCAATGTTCTATTTTAAATACACAAGAAACTTCATAGCTTCAGAATTATACAAAAACCTAAAGAATATATATGAATGACCCAGCCCTTTAATATCTTAAATGTATGTATTTTTTAAAGTGTGGTTAAATTGACTTTTCAGTGCTAGTTCAATTAACTCAACAGTTTAAAACAACCAAGCTGCTTTCATGTCCATGTAACTAAATAAGTAAAGGAAAGCAGCTGGCTGAAGTACACTGATCGTAAATCCCTAGTCCCATAAACACTGGATCCTATTTCCCATAATGCAACTAAACGCCCACATCCTTCAAATTACACTCTTTCAGTTCGTAACGCAGTCTTTTTGATATAACCCTGATGACATCACTAGTTAGACTTGATAAAGCATCGGAGACACAAAGAGACATGCGTGTTGCAGTCAGCAGCGTGGGCCGCTCCGTCACATCTGTGCAGTGTAAATGCAGCTGTGGGTTGAGTACATGTGGATGGATAGCGTGCGCTCTTGCAGAATGAAGAAACTGTCAAACCTGTGGACTTATAGCAGCGCCACAAGATGAGGGCAAGAAGTGTGGCGTTTAATACTTCACAGAGGACAAGCTCGCCTCTGATGATTTAAACAAACAGTGGCAGTAACCGCATGCAGAGAGACAGAGATCTGAGACGGCGAGGACTCCTCTTTTCCTCTGTGTTTAAGCACAGACAATTCCTGTCGCCTCGGGGTAGCAAACAGATACATAAAGGCAGTAAAGGGGCCGCTGAGGCATGACGATGGGATTCTTCAGGAGCAGTTCGCTCTCTGGTGTTGACGCGTGAAGGCGAGGACAAGGCCTCTTCAGTGAACACTTAGCATTGTCACTGTGTTGATGCAATAGAGGCAGGGCTAGTGGCTTAATTTTCCTGCATTTTTTCTTTAACCATGACCTTTAAAGGAGCATTCAGTGACCTGTCTCTTCCCACAAAATGGTTATCCTCTGCTGTTCAGTGCTGCTGAGACTTCAGACTTCAACAGTGAACAGACAGTGAAGCTAACGCAGACGTGTCTTAAACTGCTTTTTTTCCAATGGTCATCAGGGCCCTCTTCTGGTTGCACAAAGCAGTCTGAAGTCTATGAGAAAATTACCCTACTCCTAACTTGAACTATTCAGTTAGTAAACATTGCAAACATGACTATGGTCAAATAGACTATAACGCATTGTATGCTTTAGGGCGGGGCTACCTTGAGATTGACAAGTCGCTACTACAGCGATGTTCGGTCTTTGAGTTGTCTGGGTTTTCGTCTGAGAACTGTATCCCTTTCACATTGTGTTTTCACTTCATGAAACTTAATTATAACATTTTTGGTTACCTAAAAATGAGTTATTCAGCGTTCAATTGTACTTAGCTCCTCCCTTTTGTGTCTCTTCTGGTTGAGAAAAACATGCCGATAATCTAAATGATAAACTTGAGTCCACAAAGCAATGGTTTACTTATATACCGTTTATCTATGAAACACCTTTCAACCTTCCACTTAAATGAGATATTTGTGTGCATTAGAAATATTTGTGGTGCTAATTCTATTATAGGTCATAGTGAAGGCATATCAAGTCCCACTGTAACCTCTCATGTCTGTGTTGTTTCACTATTGACTGTGAAATGCTTCCACTAAGTAAAAACACATTATGTAAGTTAGAATTGTGTTTTTTCTCGAAATGTGCCATTTGTTTTCCTTGTTATTTGTCTCCAAACAGATCAGCAACTGCATATAGCTCAACCTCAAGATATCTATATTATGACACATGACCGGACTGCAATTATAACCAGATCAATGAATTAATGGCTCCGGTTTTAACTGCTTGGACTCAATGATTTGGCCTCTCAGAGTTAGATAAATATAGGATTTGACCATATGCCAAAGCCTTACAGTTTACCACAGTGATTTACATTTGTATTAGTCATCTAGATTATTATTAGTTAGCACACAGATAAGTCAGCAAGTCATAAATTAAGCTAGAGACATTCACCAACACCTCAGCTCCCCATCTCCATCTCAGCAGAGTTATTGCTGGCTAACATCAAAGTGTAAATAATCATAGACGAACAAATGGAAAGGTACTAATATAAAGGCTATAAAGGCAAATGGAAACGTACTAGTATAAAGGCTCAGATGTATATAGTCCATTAGAGCAACCTCCTGATAAAAATGTTCTGGACTGAAATGATGAGTGAGCTGCTTCAGCCACATACAGTGAAGGGCTGAGGCTCTCAACGCAAACATGACTGCCACTATGGTGAATGGACTGCATTTATATATCACCTATTTCCAAAGCACTTTAAAATATGCCCATTTACAATCACTTACCCATCAGCGGCAGTGAGCCGTCATGCAACTGCCCATCAGGAGAAAATTGTGTTCCATGTCTTGCTCAAGGACTCTTTAACATGTAGAAAAGAGGAGCTGGTGTTTGAACGAGCCGAGCTCTGTTTCTAACTCCAGTAATGGAATTGGTACTTCTGTGGATACAGTGATATATATTGCTATGAAAGAGAACCGCGCTTAACAGCATGTGCAATCTAGACGTACATGGATGAAATGGCAAAGGGATTCACACTCAATATTTACAGATAAAGAAACTGAAATCACAGTAAGGTAAATAGAGAAGGTGTCTTCAAAAATAGATTCCTCAGGAGTATAAGTGTAAGACAATGTTATGCATTGCATAATTACAGTACTTCATAAGTACAGTGTGATGCATTTGAGTCATCACATTTGTCATAGCATTAGTGTTAAATCCAGACACTCAATACAGTATAAAAGCAAATGAAATCAAGGCAGGTATTCAAATGATGAGCAAATGTTACAGGCTGGCATGGAAGGCTGGTCCATAATCAAGAAAACAAGGAGGTGAAATACCTGTAGGCTACTACAATATCACAGGTGTTTAATTCAGCATGAAGTATGTTCCAAAGCAGTAAGTAAATCAGTAGAACAAACGTTGTCGTTGAGTGTCAACAATCTCTGGGGCTATTTAGAGCCAACAGAGTGAGCAACAGGAGGGAGTATGCAATGTGTGCAATTGGAAGGCTTAATGTAAAACATCTGTGCTGAAGGTATTGCCCCATTGACAGTTGCTTAACATCAAGTGACGAAAATTAAAGTAGTAGAAGTAGACTCTCAAAAAGAAGGCAAGAAGTAGACTCTCAAATGCAAGGCAAGTACCACATGACAGTGGTAATGCTGTTTTAATTTGTTTATATATAATTATTTTTGTAATAATTGTTTTATTTGTATAATCCTTTATTAACCATTGTTATAAGGCACAAGTGTAAAGAGATAATATGACTCTAAAGCTGAAAAATGTAATCTACAATTTTTGAAAACATAACCAAATTTTGTATTATCGTTTTTTGAGTGGTCTGTCACACCTTTCACCAAGATTACAAAAATGGGACTGAGAAATGACTTCATACTGCAGATAAAGCTTCATGGGGTGTGTGCAAATGAAAAATGACCATTACGACATAACATTTTTTGTTTATGTTTTATGAATTTTAAAAATATATTTACACAATAAACATGTTCAGAAATAGAAAACAGACCCGGGCTGGTGGGGATGGCTGTGCTAGAGCAGGCCTGGCTCTTTGCCTGGTTTCATGCGGCTCTTACGTTCATATTGAAGTTTGTGTTTTTTCTTTTTTTTTAATCTTTTTATTGATTTTGCAAATACTATAGACAGAGAGGTAGGACAGGATAACATCGACCAGGAATTTCCAAAAGGGACTGAACTTCGCAAGCACAAATTGGTCACTTTGAAAAGTCAGGCAGAAAAGCAGATACAGTTTTTCCAAAAATCTACAAAGCACTCAGAGACCGTAGCGCTTGCATCGTATCAACTGGCTTGGAATATTGCACGGGCTAAAAAGCCATACAATGAAGCAGAGTTTGTTAAAAAATGCCTCAGTGGCGTTGTTGAAATCTTGTCTCCTGAAAACGACAAACTAAAATGAATGGTATTAGACGTCCAACTGTCCCGCCACACTGTTGAACAGAGAATACCAGACATTATCAGATCTGTGAACGGGCTTGTGGGGCTGTGCAAAGCTGACCAAACATTTCCCGAGTTTTGGAATTTCCACTGCATCATCCACAGGGAGCAACCTGTGTCTAAATAATTGAATTTAAACGATGTCATGAAGCCTGTGATGGAAATTGTCAACTACATCCGCACACATGTGCTTAACCACAGGCAATTCAAGAATCTCATCGCTGAGCTGGACCAAGGGCTTCCAGGTGACCTGCCGCTGCACTGCACTGTGAGGTGGCTGTCAAAAGGCGAGGTACTCTCTCGCTTCTTTGAGCTTTTGGATGCCGTGAAACTGTTCATGGAAGAGAAGGACAAGGACTATCCCGAGCTCTCGGACATCAAGTGGATTATGGATCTGGCCTTTTTGGTCGACATGCTGTGTCACTTGGACAGACTGAACCTGACCCTGCAGGGTAAGTTGAAAATGCTGCTTGACCTGGTGCAAAGTGTGTTTGCGTTTGTCAACAAACTGAAGCTGTTCAAGGCGCATATTCAAAAGGGAGATTTAATACATTTTCCCCCGCTAAAAGCCAGCGGGCAAGTCACCAGCGCCGCCCTGAATAAGAGCCAGATATGCAACACTGATTGAAAACCTGCACGAAAGCTTTGTGACCCGGTTCCACGATCTACAACTGAAAAGGCCACAGATTATGTTCCTCGTTGACCCATTTAATGCGGACTGTTTGAAAGCCCCGCTAGTCACAGATGATGCCGCGGCTGAGTTGGAGATGATCGATCTTTGTGAGGAGGACCAACTGAAACCTGCTTTAAGGGAAGGGAGCATTGAGTTCTGGAAAAGTGTGCCAATGGAAAAATACCCCAATGTCAAACGGGCTGCGCTTAAGATACTGTCAATGTTTGGGTCAACATACGTCTGCGAGTCTGTGTTTTCTACCCTGAAACACGTGAAATCTAAGCATCAATCTGTTCTGACTGACACCCATGTGAAAGAATTGCCTCGAGTGGCAACAACGGAAGACAAGCCAGATTTGAAGAGGATTGTTCAAGGCAAGCAATGCCAGAAGTCCCACTAAGCAACATGCATAGTAAAAGAAAAACGCTATTGTAAATTATTATATTTTTGTTTGTGGACTTGGTTGAACTGAGAGTTTGTGTGTGTGAGACAATGTGCACACAATGTTCATTGTTGAAAATGACTGACCTGTGGTCTTAGTACTGTAGGAGTCAATTTCTGTCATTATCATGTTGGTGTGCGACATTTACAATACATCTGGCTGAGCAGAGGTCTATGTGTGTGTGTGTGTGTGTATGTGTATGTGTATGTGTGTGTGTGTGTGTGTGTGTGTGTGTGTGTGATGAAGGGATGGGGTGATAAAACAGTAAAACATGTGGCTCTTAGTCTCTGACTTGTTGGCCACCCCTGTGCTAGAGGGTCTGGTGTTGGTGAATCCTCTCTGTAAAATAAATGACTAGTCAATACTAACTTCACACAGTTTGAACAGCTGTACCTGGTAAACAGTGTCCGGGTCGTCGTCAGTCTTCCACAGCAGCGTAGGTGCTGGTGGCTGGAGCGAAGCTGCATGTTGTTCACTGCTGCAGATGTGAATCCTCTGTAAAAATAAATGACTACTGGTCACTACTAAATTTACTGAAAGAAAGTTACGATTGCACACCAAAACCCGTAACAGAGATCCAGCAGGGACTATGCTCAGAGCCTGAGCTAACTGTGCTAACGGCTAGTAAACAAACTACGTGCGTACCTGCGTTACGCCAGACTCGAGCAGAAAGGGACTAGCTAAATGTGCTCACTCTGCTAGCATACATATGCTACTGCAACACAAAGTTTAGTAGCTACCCACTTACCCATTTTCAAATGTATCCCTTCCGTCTGCATATTTCTCTTTCGTCGAAGCCTTCAGGGTCTGACGCTCCTGTCATCGCCAAAATCACCGTAGTGAAGTGCCATAATCTCTCTCTTCTTTGAGTGAAAACGCCAGCGTGTTTACAGAGCTCAGGTGTGTAGTTACATGCTGGTTCTTTGTGATTTTCTTGAGTGTTCATTTGTTTGTTTATTTCACAAAATGTCGACGGACACATGATTCAACAAATCACGGTGAAGGATTTTGCCGAAGCCCCTATCTCTTGTCTGAATCATAGTAAGATGTCGCAGGAGGAAGGCAGCGGAAGCAGGAAGTCTCCTCTTTCCGCGAGACGTCAAACCATATTTCTGCGATGTATTATCGTGTACTTAAAAAAACTGTCAAAACGTAGACTTGCGTGGGCGGGGTCGGAAGAGTTAACAGGTTACGCTTGCACGACTCGTCGATTCTTGCCGTTTTGTCAAAAGCCGATCTCCGTGAGGTCGGCTTTCCTGCTGTTGAGTCTCTCAAAACAGAATACAGATGTAAGCTCAGCATTGAATTGAGAGCGGCCGTATCAAGCCTGCAACCCCGTTTTAAAAAGATTTGTAGAGGAAAGCAGCTCACTGCAGCCACTGATACTGATACAACATGATGGCTCACACACATCTGCACTCATTTTGTTTTGCACAGTTATTGTCTTAAAAATATATTCAGTGCAAAATAGGTTAATTGCAGCCACAATAGGCAATATATTTGTGGTGAGGCATGAACATTTTTCTTTCTCCAAAGTGGGGTGTGACAAAAAAAGGTTTGAGAACCACTGGCTCAGGGTGAGTAGTGAAAGCGTCAATTCAATTCGAAGGCCCAGGTGGAGAAAGAAATTCAGCCAAACAACCTTCTCTTGTTACGAGTGGTCTGGTTGATTTATTCGTCAGATCACGAGTAAAGTACAAGTACAAAACATTGCGTTTGCAAAGGCAGGGATGATTCGTCCAGCTCTCAGACTGGACGGAAGCACTTCTTTAATGCAGAAGACATCACCTTTTTATCTCACTGTTCGGACGTCTGGGCGTCATTCATTTATTATTTACAATCTTATTGGTCCTAACTATCATAAGGGTCTCCCAACCCTCACGATGTCCGACACATTGCATACAATGCTTTCTGTGTCTCTCTTATCTACGTGTTTAATATCAAGACATTTGTGAATGTTGAAGAGTGCAGAGTGTGCCATGGACTACTGGAATGTATCAACCTAGATCTCACAGTCAGGGCCGAGTCTACACTATCTCCTGCTGACTCCCACTGGCTTCCTCTGTCCTTGACAACCACAGCTGCGCTCGCTTCACACACAGCCCTCACACAAAATTATTCTAGCACACTGATTATTAAAAATGATTATCAGTAGGAGCAGTGGTGGCTGGGGCAACAAACGCTGGTCTATGAGTGAAAACTCATAGACCAGCGTTTGAATCCAACGTGAAACGAAAAGTAAATGTAAACATTTTGTGTCGTTATTCACGTGATTGGTTTGTGACTCACTCGTGTCGTTAGTCTAAAATAACGCAAGTGGCTTTTAAGTCAAGTTAATGTCAACCACGCTCTTTTCTTAAATCTAACTAAGTTGTTTTATTGCTCACACCTAAATTCTTGTGAAGACCAAAGTTTATTTCGAAAGGACACTATGTCCGTATTGATACTTAGTCCTGACATTCTCCAAACTAATGCTAGAGGGGTACTTTGTGTGCTGATCTTTGATGCCAAGGGGCACTGACCAAGCGTTGGTATTTGATGAGATGGGAGTGAGAATGAACTGTGCTAACAGTGCGACCAACGACGCAGTTGGTCGGGATAGCGGTATCGTCGGTAGCAATGGTATTAGCAGAGTGGATAGCAACAAGGAACTAGCCAGTGGGGCACTCTTACATGCACAAATGTTCCCTAAAAGGCATGTCGAGTCGGCCCGGCTATGTAAACAAAGCACAGAAAAGATCAGATGCAACACATTAAGAGGGGGAGTTTATTCTCTGCTCGGCTACTTTACTCCTATGCTATACCTTTAAATAGCAAATAGTTACTTGCTGCTATAATAATGGTAATTTCAAATGTATCCCCACATTTTTTAAGAAAAATGGTTGAGTGTTTGAGATATGGTAGAAAATAGAAAAATAAGCAGATCAGAAAAAAGGGAAATACAAAAATATGATAAATATACTTGAAATAGAGAAAATGGAGATCTCTCATCAGCTGAGGTAAATATAGACCGTCACCCTTTATTTCACTTTCATGAAGACACTACAGGAATGACAGTCCAGAAGTTAGACAGGTAACAAGCAGGTACGCTAATCAGGTAACAGAAGCTCCAAACAGCAACAAAGCAAGATGAACCGACAACCAACAGAGAAAAGTCAAGACAATAAATACTAATCAGACAACAATACACAGGTGGGAAGACATGAGGGCAGGCTGAAAGCTGATTGGTGGAAGAAAGGAGGCTGACGAGACTAATACAGGCGACAGGAAAAGGACTTAACAGGAAAAGGACTTAACAACATAAATGTTAATTAATACTCTTAAATAATAAGTTATAAGTTGGCCAAATTTCTGGAGTGTGTTCAATCTTTTCTGCGTTTTGAACCTAGTTAATATTCTTTAGCTTCCTTTCTCTCTTCTTTCCTCTTTTTTCTTTTGATTTGTCAAAGGTATTTCCACTGTGTTTTGCATTGCTATTTTCACCCTTCGCTCTCCTTGACCTGTTGGTGATCCTTACTTCTCAAACAGAGAAGTGCACCTCGCAGACGTCCCGTGTCACCCTGAATCTCATGAATTTGGATTGATGTTGCCCACAGTTTCTCTCTGACCTTAGACCGCAGAACTTCCCAGGCGATCCGTTGACCAATAAGGCTTTTGATCTTTATCGTAAATGACAGCTGCCACGGTGAACTGGGATACAGACAGATGGGTAGTCACGGATCACAATATGTTCTGGATATCATGAAGTCTAGGATGAAGTCCTCATTTCTGCACTGCAGACAATACAAACATTGCTGTAATGTTGTTCATCTGATGGACAAATGAACTGGTGAGACGACCATGATCATCAAAAACTCAATTATGCTAAAGGGGAACAGCTGGAAATACCTTGCCATGATGTCACACCATTGTTGCTGCTGACAACTCTGAACTGAAACTACAATCATGTCGACTGTGGCTCAGAAGGTAGAGGGACTCGTCCCTCAATCAGAAGATCAGCAATTTTGAGTCCTCTTCAAGTCCAGTCCATTTACCGTTAAAATAGGAACCATTATAGTGAGAGCTAGGTGGAAGCGCTATCCTCGCCATCAAATCGCCATCAAATCGCCACTGACCTTTCAAAGTGACATAACATAACAGCTGTATGTGATGTGGCCACTTTTTTGATGACGTACATCCTGCACTGTGCTTTGCCTCTGCATGTGTCTGTATGCTGCACATGCCTCATGGTGTGCGAAGAGCATACTTTTTTTATCATCGGAAGACAGTGTTGCAATCACAGAATAATGAAGTTAAAAATAATGAAGTGGATGTTAGTAGCATGGTGGGGTATTGTGTTAAATGAAGCTCAGCATAAGTTCAATCAGGAACACTGACTATCTTCATGCTCACTCTATTTATTACCACATTTTTGGTCAATACTCAAATTATATATAATATATAAAATAGAGTATTTTCTATTGCGATCTATGAGCTTCTCTCCTGTGTTATTTTTTCAGAATCAGAAACCCTTTATTAATTAGGAATGTTTACACAAACAAGGATTTTTTTCTTGGCGGAAGGTGCATAAACATTAGACAAACAACAATCAACGACAACAACAGTGCAATGGGTATTACATTAAGTATAAGATAAAGGGCTCAGACAAACGATAACGCTAATGTAAGTGTATGTTAAAGTAACGTGTGTTTAAATATGAAGTGTGAAGGGGAGTGACCGTAAAGAAGAAATAGTCCTGGGGGTGACAGAGTCAGTCAGTGGGGGACCCGGGCTCTGTTGATGAGCCCGGCTACCGACGGGAAGAAACTGTTAGTGTGGCGTGAGGTCTTGGTCCTGATGGACCTCATCCTCCTGCCAGATGGAAGGGACACGAACAGTTTATGTCCAGGGTGAGAGGGGTGAGCGACAATCATCCTTGCCCGCTTCAGAGTCCTTTAGCATAAAGTATCACTATATCATACCTATAATCAGGAATCAACCAGACAGGGTGTGAGCTCTTCATTCTTCGTCTGAACATGTAATTCTTCAGGAATTGGAGAACCCCATTTTCAACCCCATTCCTCTGTGTCAAAATGTCCGTCGGCTTGTCCAGATGCTGCGTATTGTTTTTGTGTTTGCAGGGCTTGTGAGGCTTTGAAAAATGCCTTTGAATCGCCCAAACAACCAGACATGGAGAGGGCAGGAAAGAGTACCGCAAGAAAAAGTTAAAGAGTAAAAGTGCCAGTATTGTGTTCTGTCGAGTATCGGCCTACACAAGCACTGTGTACAATTTCTGGCATCTTAAAATGATGTCACAGTGGGGTTTCAATTTCTTACTATGTCAATACTCAGTATGTGTTATTTCTCTGAAAGCATCTCTTTTATGTTTTATGTTCATGTTTTATGTTCTATACAAAGGACTCTGCCACAGCAGAGCATTGGTCCTGTGGGTTGTCCCCCATAGGGATGTGTGACAGGGATTTTATGAGCAGTCTGCCACAATGTGATTTGGTGGCTTGATTTGATTCATTATGATATTTACATACATGTAAATAATATATTAATTAAGGACAAAACACAGGAATTAGGGTTACTAAGGTACATTATGTCAGATTAACATTATGAGGTAATTTTCTCGATTTTACATTATTTCTTGAATTCACCTTTTTAAAGGCACTTGCATATCAGATACATACCCATGTGTTACATCAGAAATGGCAGAACAATCTCAGCTCTCTATATAATGAGGCACCATTGTCCTAAGGCACAGGGGTAAAGAGAATCTCGATTTTGGGAATTCTTCATATCTCTTGTGAAAACATACCTTTATTCATGTGGACGAAACGTTTTGGTGATGGAAATTGGTTTACCAAAGGTCTTTGGTTCACAAAAGCAGTGGAATATATGATTAAAATGGTAGATACATGAGAATAAATGTCTAATACCAAATTTGGTATCGTTTTTTGAGTAGAAGTGTTGTGTCTGTCACTACTTTCACCAAAATGAGAGAGGGACTGAGATGAAATGGGACTGAGAAATGACTTCATTACTACAGCCCAAGCTTCATGGGGTGTGTGCTAATTAAACATTAATATTACAACAGTTTTTGTTTTCAAACAAAATATTTACTATATATTTGAGTTAATATATGTTCTATAGAAAAACAAACTATTTACAATGTTTACACAATGTGCATGTTTTAGTTTCAGTTTTCAGAACAAGAACATCATATGTACTCTGTATGTATGTATGTACTATGTACTCTGTATGTGTGTACTATGTACTCTTTACGAGCGCATGGTCGTGTGTAAAACTGAACAGCTGATGTGCCGTCTCTCTGTGGAAAGTGTTGTGTTTTCCTGTTTTCCAGTGTTTTTTGGCTTGGTGAAGAACCCCGTGGTGAAAGTGGACAAGTACGTGCTGCAGCTGATTGTCTATCGGCACAGACGTTTCATTGGCACGTCCTACCCCAAACTACTCCACAGCAACCACAAGGAGTTGTAATATCGGTCCACCCAAGCTGTCAGATGTCATGTAAATATTCATATTTTCAACAAATTTTGTGACACTTTGATTTCATTCCGTTATAGCATAAACCTATAAAACAAATCTGGATCAGGCTTAAACTTTCTCTAATGAGTTTTCAGCCTAAACCTCCTAATCTGCACTGATATCATGAAAGGAGTGTATCTTATTATAATAATGTATCTGTCGGATCTGTACCCCATTATGGCGTAAATAAAAGTGTCTTTGTCTAGGAAGTAGTTGTTGTCATGTTGTCACCTAGACAGTCCAGTAGTTTCCCTGTCCTTTAGTCTCCTGTGTGTCCGGTCTGTCTGTCCGTCGGTAAGGAGGTGTGGTCATCTCCTCCTCATTCTCCTGGAGAGACAGCCAGTGCGATCACTGGCAGCGGCGAGTCCGCGGCGAGCGTGTGGCAGGCGTCAGGACAGCGGCGACTCAGCGTCGAGTCAGCGGAGAGTCAGCGGCGTGTTATCGGCGAGTTAGTGGCAGGCGCCGCTCAAGTGCCAGCACTCGTCAAAAGCTGACAAGCTGAGTGGGTGGAGCCAAATTTCCAACAGGTCATCTGCCGTAAATCAGTTTTTTGATCATAGAATGGAGGAGCTGTGGGTTTTTTTCTTTTGTCAATCCTAAGTGTACAGATAGATAGATAGATAATGTGTGTTTTTTTGTAGACTTAATACTTACAATATGCAATAAGTTAAGATATTTCTGTATAATGCTGATGTACTATATTGAATATTGTTTTGCTCACTTCATAATATATTACACTTATATACCATAATACGTATAATGTACCCGCCTTTTTTTAATAAAAAAAATATATATATATTTTACCATGTCATACTTTTATACCATCATTATAAGACTCTATACTTTGAGGAGACGGCACTGTTGGCCTAAGCTAAACACTGGAATGATTTTTCTACCATGTAAACCTGAACATGCACACCTCTTGAGTGTGACAGCAATTATAACCGCACAACTATATTGATTCTAATTAATTGGAGGATACACTTTTTTTCTACACGTATATCTTAAACCCTTGAATATAAAGAGGACCCATTGAAATTGGATGGGAAATGTAACTCAGCAACAGTGCAAAAAAAGTTGGACGTGCCCGGAAAACCTCTAATGGGAGGCGTCCAGGAGGCATCCTGATGTCCAGGAGGCACCACTTCAAGTTCCCTGCTGATGTCCGAGCTCCTTACCCTATCGCTATGGCTGAGCCCGGCCTCCCTACGGAGGAAACTCATTTCGGCCACTTTTTCGAATTTGTTTTTTTAAATACAAGTTGGATAAAATCGCCACTTGTCCTCTCCTTATATATAGTTAGGTGTCGGTCGGTAGGTGCCACGAGCTGCTAGTGCCAGTAGTTGTCAGAGAAGTGCCACAACTTGCCAGACACTTGTCACCAGTAGTCAGACATGAGCCACCACGATAGGGCCAGTAGTCAGAGAGGTGCCACCACGATAGGGCCCGTAGTCAGAGAGGTGCCACCACGATAGGGCCCGTAGTCAGAGAGGTGCCACCACGATAGGGCCAGTAGTCAGAGAGGTGCCACCACGATAGGGCCAGTAGTCAGAGAGGTGCCACCACGATAGGGCCAGTAGTCAGAGTGCCAGTAGGTGTACGATGATTGCCACAAGTCAGAGGAGTATGTCATCCTCTTTTATTCATCTTTCT
This sequence comes from Taurulus bubalis, assembly GCF_910589615.1. NCBI lineage: Eukaryota > Metazoa > Chordata > Actinopteri > Perciformes > Cottidae > Taurulus > Taurulus bubalis. The sequence continues at coordinate 4,759,363 of NC_136609.1, forward strand.
TCAGAAATTGAAAACACAATTCCACTGACATTTGATCAAAACACTTTTTTTATTAATGTAACTGCAGTGTCATTTTTCTAAATATCTTTGTAATGTCTCGGGTTTCATTCTGTCAGCTGAGCATGTTGTCTTGTTGTTCATCTCAGACTGGCATCAGATGTCAGACGATTGCCACAGAGTGCCAGGTTCTGACAGGCTATCAGTAGTGACAGGGTGGATTTACGACAGCTTAATTATTCCAATGAGGGATAATGGTTATCACAAAGGTGGTTTACAAATGTCTCTGTTAAAACTCTTCTGGTATGGACCCTGCCCCCGGCGACAGGAAGTGACTATGCAGATTTGAAATGACCATAACTGATGAATTTGGCAATCAATGTACTTCCTATGTATTCTGAACACTAAGAAGCTGAGCTTGCCAATGGTATGCAGTAGTTTACTGTAATAATTTAGCCAAAGGGCATTTTGATTTCTGAAACATTTATTGATAAAAAAAGAAGACAAAAAGGACCAGACGGACTGTCATAATTACAGATGTAATACTTAATATTTAAACCTCTAATACTACTACTACTAAATGCATTGTCAATACCTAAGTGCCTTGTGAAATAAAAAATAATTCAATAAAACATTGAGAGACACTTTTCTGTCTTGTGCGATTATAACATATTTATAAAGACACGATATATTTTTCAGTGGTAGGCAATTATCAGTGCAAATTCCTGCAGTTATCAGAAACTTTGCTCATTGAGAGGGCATGTGATGAGATAAATGTATTAGGAATTTCCAATAAATGTCCTGTCAAGTTTTAAACTGTTTCATTACTATATTGAATATTTTGGAGTTCCTCATGACTTTGCATCATGTTCTTTTCTTGTATTTTGTAGCCTCAGGTAGTTTATTTTTTGCTGAAAGAGCCCCTTTTTTATGGTGTAAGAGCCATTTTGTTATTTCATTTTGTTTAACCTTACACCACTTGGGGCGTAGGGCTGTTGTCAATTAGGCAAAAGGTAAATATAATCAGGAGGATCAGCAGGACAGGTATTGCTGTAATGGCAAGAGCAAACAGTTTTTGAATGTGTGATAACTCATGATAACCTGTGATCCTAAATATTATGATTTATTTTAGTCTACGGTTTAGTAAAATGGATTTTGACAGAACGTCTCCACATCGTTAATTGTACGCATCTCTAAACTGAGCAAACAGCAATGTAATGGCCTTTTTTTGATAGGCAACGGGTCACTACATATGATAACATGCATTTAGCGTGTTAACATATTGTGTACGGGCTTTTATTGTGAAGGGAAAAACGGAAGAAGTGTGGAGGTTTGAGTGAAGAGGAGAGAAGAATAGAATTCCGTACACAATATAATAGCTTACAATCGCTGTATAGTAATAGTGTGATGATAATAAAAACACACAACATATTGTAGCCTGCTGTGTATTCATGTAGTCGTATTTGTGTAGCAACATATACAACGTAGGCTATAAAACAATCAGTACATAGTAGTGACTTGAAAAATCCAATGTTATCTTTCAGCCACTGGGGGCGAACGGGGGAGAATTTGTTCGGACACGTGTTCAACAAATCCCTGTCCCATTCTCTGGTGTCTCTTTCGATCTGTTGATACATATTCCATTGCACCATGACACCAGAGCATCAAATCAGCAATGTTAAATCTACTTGTATCCAATTCATCTGACATGCTTAGTGACAGAACAACACAGGATACCACATGACAGGATAAGACAAGACGAAGCTTTGACACGAACCATCGACACGACCACGGTCAAAACCTGTTTGCTTCCCGTCCACACACTTTTTTATATGTTGTTCTACTAACTATGTCATAATCACACGATCTTCAGTGATGACTTGCATAACAGGACACCTACTTTTATGTAACACAATTAAGTAGGAAATGACATTTGGCACGCAGGCTATTTATGTAGGGTACAATAGATGTCATGTGTACTAAATGAACAATTCTGTTCATTCAATGAATATGACAGAAATGATTAATATAATGACTAGTAGGCATGATGAAAAAGTTACAACTACCCAAAATACCAGCAGCAGTGGATATAGTAGAATAATAATGATAATAGAAACAGTATGTATATTTCCAATGCTAATAGTAATAAATAATAAAAACAATGTTAATAGCAGTAGATGTTGGCCCGGACCAGGATCCAGATATAACCACGGTCCATGTAAACCATGGCTGCAGTTGTCTGACAACTACTGGCACTTCTCTGAGCGCTGTCACTCCAAGAGAGGTGTGCATGTTCAGGTTTACCTGGTGGAAAGATTATTCCAGTGTTTAGCTTAGACCAACAGTGCCATCTCCTCAAAATAGTCTCATAATGGTTGTATAACAGTATGACATGGTAAAAAATATATTTTTTATTTTTATTAAAAAAAGGTGGGTACATTATACATATTATGGTATATAAGTGTAATATATTATGAAGTGATTATTATTTATTTAACACACATAAAAAAACTCACATTATCTATCTATATCTATCTATCTCTCTATTTATACCAAAAACCAGCAGCTCCGCCATTCTATGATCATAAAACTGATTTAAGGCAGCTGACCTGTTAAAAATGTGGCTCCACCCACTCAGCTTGTCAGCTTCGCTTGCCGCTGTTGAACGGCGACACGCCGCAGGCACGCCGCAGGCACGTCGCAAACTCGTCACGCCTGCGCAGACACGTCGCAGACACGTCGCCGGCGAGTCGCCGCAGACACGTCGCAGACACGTCGCAGACACCCTGCCTGCCGCACGCTTGCCACTGGGTGGCGGTGCCACAAGGAGGTGCTCGGCCTTACTGTTCTCCTGGGTGGTGTTGCTGGAGCAGCTGGCACCAATCATTTATCAAGACACTGCAGTATATCAACCCTGGTCTTTCTGCCATTCAGCCAAACCTGTCTCCAAAAAATTACGTTCCCCCAGAACTAATACGCATTCTCAATTACGTTTGACCAGAAACGTATATCTCCTCCCTGATTACGTTTGTGTTTGATGTATTACAAATACGTTGATTCACGTATACATTGATGTTATTGTTTTTATGTTTGACGTATTTCAAATACGTTTATAAGCATGTGTTTGTGTTATTGTTTTCTTGCTTTCCCGCTGAATTTAAGCATATTTTAATTTCTAAACTAAAAAAAAAAGGATTCCCTCAGTAGCGGCAAGCGAAGAGGGACGGGGTGAAGCCCGCCGGTGAGAGACTGGCTCCGGTCTTCTCTGAGTCGGGTTGTTTGGGAATGCAGCCCAAAGTGTGTGCTAGACTTCATCTAGTGCAGTAAACCACTGCAATCATCAGCAGACACTCGGATCTCTGTGGTCAAATTAGCTACAGAATCTGATGTAAAAAATATTCAAGCGCTTCTGTTTTTCAATATACTGACTGATATGGATGTGTTCAGAACATTTCTGATCACGTCCAAACATCTTAACTGTACCAGTATGCTGTGTTTGACATATAACAACATTTCTGTATGACGAGTACAGTTAAGATGTTTGGATTTGCAGCTCATCCAGAACACAGCAGCTCAACTGTTCTTTAATTCACCCACACTACTCCGCTCTTCTGCCCTTCACTGGTTACCAGGCCTGGACTGGGACAAAAATTCTGCCCTGGACTTTTTGGTCCAGACTGACCCACCACAATCCGCGCACAGATACTGTGCCAACTCTGTCCGTTGATGTACTGTACAAATAATCACATAAGCCCTTAATAACACTACTATACTGGAATGGGTCATTGTCTCCTTGTCTCTTATTTGATGTAATTTAATCTGAAAATTTCCATAAATAAGTGTTAAAAAAAAAGAAAAGCAAGGACAATAAACCATAAACACTGACAGAAACACTTAAAACACTTTAACTCTTGTGACCTGATTTGTAATTATAATTAATTATAATTAATCAGGATAGTATATTATTTTCCAACACTTTTGAACTAGATTTACACCACACGCTATCTATTATGTCAAGTAAAGTTCATAGACAACGTTTCTGAACATTTAGTGAATGAGTGTTTATCCACATGTTAGCTAGCACACTCACCTGCTATCACCACCACCAATCTCCTCCTCCCCCTCCTGTATGTTGTAACTTGTTTTATTACATTATTTACTCTTATTGTGAAGAGCATGGAAACAGGAAGTGCTTTTACTTTGAAGGCACGAAGTACAATGATACATGCTTGTTAACGCTAACCAATGTGTGTGGAAAATATATACATGTCGGGTGCAAGAGCGCGTTCTCAATGCTTTAACAGTTGTAATACTGCAGTTCACCAGTAAAGTGAGTCCGTTCATACCAGACGTGTCTTGGTCCTCATTAGAAGCTTCACTTCATGACACTGTGCCACCATGGCAGCGGGAGCCTCACTTTCACTGTCCGACACCTCCTGAGAGGGACCCACCGCGCCCGGCGCAGCCAAAGCCCCGGAGCCGGAGGCTACGCCACCGCCAGCGACCCCCGCAGCAGCAAACATGTTTATTATAGTTCTGCTCTCAGCAGCATCAGTTGCGAGAGCTTTTTTTCTTCTTTTCCCTCAGTTTTTCTGCACTGCCTTTTCGTTTTTTCTCCATTTTTGCTTTCTCTTCTCTCTCACAGATTGCTAATGATGTGTCATTAGCTCATCATTAAAGGTGATTGGACGAGGGGGAGGGCTGGAAAATGTGTGGGCAGGACTACTGGGCCTATCATAGGGCCACTGGGCCTCTTATGCGTCTTTACATAAAAAAAAAAAAAAGGTCAGCCACTGCCGGCCCATTACTGACCGGCCCACCGGGAAAACTCCCGGTACTCCCTATGGCCAATCCACCACTGCTGGTTACCATGGCTACAGCATCCGCTTCAAAACATTGGTACTTGCGTACCGTGCTGCGAACAGATCGGGTCCAATCTACATTCAGCACATGGTAAAACCGTACACCCCGGCTCGTTTTCTCTGCTTTGCTTCTGGCAATCGGCTCGTAACTCCGTCACTGCGAGCTAGACACTCAACAAAGTCACGACTGTTCGGTGTCCTGGCTCCTAAAGGGTGGAATGACAGCAGGAAGTCTCTCCATCTTCCACCACGAACTAAAAATACATCTTTTCTGACTATACCTTGAATCAAATGAAAACAAAATTGCGCACTTTAGTAGCACTTAAATAGCACTTAGTGCTTATAGTACTTTGTAGTTTGGCTTTCTTGGAGAAATTGTACTTTCTTGATTCTTGCACTGAGTTTGTACTCACGATTGAATGCACTTATTGGAAGTCACTTTGGATAAAAGCGTCGGCTAAATGAAATGTAATGTAACCCCGTGTTTAAAGTCACAGAGCTATGAATGTGGGTAATGCCCTGAGGCAAAGTCTAGTTTACCTTCTGAATTGGGGAAACACCCGGTGTAACTCTCACAGACTTTACCACAGACTACTGAAAAAAAAATCACAGAATGCAAAGCTGGGCTGTGAATGCAAAAATCCAGCCCGTGACCTTGACCTGTCAAAAGCAGGCCGTGCCTCGCAGCACTCTGTTCACTGGCTGCGGTCACTGAGAGCCCATTAGTCTCTGGCAGGCGGTGAGGATGCTGCAGCTCTCACTGGTTTGAGGAATTTTGTTTAATCACATAAAATCATAAGCAGTGTGCATTAGTTTGTGTAATCATGCATGTGTGAGTCAGCAGAGCAAGGAAACAAACTATGTCAAATGTTCATTATAGCTGCATTAGAGCACTATCTGTTGGACAGTAAGTGGCAGGGTGGAAGGCCACATTCACACAGCTGCCATGTTGGATTAAAATGGATTATTTGTTTGTCAGAAAAGTAATCCTGGGTAACCACTTACTGGCTGAAACATCCCTGGGTTGTGATTGGTGGTTGGCATAAGAAGGGTATCATTCCTTCAACAACCATTGTCTCACAGCACTCCTTTGTTCATATTTATTCTGCCTCAGTTGTCAATTAACTGAGTGAAAAAAAAGTGTTTGTTCTCTTTGTTCTCTTCTCAACAGTACATCATCAACTCAAAGTTTTTTAACAACCATGTGGTTAAGGTCAGGGAGAGGTCATGGTAAAAGAAAAAGGCCAACCTAGATTTATTGTAGGAAATAAACAGCGGCCTCCATTCTGATATGTTCTTGACCCATCCATCCAACCCAACCTTCTCGCTCTGAAGACTTTGTCACTGACTTCCATCTTTGCACCAGTCAGAATGATCATAACCTCTATAGGGCGCTGTCACTTGAATGTAAACATCATTGCAAAGAAATTGGATACTGTTGGGTTGACAGACTCCAGTATTTGATTTCTGCAGCCTTTTTCCAAAAGATTAAGTTCCTCTGCAACAAAAATGCATTTGTAATGTATGTAATGTATGCTTTTGACCAATACGTTTGTAATTAAGTCTGCAAAAGTCCACTTGGGGAGGAGATCCATGTGGATGGGTGGGTCAAACAAACACAAGACTTTTACATAGGAAGTCCCTGTTTGTGTCCCGTGTGAAACCAAAAGTCAACATTGAATTATTTAAATTTACGTCAGTTATGAGGGGGTGTCTTTTGCTACATAACATAACAAATGTACCTACTTCAAGCCTAAAACAAGCAATTTTGTTACCTTTCTATTTACAATGTTACACTGATGTTTAAAACTACTGACGTAATCTGTTAGAAAGGTTTTCCTAAAAACGTCATAGAGTCAAGTTGTATTGGAACTTCATTTGGGAGGGGACAGTTGGAGAAATAGGACCTGTGTCCATATACCGCTTTTTTCTAAGCACCAGCTTTTTCAGTTTGTCCCAATGAAAATACCGTATGCATCTTTTTTTCAGGGTTAAAATTCTCTGAACCTTTCAATAAAGTGCTGGAGACGTGAAGGTAGAGAATGGAGAAGCTAGTTTTGTCCGTGTCTGTCTATCCTCCAACATTGTATTACACACAATCATAGCAAAAAACTAAAATCACTTTTGTGGAGCAGATAGGCCGGACGGAAACTGAATATTGATGGTGAGTGTTATGCTTTTATTATTGTACACCTTGTTGAGGTGTACAATAATGACATGCTCATCTGTACAAAGTATGATGCAGACATCCTCCTTTTGGTGTGCAAGGTGAACAATGTAAAACAAATAGATAATACAAAGCAAAAGGGTTTCATCCAACCATAGTATGTTCACACATTGAAAATGTGCACAATCAGAACAAACAGCCGGCCAATCAGGACGTTCCTACCCCACGGATCCTTTTCTCTCTAGCGAATGGCTATTTGACCATTAACTGCCTTTATGACATTTTACAATCATTAAACAACATACAGAGTTGATTATTGTTTTCATAGAAAAACATTTTAAAATGCGCTCAGAACACTGGATGAAGTACAACCCAGCGCCCCGTGGCGGATTCTTCTGCCTGAAATGGGTGCTACAGGACCTAATTAAGCATTTATTATCAAAGTTCCTCATTTAGATTTTATATGTTTTCACAATGTAAGAATGTAAAGGAAATTATTACTTCTTTTTTTTTCGACAGACCAACACAGAGATGGTTTTATATTTAGTTTATCTAATTCTGTATTTACACCCAACATCTACACTATTAGTCCGCAGTATGAAGCTCATAGAGAGCCCAGATCCTCAGTGGGATTTTCAGGGTCAAAAGGGCAAATTAAATTACATCTACGAGAGAGACATTATGCTTCTGGTTAGGAATAGTTCAACTTTCATGGAGGTTCGCACTCTGTGCCTTCATTAGCATGAGTCATGGAAACTCCTTCAGATTTTACACTCAGACATGAATTCATTTTCACTGCCTTTCCATGCAAATACTTTTTCCACCCCCGCCGAACTGTTTGAAGAGCTTTTCAGGCACTTTTTAAAAAAGCAGGAAGGGGTCTGCTGGAGGAGGACCATGCTGAGTTTACAGCTCTGTACAGCTGACCTCTACTACTGTGGAGCATCACACACACACACACACACACACACACACACACACACACACACACACACACAAATCACAATAAGGCTTTATTTTGCAGATCTGTCATTGAACAATAGTTAACAAGTCCTTGAGTCAGTGCACTGCAGGTCAGCTTTACATACAACATTGTTTACTTTTTTCAAGGAATTGAAAAAGCAAGATGAAGGTGAACAATCATTCCCAGGTTAGCAGACTTTTGTTAGGGTTCATTTTGATGAGTTTTCAATCAACACTGAAGCTGTGGTCATGGTTGTGGAACTTAAGACTAGACCGACTCCCTTTCCTTACTACTGGAGGAATATCTGCAGTCAACCTGGGGACAGCAGTTTGGTCCTGGCCAACAAATCCTTCTGTTGGGTCCATATTTGGTCGGTTGGTTCTGTCACAATGCTAGAGAGCAGGCAGCAGGAAGGACCTAAGCACGACAAGGATGAACGTTCAATCCCAGTCCAAAGAAAGACTAGAACAACAGATGGGCCAAAGCAAACGGGTAGCAAAAGAAACATACAACCAACAGTGGAAAAATAGGACTATAAACACAAAATAACTAATCAGAAAACAAGATGCACTTGGGAAGACATAAGGGCAGATGAAAGCTGACGAGACAAATAAAATACAGGTGATACACAGAAAAAAGGAAAGAAAACCACAAAGACAAAAAAGGACACATGAGGCAGGACACTTCTAAATAAACAGGAAAAAGATTAAACAAATCCCCAAAACTATATAACATGCATTTCTGGAATAATTACACAAATTAGTAGACATGAAATAATGTTGTTTAATATGTTTAATTCTATCACCATTGTAACAAATCATGCAAGTTTAGTTTAGCCATCCTGCCATTCCATCAGACATTGTTATTTTTCCCTGCTTGCTCACATATTCTGTTAGCTCAGTTCAAGCAGCAGAGCTTTCTTAAATGACAACACCTTCTGAGAAGAGCACTCCAGTGGCTGAAAGGGACCCTTCACCAAGGCCTCGAGCACCAAAGGCAGTTCCAACTGCAAAGAAAAATGGCATGAACCCTTGGCCGTTGCCTCTTCAGCCTCGGAACCGGGTCCAGGGCTGGGGCGCCATCCTCTGAGTCATTTCTGCATACAACAGTGCAAAGTGGCGACCTAAGGCTGACAGTGACAGACAACTGCTCTTGACTCAATTTCTCCAACAGAGGAGGGGTGAAATGGAGCAGCAAGGTGTGAAGCAGCACTCTTGGCCATTGCACAAACACAAACGCGTCCACACCCAGGCAAGATTGTCCTGCTGTACAGAGAGAACCTGAGCAAGCAGTAGGTGTTGTGTTGTTTGGCAAACAAATCCGTTTCAGCGTCTGCGAATGGAGAGAACCCTAAAAAACAACACATGTTCTGAGGCCATCTCCCTCTGGAAGGATAGAGTCACCTCCTTGAGGCCCATAAAGGAGGAACACTGTAAACCTAGAGAAAATAACCCAGTCTCAGCATCCAGTCCATCCATTTCAATTAACACGCATTTACATCGTCACTCCACGTCGAACTGATGACGAGATGTGGGCGGCAGCAAAAAAGCTGTGATATCCTGTCTCAGACTTCAGAGCCGCCAGACCTTTCACAAGTTGAAGGAGACCGACATGGAAAGGTCGGGTACGAAGAGGTATCAGCCCTTTTCCGGCTTGAAAAAGTGGTAAACCAACAGACCCAGCCACCGTGCAGTCTGGGTGTGGGAGGTTCTCATTAGGTTCTTGAAGCGTTGACTCCATCCTTAAAGGCAGTTAATGGTCAAATAGCCATTCGCTGGAGAGAAAAGGACTAGTGAGGTAGGCACGTCCTGATTGGCCAGCGACGCTTGTGCACATTTTCAGTGTGTGATCATGTGCTTGAGTTTGGAGGAGAGTATTACCTATAGGGTCCAGTATAGAGTAGCTTTATTAAAAAAGGACAAAAAAGAAAAAGAGGACCACGAAGCCGCAAGCAGGCTTGGGGCTGTGGAAGACTCAGGCTACCTGAGGGGCAGGGAGGAATAAATAAATAAAAAAGAGCACAAGCTGCATGCTGTGGGTCAGCAGCGCGCAGAACTATTCTAGCATGTTGGGCAGGCTATACAGCACTTTAACAAACTGCTTCCATTCAAGGGCACCCATTAGTGCACTTGATAATGTTGTATCTACCAGAGGGCAATACTTTGTTTTATACATTGAAGTATTCCCTAAAGCAGCAGACCCCAACCTTTTTTGCGCCACAGGTTTTGTGTAAGACAACTATTTCATGGACCGGCCTTCACACTGTGGGCGATAAATATGACGGAATAAAATGATACGACCGGAATAAAACCATATATAAAGTGCATAAAAATGCAACTCACCATTGCGCCTGAGCTTGTTTCTCTGCAACCAGCCGGTCCCATCTCGGGGTGAATGGAGACAACGACACCCGCCGTGTGTTCTTTATCTCCAGTCTACTCCATAACTTAAAACCTGCTTTCACAAAGGCAGGATGTTGGAAATGGAGGTCGGTTTTTCAGTGCTTTTTTGGCGATGTTGGGATATTCTGTCTTAATTTTAATCCAGAACAGCGACAGAGTTGTTGTCTGAAACGTTGTTGGAAGAAAAACGTATTTACTCTTTGTCAGTTACTGTTTCACTGTTATATTAATTTTCATATGTTCAGTTTATTAATCATATACTGTGTGAGGGCTCGTGACTGCTCATTGAACTTCTTGTTAAACTTACATATGAAACTTTGAATTGGTCTCCAAGGTCATAAGACAGGTTGGTATCTCTATGTCTCTTTTAAACACACAGGAACCTTGCCTGTCTTGTGACCATGGGTGCAGACCAATCTATGCAAAGGCGTCAGGTGGGATGAGATTTGAAGACATCATAAGGGCCTCTGTGATTGTGTGATTAATGTATTTCAGAGGTTACAACTCACTCGTTCGCAGAGCAGTGCAGGATACGCAATTCAAATACCATGTTGTGTTGATCTGTCTCTCTGCTCCTCTTTGCAAAGAATAAATGTGCTGATCAATGATTTTACCATCAGGTGTCGGGTACATTTTTCTAACAAACTTACTTTTAAGGCCACCGTCAGGCACAGATGTATCAGGTAATTTGTTTTAAAAAAAAACATCTTTCCGACCTTGATAATCAATCAAATCATTTTTTTCTTTTTGGTTGGGGGCCGCTTCACTGAAGGGCAAAAAGGGCATCCAAGAGGCCACTGCTGCTGCGTTTCTTTCAACATGGGGGCGCAGCTACATTGTTAGCCTATCATCATGCAAATGTCCGTTTTTAAATATGATTCTCTCTCACGCTGCTATTCCCTGTGCCCTTCTATCTCCCCATCACTGCTCAGTCTTTGCAGATTCATCAGCTTCATCATTTCATCCGACTAACAGTATCAGCAGACTCATCAGCCACCACCAGCGTCTGGACTCCATGGGGGAATTTATTTTGATGCTGCTCGTGGCAGTCGAAAGTGGATTACAAATCTCCCTATAGAGTTTAAGTTCAATCAGCTTCCCTCGACTTTATCATCACATCGTCTGTTATAATAATCAATTATATTTCTCTGCATTCACTTGACTCCTGATTGAAATGCAAGTGTCATGGGGATACATTTGCAAACGATGCCATTACTTTATATATATATGTAGTCTTTTGGAAATGGGGCTCAAATACAGTTTACGCTTCATAGATTTCGGTACATTGCTCAAATATAATATGTATTTTGTACTATCTTGTTATTTGCATGTGATGATCAACTACCAATAACTGCTGGTGGTATGACTGTCCTTCTGTTTGAATCTCGTTCTTTGATGTTTGAGAGGGAAGACTCAAATTTGATGAAACCAGATGGACTATGAATTATTGGATCCTGATAATGCACATGCAAGTCCTGATGTGCATCTGTTGTGTGAGGATAAGAATATAATTAAATCCTAAAAAAACTAATTGAAAAACTTAAAGACAAAGTTTGAGACTAACCATTTGTTTTGTGAGATAATGAAGTAGTGATTTCCAGATAATTGGGCCAACAGACAGATGGGTAATCACGTGTGTTTTTGGTGCACAAAATATCCCAGATCAAAACATGCGAGCTCAGGAACAAGTGGAACATTTGGCTGCTGCTCAACTCTGCTGCACAGCCTAAAGAGAGTGCTGTCATCTGACACTTTGATCTGAGCCTCAGTGGGATTTACCTGACTGTTACATCTCAAATGTGCTTATGGTTCAAAGCAGTCTGCAGTGACCCCATCAGTTTCTTTACAAATGAAATTCAGTGACTGGAGATGGACTGTTCAGTATTCACTGAGGCCCACAGGGATGTTTTCCCCTCCACCATGTATTTTTCAGCAGCATCACTGTGGCCTACAAAAATGAATTAGTTTGAAAGGATTCTCCACTCCTGAAGCTAGTTGCCTCTTGGTTTGCTGTATGGAGGGTTATTATCCTATTTAAGTGTAGCAGGCAGGTCTATAGGTGGTCATGAACCTCCTGAGAATATTAGAGAGCCAAAGCAATGAAAGCTCTACTTAAAAAGAGATACTCTATTCTTCTGGACCTATATGCTACTTTGATATTTTACATAAACACAAACTAGTGGACAGACACATAAACACATGCACGCACGCACGCACACAACCACGTACATAATCTCCTGGTGGAGATAATCACAATTCGAAAGACTTGGCAAGTTAGGCAGAGAAAGAAGCATAATCGGGAGCTTGATGCATGGATATTTACCACAAGCTTTTTGCTAATTAAAGATATTGATGGTGGCACAGCTTCGGTGTATGTCTAAGCAGCATTGTAACTAAAGCATGCTGATACACCCCCCAACCCCCCCAGGATATTTGAGAAAGCTTTACATGTTTTATAAATGTAACACACTGTTTCACTGTCACATCCTATATGGGGACAATACATGTGTACACAAAGGAAGTCTCAGTCTGCTAACTCACAGTGTGTCAGTGGAAACATGAGGTGGTCCTTCTTGTGATGCTGAGCACATCCTGTGCATAGTAAAAGCATCGGGTTCTTAATGCATACAAACAAAGTTACATTACGATAGGCCTCACATTTCCACAGAGACGCTGCTGTTTCTGGTCTTTTCCTTCTGTTTGCACAGAGCAATCTGCAGCTAATTTGTCTGTCGAAGACTATTTCAGAGAGCGTCCAGGGACTTCCCGCATTACAGTGCTGCATTAACTCGCAAACCATTCAATTGTTTCATTATCCTAAACCTTCGAGAGCGACAAATCACTAGCACAAGGTCTTTATCTTATATTTGCCAATATACACTGTCAGTTCTTCCCTTTATTGTTAACTCCATTTCAACTTCACAGTGAAGCGCTATATATATATATATATATATATATATATATATATATATATATATATATATATATATATATATATATATATACACACATACACACACACACACAAATACATATATATATAAGCAATGTGTATAGTGTATTCCCAAACTGTGTTGAGTTTCAATAGAAAGATGGGGAGAACTTTGTAAGTGCTAGAAAAAAAATCAGGCAGTGAACCTCTGTATAATAGCACTTACTAACACAAAATAGGAGCTTTCTGAAAAAATCCTTCTCTTTTACGATTTTTTGGCAAAAGACAAAATCGGTAAATATTAAAAGGCACCAGTAGCTGATATCAAAATCCTCAGTAGCTTAGCAGGGTTCAGGCTGTCAGTTACAAGTTCAACTCGGAAGCACTCGGCTCGGCGGCGCATGCGCAGTTGACCACTGAAGACGTTTTTTTCATGACATGTAATGGCGGATCAGCGGGAAGAAAGCGCCACTGTCTAAGTTAGTTGAAGGTAAGGTCCAGCTTCATAAAAACATGTTACGGTTAGTGGGGGTGGGAATCACCAGAGGTCCCACGATTCGATTTGATCACGATACTTGGGTCCCGATTCGATACTATCACGATTCTGCGATATATTGAGTATTGCGATTTTATTCCCTTTTTTTCACCGCAAATTGTCCCCAAAGGAAAACTTTGTCAACATATTGTATCTAAGAAGCAGGCCCGTAGAGATTGCCCCCGCACCGCGGGGGGGGGGGGGGGCCTCGCAGGGACAGGGGGCCTCGCGTGGCAATATTTTTATTTATTCTTTTTTTTTTTTTTTTTTCAACTTTCCGCGACGCAAGTAACGTTTCACAAAATCGCTCGTAACTATCCTTTAAAACAACGGATTTCAATAATAAACACATCTCCGTGACCGTGCGGGCATGTAGGAGTCGAACGGCGCCATCTAGATCCTTACCAGCCACCTATAAGTAACTTTAAATTCCGTCAACCGTCGGAGATTTTTTTATTTTACATTTCTGGGTCCAGCATTTCCCCTGTCAAATGAACGATCTTTGATCCACCTCAGACGGCACATGCGCAGTCTACTGAAGAGAATGCACCCAGAAGCTGGCTTGTGGGAAATGTAGTTTTCTTATAGAACTTTGACGTTTTTCATTTTTGAACCGATTTACACAGTTTTTCCCCTGAAAAGCCTTCAAATGACCCAGACACTTTGTTTTTGTGTGATTTCATTGCATATTCGGGTTCTTTAGGCTCTGTTCTTTCTAACAAGAGGTGTTATTAGTATGTGAGACCTTGGTAAGGGTCTGAAGCACACATTTTGAACACGCTGGATACCGCTCGAAAAGCATTTTTCTGCCATTTTTAATTAGATCATGCTGGATGTTCATAGTTATGATAAAAATGTTATAAAAGTTTGTTTTTTTAAATATACATTTTCTTAACAAGAAAATTCTGAAAAAAATGATATAAAATAATATAAGTATTAGAACTCATTTGTGGTTCATACGACTATTTGAAAACTTAATCTTGAGATGCTCCCCCAGTACCGGGGGAATGGGTTCTGCAGGGGGGCCTCATGTGTTTCCGTTACGGCACTGCTAAGAAGATACCATTTTCAGTCTGTTCATCTCACTTCAATCATTTTTATTGCAGCAAAATGTGATTGTCAAGCAGACAAACTGACCAACACTTTCATAAATGTTGCACCTGACAAACTGAACTGCTTGTGTTACAGTCTGCACAGTCGCGTCATTCGAGCTGGACGCGCCAGAGAGGGGGTGGGGCTTATCTCTGTGGTTTATCTCCGTGCAAAGAGTTTCCATTTCTGCCATCCACCATGAAAATAACTACTATTTCTGCTTTATACTTGTTGTGGAAATCCCAAAGACGTCGGAGCATCAAACGCCGTCGTGTCTTGGTTCATAATATTACTTCTCCAGGAACTGCGTCAGGATGACGGTGTTACGGATTAACAGGCGGCCGTGTTAACTGGCGACTTTCGCCCGGGAGTCACCAGTTAACATGGCCGCCTGTTAAACCGTAACACCGGCCGCTTTCAGCGCTACGAGAGTACCAGCAGCCAGTTTCATTTATGCTTGAGTTAACGTCTTTGATCAGCGGCGTGTCGCGGACTTTGTCCTGTGCGCCGCTGCTACGAGTGACAGGAAGTCCAGACGTTTGATTTACACGCGGACGGCACATTTTTCATTTCTTTCTCCGATGCCTCCCATAATTGATTACATTAAAAAAAGATCGATACTTGGCTTCCGTGTATCGATACAATATCGCCACGCAAACTATCGCGATACTATGCTGAATCGATTTTTCCCCCACCCCTATCGGTTAGCGAGTGGTAAGAGGTTAACTGCATGTCTTCGATTTCGAAAGCTAACGCACAGGTAAACCTCAGGACATCATTTACAGTTTAAATAAAATAATAAAATGACACATGACAAAACTCTGTTCATCATAGAGTATATATTTGTCTGTTCCAAATCTTAATTTGGCAAGAAGATGTCCAGTGTTATAAGCACGTTGTTTGAATAAACTGTTTGTCGTCCATTATAACTGTTCTCTATCTTTGTTTCAACAATTTACAGTTTGTAGTTCAGCTTACTTGAGGATTTTAAGGCAATCGGTTTCCTGCTTATTTCCTGGTAATGTGAATGCTTGTGTAGCCCTGTCTCCTGTTTTCTAAAACATTAAGTTAAAAGTAGATGAGTTATCTTTACAGTGCAAAAGTTAGAGTTTATGCAAATGAGCATAGTTTGCTTGAGGTGTACATGATTCAGCATGTGCTTTCTAACAGCCTAACTTGTTTCACAGAGTAATCTGTCAATCTTTGTTTTGTTTGTGTGTTAATTGGGTTGTCCTGAGACCAACAGCAATCCAATCTGTCTCAGGTATAGGGGTGGGACTTAAGCGGATTTAGAGGTATCGTGTGATAGTGGACGGCAGAAGCAAATGACCACCCTTGAGTGAACCTGGAATTGTTGTATGAGAACCATCTGTTCATAACTTAATGGCTGACGACCAGTTAGCCCATTGTTTGCACTTATGTGATCTACACAAGGAGACGGACGTTTGTGACTGAGAGGAAGGATCGGGAAAGCTCTCGTGGACCACTATCGGAGCAGTTTCCCCCGTGTGCTGCTGTAGACTGTTGCTGCTGTATCTTCTGCGCTTTGATGCCAACCATCACCCCGTTTTCCTCACCTCCCCCCTCCTAATACTCCTTGGATTCGTGAGTAATAACAAACTGCACGTGCCCTTTTGTTTAATGCTTGTGTGGACAAGTGAAGCGGCCATCACCGTTTTAGGCCTCTACGCTCCCAAGCTTACGACTCAGGCCTGCAACAGGGGTTTTGTTATTGTGTGTGTGTGTATGTGTGTGTGTGTGTGTGTGTGTGTGTGTGTGTGTGTGTGAGAGAGAATGAGAGTGTGGGTTTAACAGGTTTAAAGGTGTTGGTAATTAAGTTGTTCTTTTTCTTGATATTTTTTCGTATCTTTGTTGATATTGTCATTTATAGGAGATCTATCTGCATGTCATTTTTGTTTTGTTGCCTATAATACAATAATAAATACCATACTGTGGTTTAAGGCAGTTGATGTATTTGGGTGTGTTATAGTTCCAGAATTGTTTACAAAGGGGTAAAATATAAGTCCCACACCAGATAAAAGGACTAAATAAGAGGCACAGACCTTTTATTGTACTATCTAAATTCTATTGGAGGCACCGCCAGTTAATTCAGTTTTCATAACTAGAGAGTAACGGTTGTAGGAACCATAATATTAATTTATAAAAACAGGTAATAGCGCCATCATATTTAAAAACTACCCAGGACCCCGCCCATAGTACTACAACACCGAGCCGATTCAACTAATATTATATAGCTACATGGGACGGGTGTTACACTTGTACTAGTAAAGTTAACTTTTTCTTATTAGTACTGCTTATTTAATATAACTCAGATCTTTAAGTGGTGTGAATTGATTATTTATTGTCAACATAATGAATGATTTTAAGTTAACTTCACTCAGATCTTTAAGTTGTCTGAATTAACTATTTATTGTTAGCATAATTAATGATCTTAAGTTAACTTCACTCAGATCCATAAATTGTCTTAATTTACATTTTATAGTTAACCTAATTAATAATTTTGCGTAAACTATACTAATATTTACTGCAATTACATGAGTTGCCATAACTCGGTTATTTTCAGCTTTAAGAACTTAAAATTATTGAGCTACTTTACTTTTGTGAGGCAATCGGTTTCCTGACTTTTGTCAAGTAAAGTCAATTTATTACATTTTACAGTGTGTGTGGTACTGTACTTAAGTGTTTTATCTGTATAGGAGCAGTATAGTAGATTAGTGATAATCTTTTTGACATTATGGCTGCGCCTCTTTGAAACTGTATTCCTCAAAGTTTCAAAGATATGGTGCTTTTTTTTAAAGAATATGAAAAAAGATTTAAACATGTTTTTATTTTCTTGTACATACAAAAAAAAAAAACATGAAAATGACTGTATACATAAACCTAAAACGTTTTTTTCTCAATGCAGGATTCATGGGGGAGTGAATGACAGTGGGAGATGCTTAATAATCTTCAGCTCTCTACATTGTACATATCCTCTATAATTGTACAGTATAACTGTACAGCTCTTTGATTTTAAAACATATATATTACACTTGTTCACAGTGTGGACGACTGTGGCTTTTGCCAACATTAGCCTAACGAGGAATACTGTGACGGATAGGATCTTTCGATCTTTCAGCAGATTTGGAGCCAAAAGAAGCATAAAGTAAAGTAATTTTTAGCATTTTAGCATTTTTTGTAATCGATGAGAGTGCTGACATGACTAAAGATGTTCGTGGTGTTGATGAGATTTTGGCGGGGGTGGTGCTCACTCTAACCTAGTGTATAAACAACAAGTAAACCTACGTGTGTGCAATATGTAAACCCCAGGGTATCGTACCTGTCCTCATTGACCCTGTGCGCACAACAAAAGGAAGTAACAAAGACAAAACCAATGGGCTGCTATCAAGAAATAGGTTAAACAAAGGTGGAGTAACTAAGGCCAAAACATAAACAAGGAACCAAACAAGCAAGCACTAGCAAAACGTCAGAGCTCAAACAGGGCTCTGCCACAGCTCAGCTCAACCACAGCGTGCCGAGTCCAGCAGGCAGCGGGCAGAGAGAGACGTGACAAAACGGAGGACTATTAACAGGGGCACTGGTTGATTGGAAATCTGGAACAGGTGGGTTGATTGGATGACTGGAACCAGGTGGTGTACATCTGTAAAGTATGAGAAAGACAACAGGAGGGGGAGACAAAACAACAACAAAGCAACACAAAACAAGCACAATACATGTGCGCATACCGGACAGGACACCGTCCGTAACGCCAAAAAACTGAAATATGACTCGCTTATGGATGAAATGACGCGTGGCCTGTAAATGAGCATCTGCTTCAGCAGAGGCCCTCTGTTGTGAAACGAGAGGCGTTTAAGATCCAGGAAGAAAGTTAGGGAATTTTGGATCTCAGCGGATGGATCTAAAGCCTAATTTATGTTTCTCTGTCAGGTCGACGGCGTACCTACGGCGTAGCTTTGCCGTCGACACAGACCCCTACGTGCACCTCCAAAAAACGTGCACCTCCAAAAAATCCTAACTACGCGTCGCCTTGACGCGGACCGCAAGCGCTGTGATTGGTCCGCTCAGAACGTAATTTCCGGCAGTTGCTTTTTCCCAGCCTCGACCGCTTTAGTGGTCGTACAGACCACCTCCGTAAACGTCTTCTCTGTCGCTTGCGCTTCAACGTTTGCAATCTAAGCATTTGCTCTTCAATATTGATGAGCTCCAACTCCAAATGCAGCCGCTCCAACTTGGTCGCCATTGTTTACTGTGACCGGAATTCGGCTATAACCCCTGAAACCACACAGCCAGACAGGCACACCCCCCTGGCGGCATGGCGGTTAATTGCAGAGCAACGCGGTTCCTCGACACAGAACTTTGAATGCTCAACGACGGCGTCACGTGGACGGCGTACCTACGTCGACGTGACGGAGAACCATAAACTAGGCTTAACACTACGGCTCACAAAATGTGCACTAAATGAATTACATCATTACTTCACTTAATCAAAGTCAAACTTTTCAAAGATACCGTTAACATATAATGCCATTTTATATAGCATGATATGCATCATTTGAAAGTAAATATATCCTGGAAGTTGTTTTAAGTTTTTTAAAATGTCTTTTCTTTCCTGTGTTCTATCATCAACCAATGAACCAGTAACATATATACACTGCTATATGAAGCTATTAACTAGTCTCACAAGTGTTTTCTGTATAGTATACCTTTTGCAAATATTCAAATAGCCCTTGTGGTTCAGGGTTTTTCTGTATTTAGTACGGGTATGCAAGCCATTCGCAATTTGAGAAAAAATGTCTTGGGCTAAACTGGGGTTATAAAAAGGATCAGACCTGAGTCTGACACAGGTCACGGTGAGTTATCACCCATCATGTCACTGGGTGAACGGAAACTTTTCTTTCGAGGAAAGTGAGTGGCTTTGAAAAGGGTTGTTGTGTTTCCGTTGCTCAACCGGAAGACTCCCGTTCCACATTTCCCATCTCTGCCATTGTCTGTGGGCTGGCCGGGTTGGATCAGTGGGAGGTTGGCGCTGGCTTCTACTGCAATGGCGGGGAGCTTGCTGAGTTGCAGCTGTCAGATTATGATATCTCAGCAGGGGACGAGGAGGCACTGGAGCCGGAGCATGTTGGCTGGAGGGCTCCCCTTCTTGGAGCAAGCTTCTCACTGTCTGGAATGTTGTGACTGAGGTGCAGCTTTCTCCAGAAAATGTGTTTCCTAACCCCCTTGTTTCGTTTGCTTTGAGCCAATGAGCCGTGACGCTCTGGAGAAGTGATCCAGCCCATCAGGGGATATGGGACCATCCAGTTTGATCTAGGGGGAAGCAATATATGCCATATGTTACGCTGTTTCGTTGTTTGCCAAGCCATAATTCTCGCCACCGTAGAAGCCCTGGGCCATTGCGGAGCCAGTGGAGGACACCAGCAAGATGTTATGTTGGAATGCTGCTAAGTAAGCAGCACATTAGTGCGAGTAGTCACACGCAAGCTAGACCTGGTCCAGAGGAGAGGGCGGTGGGGAAATACCCATACTAAAGAAAGTAGGATGGATAGCAGGTTTTTGGCAATGTCCATTTCCTCCAAATGCAACAGAACTGTCAAGTGGCCTGTGGACCAGCATGGACCGTGCCAAGGCAGCTTACGCAGCTGGGATGAATGTCAGATGGGAGGATGTAGCTGCGTACATAGATGGACACCGGTAGACCCCTTCATCTTCTTAACTTCTTCTCTTATTGAATGCTTGAAGCTGGAGACAAAATGTAAGCAGAACTATTGCATGACTATTATATGTCGTAAGGGGTCCTGTGCAGGGCACAAAGGTGCAAAAGAATGTGTGATGAATCCAATAATTATAACCAATTCTTCATTCACTCTTCTGTAAACCTTACCAGACGCCACAATTCATAACCTCTGGAAAACTGCTTCCGTAAGCCCCGTGCATATAGAAAAGCAAAGCCTACAGACCACAACAACTACCGACCTATTGACCTCATATCTATGATAATGAAGTGCCTGGAGAAGCTGATGCTGATCATCATTCTGCCAGTGTCACCCACAACTGGATCACTTCCGATTTTCCTATCAGGCTAAGGCGAGTACAGATGATACTGTGACCTCCTCCTCCTCCAGCACCTGGACTCCCCAGGCACCTTTAGTTAGGATCTTCTTTGTGGACTTCAACTCTGCTTTTACATAGAAAGGCATCTGACGATCTAGAAGACGATCATCTGATCCATCTAATGCAGAATTTTCTGAGTGACAGACTGCAAGCACGAACACCAAAGTGCCACAGGGTCTTGTATTGAGCCAATTCCTGTACACACGCAATGACTGCACCAGTTTGTCACCCATCACTAACTCCCTCAAATACTCGGATAACACAACTTCTGGACCTACTCACAGACAACAAATCATTCTCTGAATTATCTCAACACCATTGAGTCAACACATATTAAACCAGATCAGTCATTAAGAACAAATTCTTATGTACAATAGCTGGTGAGAGGATAACCATCTTCTCTCATTATTTGAATCATTCATTATATGCATTGAATGTGTTGTAAGTCTGTTATGTTGTTCATTCATGACATATATTACACTTATGTTCATCCTGGTAGAGGGATCCTCTTCTGTTGCTTTCCTGAAGGTTTCTTCCCATTTTCTCCCCGTTAAAAGTTTTTTTTTGAGGGGGCGGGGGGGTTTGGGCTATACAAAATAAATTTAATTTTATTGAATAATCATGTCATCAAGACTATAAGCTTGTGTAGTCCTCCCCTGTTGTAATGGATCAATATGCAGCACATTCAACTACTACACTGTATCACCTTTAAAATGTTGTTTGTTACTAACCAAACTCAGACACATAACCAACACTGCTGCCAGGATAATTGGGCTCCTCTCACCTAACCTTGCAGAGCTAACAAGTAGCAAGGCCCTGCTGAATAGACTTGATTGTGTACTGTCCTGTTGTGCTTTTATATGTATTGTTGTCGGCAGTACAGGGCTATGGAAATGAATGTCCCCTTAAGAGACAAAGTCTAAAGTCAATAGTGACCCCTCTCATAGGAAAAAAGTCTCAACAATATAGAACAAATTCTTTCATAACGTGCACCATAGTGTATTTCGGCGGTATTTCTGTGATAGAGGGCTGACATCAAACTTGTTTTTTCTGCACAAACATGGATATTCAACGTACCCGTGATTAGCAGAAATGAACGATGGCAATGTTTTTCTAATGGTAATTGGGTGTACTTTCATGCCTCTGGTTAAGTGAGAAAATTAAACATTTTTGCGTTTTAGTTCTGGTCTATTTTGTATAATACAGAGTGACAGGTACTTGTTGATTGGAAATCCATGTACTTGTTACAATATTAACAAATTGTTTGAATAATAATTAATGGTAGTATAATTTTTCAAATCTAAAAATGTTAAATGGACCTGTACAGTATAGCGCTTTTCTTTACACTACTACTACTACTATCACCTGCCCATCAGGAGTGACAAACATTCACACACACACACATTCATACACCGTAGGCACAGCTACGGGAGACATTTGGGATCAAGTGTCTTGCCCAAGACCCGGCTAGCAGAACTGATCCTCTGATTGAAGGACGACCCTGCTCACCCCTGATCCACAGTTACCCCAAATCCCCCCCCAAACTTGTCTGATCTCCTAAAATCCTGCCGTTGGTTCATTTACCTCCACATTAAAAACAAATTGCTTCAAGCACTGAAACCCTCCTTTCGGGTGGTCTCAGTCTGGTTGTTTGGTCAGCACAAGTTTCACACCAGGCAAAACTAATCAAACTAAAGTGCTAAAGCAACCACTGTTCAAATAAATTGAACAGAACTAGTTTGGCTCGAAATCCCCTTAGTCTTTTGACACAAGTCTTCCACAGGCTAAGGGTGAGTCATAATGGATCTGCTGTTCACAAAGCCAAGAAGTTGTCGAGTACATGGCCCGTGCAATCACTGTTTAACAGTCGGTTTCTTGTAGTCATATTGTGCAGTATGTGAGAGTATATTAAGTATGGGAGTGGGCATGGGGGGTCAATCAGCCACATTCAGCGAGGCTCGGGGCAGACCATCAGTGGCATTCAGCTGCCCGGCACATCCCATGTGAGTGGCATGCAGCAGCCCTGGCCCACTTTCCCCCTCTGAGAGACCATTTATGGGCCTCACAACGGGAAGAGGACATGCATAAAACAAGGCAGCGCCCCTGGGGTTAGTGTGTGGACGGGAAGCACGGGTGCGGAAAATTCACTGACACAGAAAGCCTCTTATGAAACCAGAGAGGGCAAGCAGAGAGATGCATTGCTGGACACATGGAGAGAATGATGGATACACCAGAGGTACTCAGATTGGAGTCCAGGGAAATGTAGGGGTCAATAACGACGTTCCAGGTGATCTTCAGCAAAATAACAAATGTATTTCTTTACTGTAATTCATTTTGAGGAAATCCTGTCAAAAAAATGACTAACCAAATCCCTCATCACTGTGAGCCTCTGCATCCCCATATATACACTGGACACTTCTGCAATGAACTGAAACAGCGAGGGAAATCAAAGTCTTTACAAACTTTGATTAAAGTTTATAGGGTTTCATATCAAAATAGGTGCCAACATATCTCTGTTTGATATATTGTACCTGTGATTGATACACACCAAAGCACTATTTAAAAAAAAAGAACATGCTTGTGCACACATCTGGCCTTCCTACTCAAAATCCAGACTCTCATCCAGTGCCAGGCTTGGGTAATAATTCAGGCCCACTATCGAATGTCAGCTTGGCCAATCTCCACATTCACACAACACCACGCATATTGGTAGAGCGGTTTGTTGAGATAGCATTCACTTTTTATGCCAGGTGTATCTATTTGGTTTGTATTACGACACACAACTTCTTAAAAATATCTAAAATAGTCAAACCAAAAAATCCAGTGTCTTCAGTTTAATACAATGCAACTAAGGCCACAGGAAAAACATATGTATGTATGTAATGTTTGTGCACCTCTGGAGTGGTTGCTTTTCAGCTGACACAAGTGTATACAATCCAATGTTATTTCCATGCAGACTCATCTCCTACTTTTCCTATGTTGATGCCATGTTTGTTAGTTTCTTAAAAAGTAGAATCAACTCTGGTAGTTCAGTGCTGTGACATTGTACACAATGGAGAGGAAAGGCATGCCCCTATCTAGGGGAGTTGGAGCGCAACATGAAGGAATAACAGCTAGCAAGGTCACTGGTAACTCTCGGTAGTCATTTTAATATTTTTTGACAGGATTTTTTCAGACTGAATTACAGTAAAGAAATATATTTTTGCTTTTTCTGACAGAAGTATGACATGATGTGTTCAGGATTGTCGAAAAGATGAAAATCTGATGATTATGAGGTTTTGTTTTTTTACAACTTCTGGCTTGGATAAACAGTGTAGTTTTTGCACTTTTATACTTTCTTTTTTTTTAAAGCATTTGCAACACAAATGAAATGCATTTCTTTGAAATTGAGAGGCACAGTTCAACTTTAACTAGAATTGCTTGTGCATTGTACATGTCGGTGATGCCAAGCTTCACACTCCTCCTACGACAGCTCTGGTTGTTCTGACATTTATTTGTTTCCAATAACAAGTCATTTTCAACAACTTTCATCATAGCATTTCTCTGTTTCCAATCCATTGTATATTATGTTCTTCCTATCTCCAGGAGAGTTTGTTGGCAGCTTCACTGACCTTCTCTGTTGACATCACAGCTTCAGCAGGATTAACAGCCGCATGGACTACAGATGAATGGTACCAGCATTTTAGTTCGGGGGCTGCTTGCAACAGGAGATGGTGACAAATGCCACAACCTGCCTTATGGTTATATGAAATATAGCTGTGGCTATCTACAGCTGTAGACCCAGGGAATCATAAGGGGCAATGGATGTCAGATCCATTGGTCTTTTTCTTGGATTAGCTTTGAGTTTTGGGGTGTGATCAATACGCCCACTGCCTGCCATCCATCCCTCTGTAATGACTCCATCCTTTATCGTTCACGTCTTCAGGTCTGCATGTTTCCCACTAACCATACTGCAACTCCAGGCGAGAGCTCTCAATTTTTAAAAGAGTCCAACTATCCCCCCATTACGGATGCAGAGGAGGTACATGGAGAAAGCTTTCTTCATTAGGTGGCCTGGGAATCTTGATCAAAAAGCTATTTGTTCCCTTAAATTGATTTGTGTCACAGATATTAGTGTGAAAACGCCGTCTGCACCAAGTATCCTCCTTTGCATAGGGGATGATAAAGAAATGGAGAGTCTAAATCCGTAAACAGAGAAATATCAATTCTCTGAGAGAAGTTCCATCTGACACATCAGTTTGTTATTACACATCAAATTACCCTAAAAGCAACAACAAATGGAGCAATATTGTGAAATAATCCTTTCAATATTGTTTTCTTTTCTCTCCACGATATATGGTCAGATTAAACGTTTTCCTATTCCCTCTGCTCTTCTTTGACTTGTTCTGATCATTATATTTATGTAAACCATTATGCCACTTTTTGTTGACATGAAATGATAAAATCAACCCTTTGTTCCTCTTTTACTGTTGTTTGTTTTATTTACACTCACCTAATATACATTGAATTTAATGTTTTATTGTGTCTTTAGTAAATACAAAATAAAAAGTTATTGTACATCCCGCTACATAGTTTCTATAAACTTAGTTCAGGAACAAGGGCCCGGACACAGCTCGTTTCCCACGCACGGGGGTACTTAAATGCAATTAACCCGTCCACTCCCTCCTCGACTCAGTTTCCACAAGACGTGCGTCATGCAAGGAACCAAACGACTTTTGTCGGCCGCGCAACACCACTCCACTTCCGGAGTCTCAGCGCCGCGTCAGCCACGCACACCTCAGGTCAGGTTCGGTGGCTGGGTCAGGTTTTATCACATTCCCCCCCGAAACACCGCAGCCTCCCTCACTCAGCCTGCACTGCTACCCCATGCACACGCTCCCCCCCCCCCTCCCTACTGTCTCTCACTCTTCCTCCCTTTGCCCACCCTCGCTCCCCTCCCTTCCCCTTAACCCAAACGCAACTAACGCTATTCATCCTACCACGTACTGCTACCCTCTTTCCACAGGTCCACCAGCACTCATCCCCAGCTTTCTTCCATCCCCAGCTCCACCTTAGCCACAGCACGACCTCCACCCCGCCCGACCTTCCCCACACGCTCAGGCAGCAGATCCTCGCCGGTAATTACGTTGACCTAGCTCAGCTGATCCTCCCATCCACGCAGCTGTTTTTCAGTCTAAAACCCCTCATTTGAATCGTGTGAGCCCATGGAAGTAGTCTAAAGCTATCCAAATGAGACTGGCAGCCCTTTTAGCCACTCAAAATGAGTCAAGTTCCACATTTTATGACCCATAGTATGAGAGCTGTTGCGACTCAAATTGCCCTCACTTTTTTCCTGGACATTGAATGCCTCCCAAAACATGCCACGAGTGTGACCAGGAATCACACGGTCATTTAGAGACCAAGCAAGGCCATGTGCAATATTGTTTTCATCGAAAAGTAAGTTATATTTCAGCGATGAAGTGCTTGATGAGTTCCTGAGGCTTTGTTCTGAGAAGAGACTTGGCGGTTTTGGTGGAGTCTGTAAATTGTAAGAATTACAGAAAGGTGTGCTAAATGCGTGTAGCATCAAGCTAGAGCAACGAAAATGTATAATTTCCATAACTTGGAGCTCTCTCGAATCACTCCTCTCAAGTCATACTTATAGTTTATGTTAATATTTATGGTTACATTTTGTTTTAAACATGTACAATTGACGTATATGCTCTTGTAAGGCCAGGATGTGCCGTTTCTTTTGCTATTTGACATCAATAGGTCTGGAATTAATTCATGGCTCTTATATAGACATGGGGGATGAAAGACAGATCATGAATTAGAATTCAGGCCCCATTTTTGGGGGCTGTGAAAGTATAAATCTTTCAGAGTATATCTTTATACGTATAAGTAATATAAGAACTTGTGTTTATTTCAAACACAGTTTAAACAAATGATGTACTTTTGATATATGATGTAAAATTCTGCTTACACATTGATGTAAATGTTTTACCAATGTGATTTATTATCATATAACAGTCAAACACAATACGTGTTACTATTCACATTTACTGCTGGGTTAGTTCTCTTTATGGAACAAAATATAATGTATGTCCTTTATTAATTCTCTAATTAGATTTTCACAAATTAAGTAAAAACCAATGGATTCCTGCAACGGTATATTTGCACCGATAGCTAATACCGATACAGACCCAAAAATCTGGATTGAGTATTAGTGACAATGGGCCAATCTGGTATTAGATACTATTATTTTAACAAATAACAGTTTAGTATATATATATATATATATATATATATATATATATATATATATATATATATATATATATATATATATATATATATGTATATATATATATATATATGTATATATATATACGTATATATATATATATATATATATATATATATGTTTATATTTAATACGTTTTGTTTTACAAAGTTAGGAGAGCTATGTTTAAGTTAAGCTTGATCAAGAATGATCCCAGTCTCTTCCACACAGGGAGGCAGACATCTTATTATTAAACCCTTTTATCAGATAGGTACTAGAAAACACGAAACCCACTTATCGCTATCGGGACTGAAAAAGTCAGAGCGGTGAATCCCAACATCTGACAAGTATTGAGTCGGCCCCTCTAAAGCCCCCTCTAGTAGCTGACCATTACGATACAACCAATGGAGTTAGTCACATAGTCCCCCGGAAATAAATCCCCTTGATAGCGAGCTCCGCTCTGACTTCTCCGCTGCTGCATGGTGTCCCTGCTCCTCTTGATCAAGGTACATTGATTGAGCCAGATTTAACAATGTCACTTTGCTTGTTTAAACTATTTTTTAACAATGTCAACAAGGTTTGTCTTGTTTAATTTTTGCCTGTTTTAGTAAATGTATGTATGTTTGAAGTGAAGTATATACTATATGTATTTACACACTATATACTTTGAATTTTTGCTCTTTAGTTTTTTTTAAATGTCTTATGTAACTCTGATTGCTGCTGCCACAACCACATTTCCCCTTGGGGATGAATAAAGTATATACAGTGCATCCGGAAAGTATTCACAGCACTTTTACCACATGTTGTTATGTTACAGCCTTATTCCAAAATTGATTAAATTCATTGTTTCCTCAACATTCTACACACAACACCCATAACGACAAAGTGAAAACAGTTTTGGGGACATTTTTGCAAATCTATTAAAAATAAAGAACGAAAATATAACATGTACATAAGTATTCACAGCCTTTGCCATGACACTAAAAATTGAGCTCAGGTGCATCCTGTTCCCACTGTTCATCCTTGAGATGTTTCTACAACTTGATTGGAGTCCACTTGGAGTCCACCTGTCTATATCAGGTCCCAGAGTTGACAGTGCATGTCAGAGCACAAACCAAGCCATGAAGTCCAAGGAATTGTCTGTAGACCTCCAAGACAGAATTGTATCGAGGCACAGATCTGGCGAAGGGTTCAGAAAAATGTCTGCAGCATTGAAGGTCCCAATGAGCACAGTGGCCTCCATCATCCGTACATGGAAGAAGTTTGGAACCACCAGGACTCTTCCTAGAGTTGGCCGCCCAGCCAAACTGAGCGATTGGGGGAGAAGAGCCTTCGTCAGGGAGGTGACCAAGAACCCGATGGTCCCTCTGACAGAGCTCCAGCATTGCTCTATGAAGAGAGGAGAACCTTACAGAAGGACAACCATCAGAGTTTGCCAAAAGACACCTGAAGGACTCTCAGACCATGAGAAACAAAATTCTCTAGTCTGATAAAAGAAAGATTGAACTCTTTGGCCTGAATGCCAAGGGTCATGTCTGGAGGAAACCAGGCACTGCTCATCACCTGGCTAATACCATCCCTACAGTGAAGCATGGTGGCGGCAGCATCCTGCTGTGGGGATGTTTTTCAACGGGAGGAACTGGGTGACTAGTCATTATCGAGGGAAAGATGAATGCAGCAATGTACAGAGACATCCTCGATGAAAACCTGCTCCAGAGCGCTCTGGACCTCAGACTGGGGCGACGGTTCATCTTCCAACAGGACAACGACCCGAAGCGCACAGCCAAGACAACAAAGGAGTTTCTTCGGGACAACTCTGTGAATGTCATTGAGTGGCCCAGCCAGAGCCCTGACTGAATATCTCTGGAGAGATCTGAAAATGGCTGTGCACCGACGCTCCCCATCCAACCTGATGGAATTTGAGAGGTTCTGCAAAAAAGAATGGGAGAAACTGCCCAGAAATAGGTTTGCCAAGCTTGTAGCATCATACTCAAGAAGACCTGAGGCTGTAATTGCTGCCAAAGGTGCTTCAACAAAGTATTGAGCAAAGGCTGTGAATACTTATGTAACATGTTATATTTTCTTTCTTTATTTTTAATAGATTTGCAAAAATTTCCCCAAAACGTTTTTCAGTTTGTCATTATGGGATGTTGTGTGTAGAATGTTGAGGAAAAAAATGAATTTAATAAACTTTGGAATAAGGCTGTAACATTAAAAAATGTGGTAAAGGTGAAGCGCTGTGAATACTTTCCAGATGCACTGTATCCTATCCAAAAGTGGCATTTCCAACTTTTGACCTGCAACAGAAATTCAGCCGAGGCCTCTTCTGGCCCGGTTGCATACTAAATAACAAAGAGTAAATGGTTTTATCCCATAGCAGCAGGGCTACAATATGGTGATATGGCTCTGCCATTCACCCAACCCCCAACCTTTTGATCCAGAACAAAATATCTGGACAACCGCTGGTGGGACTGGTATGAAATTTTGTTGATTTTCCTCTATACTACCATCAGCTCAATTTCCACAAAATTATTATACATTTTTAAGTTGCAGCTAACAGTCAGGTTTATTGACACTAATGATTTGATTTAATGAGTTTTCTGTGTACATACATGGTCCCCAGAGAATGGACAATGTTGATATTTTTATATTCAAATATAGTAATTCAGTGGAACAAACAAGCAAGAGACAATATTTATCAGTCAATTT
Organism: Taurulus bubalis; assembly: GCF_910589615.1. Lineage (NCBI taxonomy): Eukaryota > Metazoa > Chordata > Actinopteri > Perciformes > Cottidae > Taurulus > Taurulus bubalis. The sequence continues at coordinate 4,789,417 of NC_136609.1, forward strand.
GATCATCGGTCAAATGGGGTGAAAATAAGCATTGTTTGACATGCTAGGATTGTCATGATTTGTTGAGTACATTATTACTATAGTACAAATATGATTTATTTAATTTATTGATGGGAAATATCTGTATTTGAGCGTGAAGATGTTTCTGTATGAAGCAGTGTGCTGTCCATCGTGACTGTCTCTGTTGCTTTTGAAATGTAAATCAAGTCAAAGACATTCTAGACAGTTGAGAGGGAGGTGGAATTAGGTATTGAACCAACCTAGGCTAATATCATCCATCGTTTAAGATGGCTCTGACAAGCCAGACACGATGATATCAATTACTATATCATCAGTTTGGAGTGAACCCTCAACAGCAACGGTCCATTGATATAGAGCTTGATTTGAATCTATAATCACTGTATGGTTTTGTTACAAGCTGAAGTTAATGTAAAACAGATGCAAGGCTGAATGAATGGAGCTCAGCACACTCTCTGATGGAAGGGGAGTGAAGGCTTCATGCTTCATTAAGTGTATAAATAATCAGTCCGCTGTGATTATTGAGATGGCACAATCATGTACCGGAATTTCAGCTCAAAATCATTCGGCTTCTAATGAGCTCATTTGGCTTTTGACTTGTTTACACTTTTTTTTCACTGTCAGACACTTATACCTGATACTTGTATACTTATTTGAGTTGGCTCCATCCCCACACACACAAGTCATGTTATGTAGACTGCCTGCATTACACACTGAGCAGTGATCATGCCTGGGATCAGTGGAGCATCCCATGTGGAAAAGCACTTAGGTTCACAGCGGTCGAAAACTAAATCAATGCACAACTCCATTAACAATATATGGTCATGCCACAATCACATTAACAAAAAGCTGGTATGAATTGTAGACCAATGCTTTCCAAGATGAGTGACATCCAGTCCAGTTCATTTTCCAGCATGATCTGGCACCTGCCCACAGTGCCGTAACCACCAGTAACTTACATTAATGTTATCTGTTGTCTGAGCACTTTATCCTTATCTTATTTAGACTTTTTGCACTGTTGCTGTCGTTGATTGTTGTTTGTCTTGTCTAATGTCTAATGTATGCACCTTCCGCCCAACTAAATTCCTCGTCTGTGCAAACATTCCTGGCAATAAACGGTTTCTGATTCTGATTCTACTGACCATGGCATTACTGTCCTCGATTGGCCTGCCAATTCCCCTGACCTGAACCCCATAGAGAATTTGTGGGGTATTGTGAAGAAGAAGCTGAAAGACACCAGACCCAACAATGCAAATGAGCTAAAGGCCGCTATTGAAGCATCCTGGGCATCCATACAACCTCAGCAATGCCACAGACTGATTACCTCCATGCCACGCCGCATTGATGCAGTAATCCGTTTAAAAGGATTCCCAACCAAGTACTGAGTACATTAATGGACATTTTCTCTTTTTTTTTTTACTTGGTCTGAGGAAATATTCTAATTTTTTGAAATAGGATTTGAGTTTTCTTAAGCTGTAAGCCATAATCAGCAATATTAAAACAATAAAAGGTAAATAAAGAACTTTATCACAATATTCTAATTTTCTGAGACAGTCCTGTACATACCTCTCTAGCATCAGCTTTGCACGTGTCAGTATAAGCTTATTACATGCATGTGTCTTTTCAAATTTCCCCACTGTGGGACTAATAAAAGATTATCTTATTTTATCTGTTTTGTACTATTCACTTTATGTCAGACAGTAGAGAAACATAATTTCAGGTCTTCTGTATGTTTGCACAAATGGAGGAAGTGACAATAAAACTGAATTTATTTTTTATAAACTTCTATCTTCACAGGAAGTTAGGCAACAAAAACACTATCAGTCAAATTAATGTGAACCCCGCTTTTCCTAAAACTTACTAACACTTGTGACTAGCGAGTGCCAAACAAGTCCTGTTTCCAAATAAAATAAGGACCAAAGAAACTAAGGACCCACATGAATAATGACGGGTGTGAATAAAATGTCAACTTAACTTTTAGTTTTGCAAGAGACAAACAGCGGCCTCCTGGGTGTTCTTAGGCCCTTCCACCTCCCTTCCCACCAGCCCTGTGTGTACTATCTCTCACGTAATACTACATCTTTGTCTCTCGTGTCCGTTCTCTTTGTATACATGTGTGTGTGGCGTAAGCGCGGCTTCCATCAACCGCCACCGTGGCTCATCTCCAACACCTGTCTGCAATCCTGGTCATCAAACCATCCTTCAGCTCAGTGATAGTCTGACTCTCGGCCACTCGGTGATTTACCTCGTGTTGACTTTATTACTAACCCCTTGTACCTGTGCCTAACCCAACCACTGCCGCTCATGCCACCACACCATCCTGCATGTGTTCACCTCTGGCTCTGCTAGACCACCAGCGAACTCTGAATAAATCCACTCCTTCACCTACCTTACTGTCTCCGTGGCAGCACTTGGGTCCGGCCTAGGACCAACCCTAACATTAGTTGCTCTTATGCCGGATGAGACACATATACACACTAAACTTGAGTTTCAGACGTCAAAGAGCACTGATCAAGCTGGATTTTTTGGAGGCATTGGGAGTGCGACCAGGTTGGTATATTAGCCCTATTGCTAGAAAGGATAGGATGACATGTTCCCATATGTGACGACGCCTCCCTTCCACTTGGGGTCTTCGTCCTGTTTGCTGGCTCCAATTTGTCCTGAGCCCGGTGGGAGTTTCAGCAATAAAGAACAGGGACGTCTTCTCTTCCTTGGCCGTTTTGTTTAGCAGCTTGTGAAGCTGGTGAAACATGTTTAACTCTGAAAATCAGGATCAGTTCACCCGAAGGCTGCATTCTTTCCCTTCTGCTCTTCTACCTGTTCAACAGCCACACCTCCGCTCACCAGTCCGCTGATGACAACAATTTGACCTCAGACAGGATCCCACACAGCGGTTGGTCTTCGGTCAGTGCGAATCAATTTGAACCTCTTATTGAACAAATGTTGCACCTGAAGCAAATTTGCATTGATGAGAGATATTTGTATTTGTTTATCAGTCATGTCTTGTGTGTTTAAAGGCCTTAAGGCAGTGCCACTGTTCCATAAGTCAGCATTAGATGCCAATTTTGCCTAAGGGAAATACCCACAATGCATAGCAATGTGATGTTGAACACGCAGTTCCCAATGGAAGAATGGAATGTAAAAAAAAATAGTGAAATAAAGAGGCACGTGGGCATTTAGCCCGATAAAATACATTTACGCTACAACATTACAGATTAAAGATGGAACATAAAAACACATGAAATCAGAGGAATGCAAGACATTCAAACATTTCGTTTTGACAAAACGAGTAAATAAATAATTTAAAATGACTTCTCATCTCGTGAGGAAGACGTTCAAATCAGTAAATAAAAAGTAAAATAAATACACATTTGTACACTTTTTTTTACGTAGTCACGTGATATGTTGCAGCAAAGTGCGAGAAACTTTGGACCATCAGCTCAAAAGGGGCACTGCCGAGAATGCGCAGCACAAAGGGTTAAATCCTTTAAAAAAAAAAAAAAACTTCCACCATGTGGATTGCAGTCTTCTCCTGACAGGGGCATAAGGATTAGGTCATCTAAGTAGGACAAAACCCTGATCCCCTATTTATTGGCGCTTTTCCCATGCATTTGAATAAAGTACTCGGAGCCAGATATTTGCCACATGGCAGCCGGTTGTACTGGTATTGTATTCTCTGGAAAGAGAAATGCAGGAACTTTCTGTGCTTGCAAAGTCCCTTGAAATCCATGTATACAAGGATAGCAGGCTGTGCAAAGCTGAGCTGTGCTCCAGCGCAAAGGCTGCAACATAAACTGGGTTCAACTACCCAGAAACCCAAAAGGCTGTGCAGAGTTCTCATAACTGCTTTTTGTGATCATGGTCATGCTCCAGAGTAGAAGCTAAACAGTCTGCAAAACATGCTGTTAGCAGGGAACACCCGAAAAGCCAGGCAGCGCTCCAATAACTTAAGAACGGAGGAAACAAACCCAAACTGATCCGTACACCATTACACTCACATTAACAGCCCAGACACAGCTGACATCTCTGACTGCCTAACCAGAGACTAACTAAACTAAAATTGCACATCTCATCAAATGAGACGCTCCTGCCTACTAGGATACTACTGATCATGAAATCAGTCTCTGCACATCAAGCCACATACAACCAGCAAAGCCAACATCCCTTCACGAATCTAAACATGGTCAATCAAGCTCATATATATATATATATATATATATATATATATATATATATATATATATTACACAACTAAGGCTAGACTTAAAGTAATAAATAAACACATGTATTAAAAGTATTGCCCTTAACTCAACAAAACAAACATGGAGAGTCAGTGATGTGAGGACCGTCAATGTTCAGGTGGAGAGACATTAAAGCTGGAACCAACTCAGGCTCAGGTGTGGCTCATTAACTGACGAGCAACATCCTGACGGATGGAAGAGAGACAGCAAACAGGACACAGACCCTGAATTGAAAGGAGGGGTTGCCACCGCTGGTGTACACAAAGCCCTCTGAGGCAAATTTGTGATTTGGGGCTATACAAAATGAATTAAATTGAATCTGTGGAGTGTCGATTGACATTATTTGCCGCCAGCTTTTGTGTACAACAGATGGTAAGGCTGCCTTGAAATGGCGAGTGCTGGTTGTGCTGGAATATCCCCACTAACTTGCTTCGATGGGGAGGAGGTGGTTAATGAGTCTCTAAGGCCAGTACAACATTTAAAAAAAGGAAGTTTCTATGCCTGCTGAGCATTTGTCTTCATGGGGAAGACAAAACAAAAATGCTTATTAGGAACCCAGGCAGACTAGCTGACAATGAACTGCTCTTGAGAGGAATGTAGTTGTGATGATTCCATTATTTAGCTGGAATTGGACACATTTCCCACATCCCGTCACTTCCATCAATGACGTTGTTTGTGGGGTGTCTGGGAAGCCAGGTTGGACCAGGTGCGGGTCAGTTGCTGACTCATACTGCATTGGTGCGGGGCATGTTGGGCTGAGTATGATATCTCAATGAGGAGGCAGAGGACACAGCATGTTGAGACTCAGTGGCTGGAGGGCGCATCATCTTTAGCCAACCGTCTAGCTGTCTAGTGAGAGAGGGCAAGCTCAAGCTCGTGGCACCGGCATGCCGCGGCATCTCGGGACTTGCCGCAGCAGCTCGGGACCTCCTGCTGCTGCAGCTCTGGACCTGCCGCGGCATCTCGGCATCTTTAAAATAAAAAACCTTTATTTTTTTTTCAATAATCCTTCATTAATACCACAGTGGGGATATTATTATTTGCATTTTACCCATCCTTAGTAATTAAGGAGCAGTGTGCTGCTGTGAAGCACTGGGTCTTCAGTGTCTTGCTCAAGGACACTTCAACATGAAACTATGGGGAGAACAGGGATGGACCGCTACCTTGTGGTTTCAGGACGACCACTCTCCCCATGAACATGATAACTTTACATATTTCAAAAGTACAAAGTACTAAGTACACGGGCATACAACCTCATTAATAAATACATGGCGAAATGCCTGTACTTTCATGGAAATGTTACGCCGTTAACAGGTTGCGCATGCGTCTCAAAACGAGAGAGAGAGAGAGAACTTTATTACTAAATCAATTCCAAAAATAAATAATAAAGAAAACAAATCACAAGTTCAGAACCAGAGCATCGTCTCTAACTGAACACAGAACGTCCTTCAGAGCCCATATGTTCACAAAGAGTTCTGTCTTTTTTGTCTGTCTGTAAAACCCAAACTCCACCCTGAGCCGGACAGTCAGCAGCCCCGTCAGCATGCAACTTGCATCCTCTGACCCTTCACCCTCACACGGTTTTTCCTTGTTTTCCAAATTGCTAGTTTGGCCAGTCCTGAAAGGAAGTTCATTAGTGTGTGTATATGTTCTTTTTTAGCAGAGTAGTTTGGACCATAGATAAATAGACGGAAAGAAAAGTGTTCTCCTAAGCCCTGGAACTACACCTTAAGGCGGCTGAAGAGTCTGACAAGTCTGGACCACTCAACAAACAGATGGTGGATGGTTTCTGTTTTAACGCAGAAAGGACAGCCAGGATCTCACTTGGGGCTTGACTTTTTGGAACCTTTGTTCCTCGGCATTGACTTCCTAAGTGTCGTCAGATGTTTCCTCAGACGGAAACGTTTCGTATTATCTAATTTCCCCAACCCAACCCCTTTCTGTATAGCTAAGACACTCTTTATACATTTTTCTGCATCAGGGAAATGGTCTTAAACTTTAACAGCTTTACCATCTCCTCCTCCACAATACAGGCCTGGACCAGCAGCCTGACTCTGGTTTTTCTACCTTCTTTCTCCCTCTTGTTGGACTCATTTATTTCACCATTTATAAGAACAACTAAAAATTCTCCAAGACAAAAACCAGGAAGAACCATATCATCATCAGTCCCCCACCCCCAGAGAGCAGAGAGCCGGCTGAAAGCCGTCACCTTGTCCATCACCCCCCAGTCCGTGTACTCCACCTCTAGACCTGCATGGCGTCAGAGGAGAGGAGTAGTCCAGAAGCAACAGAAGGACACACAATGAATCCTGCCCATTTACTTCCTCCTTGTCCTTTTTTCAGTTTTTTCAGTCCTACTCGCTTCTTCCTTCCTCAGGTCAGTTACAAGTTTCTTGAGGCGGTAGCTCTTCTTCAGCCCCACTACCTAACTGTTCGCAGACCTAATGAACTTGGCCGTATCACTGAAGTGATCGCTCACTCTCGTTGCTTTCCCAAAAGTCTTATCCAAAAAACTGTCGACCTCCTCAAACTCAGAAATGTCTGTGGACTGTCCTCCCCTGGTCTCCCCAGCGACTAGTGGACCCAAGTTCTGTTCCAGGTCGCCTCCACCCGACACCTGGCTGCTGGCGCCCCCCTGCTCTGCCTCTGTACTCTGTGAGCTCCCCAAGACTCGTGGAGGCCTCTTCCTCCATGTCGACCTCCAGAGCCTCCTGAGAGCTGGTGCACTCGACCCGCTTTCTGCGCGTGCACTCGACCCGCCTGTGCCCTACCTCTCTGCACTGGAAGCAGCGCAGCTGGTCCGAGCTGGCGTACAGCACGTAGGCGGCCTCTCCATGCCTCACCCTGAAGGACAAGTCCAGGCTCTGAACTTCTGTAGTTCCTCCATTATTGTCTCGTTCGAGATGAACGGCGGCACTCCCAACACGGTGATCCGCGTGTAGGGGGTGGACAGCGGGGACACCTGCACCACCACGCCTCTGATGGTCACGCCGCTCCCGACCAGCTGGCGCACGAGGGCTCGTCATTTAGGAACGCCACCACCGCTCCGTTCATGCGGGACGCGTAGCACAGGTTCTGCTGGCCGACCCGCTATTATATTATAATAATAATTCATTCAACGGGACCCGACCCAGCAACCGGACCCAAGCAGAGTCGGCAGCCGGACCCGGGCCGATGTGTTTCTTCTGGTGTGCCGGCTTCGGGCCGATGCTGGCCCTGGTTAGTTTCGATTACGGCCCAGTGACGGCAGTGTCGGCCGCCGGAATCGGGCCAGTGTATTCGGCCCGAATCGGCAAACCGGACGTGGGCCGACAGTTTCTTCCAGCGTGCTGAGCCCATGCCGGATCTGGGCCAGGCCGTTTTGGCTACCTGGGTGACATCCTTAAATTATGCATCTGGGCATCTCACCAGATGCCACAAATATATATTTGTTTCTTTGTATTTGATTATTGTTTATTCAAGTGTAAAAATATTGTACATGTATTTATATAAATGCAAAAATAGATGTAAGCAAATTGTCGGGAATGAAGCGAACTATCACCGATGGCAGGGGCTATCATGCAAGGTGACACCTGCCCATCAGGACTAGCCAATCATTCATACCCATTTATACACTGCAGGAACAGCCTGCGGGAGCAATTTTGGGTTAAGTGTTTAACACCTTTACTGACAATACCTTTTACGGTCTCCATTTGCATTCAAAATCGACCATATGTTCTGTACCTTTTGCATTAACTCTGCGCACATGCGACTTACTTTTTAACTCGTCAAGCCGCCTTCAAAGCAAAAGCATGTCTTAAAACTGAAAACAAGATAAATGTATCTTAAGACGGGCAATACCATGCAACAAAATAGATTGGAAAAAAACTGTTTCTAAAGCCAGAATACAAGTTGGGTTAATTGCAATACCTTTTATACTAAACACAGCCATTTATATCACTTAATACAACTAAAACGTGGTTTGATGAAGTTTAAAAAAACATTTGAATTATTAGATGCAGATTTAGCAAACTATGGAGCTGCAGTCAGGGAGTAGCCCAGTGAACAATGTGTTTGTTTTCCGGTAAGAGGTCAAGCCTAACATACCATAAATGAGTCAAACTGCAGTAAGGAATCATATCCATATAGTTAGAAAGGACCAGCATACTTTATCAGTGTCCAGAGCAGTCATTGGACTCAGAGCGGGGCTGGATATGCATCACAACTTCCTGAAGCATATCCAGCCCCCGCTGCAAGCTCATCAGCAACCACAAACGAAGTTCAAGAGATCAACGCTTCCTGCTGAGGGTCTCAATCAACGTAGATTTCTCACATTCAGCATCAAAGTCATTCCACGCCTTTCCGACTAAGATGGAGACATTGCGAAAGCGGCTGACACCAAGCTATGGGCAATCGGAAGTAGTGGCGCTGGGGGAGCTGGTCTCTAATCTGCTCCTCAACCCCCACACCCTGTCAGTGACTGACAGGATTCAGCTGCGGGGCCAATTAGCAGCGATTGCTTCAGGAAAAGTGTGACCCTGAAATTGATTAAACTCTTTGCCAATAGTGAAGATGACAATGAGAGGGAATTGACCTGATTCGTGACACATTGCAATGAGGAAGATTTCAGTTTTTACACTCTGTTGATGTATGTTCCGCTGATCAAGGTAAGACACGAGTTTGACAAACATATTGAAGTAAAATATACTATCTTTAAAAAGTGGTAAAGATACGATCACTGTTCATGCAATAACCTAGCGCATGTTAATGTGCAGGCCAGTTTTCTTGGTAACAAAATGTAAAAGTTGGCCTTGTTTCTATATAACTACTGAATGAAAGAAAAATCTTTATTTTCTCTTGACTGGCATTTTTATATCGGAGATGACAGTTGAAGAGAGCCGAGACAGATGGGGAATGACATGCCTCAAAGGTCCTCAGCTACATGTGAACATGTTGCTTTTCATGGTCATCATATTTAACAGCGAGGCCACCAGGGCACTCCTTTTTGAAATGTTTCACAGAACAGCGCGTAAGAGCGAGCACATGTACCATTTTAGAGGGTTGTTAACATCAGCTGTCGGTGGTGAATGCTGAATGTGCTTGCAACAGTGTTCCCAACCACCTGATTTGCTGCTGTGCCACAAGTGATGATTTGGCAAAAGAAAAATAAGTAAACAACTAAATATGAATGTTAACTATAGACCAATTCTGCAGCTACATAATCTGCAAGAGGTGTGTAGATGTGTGCTACCCGAACCCAACATATCCAGACCGAGTACAAGGTTTCATATCAGGTTGTGGAATTTAGTTCCATAAAGTTTCAGTTTGGGTCAGAAACATTCATTTTGAAACTGCCTTTATTTCTGTGTTGCAAATAGATACATAGTAGATACATTACACAAAGCCTTATGGCAAGAAGGAAAGAGTCTAACAATTGAGTTGCTCGACAATGTATTATCCTGGTGAGAACCAGTCAGTAATAGATAAAATAAAGATCAAATGTAGTTCTGGGTTAGATTGGGTTCTCAAATTTGACAGTACCCTTGATGCTGTTAAACAATCCTACAACCACTTTGTATGAAGCATACTTCAACACTGAAACACTGTCATCTTTCTACAAGTGGGTTGAAGGCTCTGGTTAATCTTCAACCATTTCGAGTTACTTAAGTTTCTTAAATACAAGGCTTTCAGAGCAAAGCTTAAAGGGAAACTTTTTATTTTATTTTACCATCTTTGTATTGTGTGGGGAGAATGTTCAAATGAACAGTGTTACCTGCACCCAGGGAGATGGATTTAACTTAGATTTAAGAAGCTGTTGGGAATCCCTCTCTGGATTATCCAAAATCAGACACGGCTCATAAGAAAGCTTCCTCTATTATGGAATCCCCAATTATCTTTCTTCCCCAAACAGGAGAAATCAAAAATCACCAAAGTTGTTTCCAAAGGCTCAGTGTGAGTGTACTTTCTGAGCTAATCCGCCGACCGCTTTAAAAGCATTGAACGGAATTTCAGTGCAGAGTTTCAGTCGAAAATGTCATTGTTATAAATGGGGTTCTTGAACCTTCCCACTCTATATTTTCCAAAATTTTAAGAAATCTCAAAAATTGTGCAACATTCTGTAAATAATCAGGTATGGGAAATATGTTCTGTCTTGTGTTGACGCGTACAATGACACAACTCCAATTACAACAGAAAAGATCTATCCAGTTCATCTTTTACCTTTAACTTTTTATACAGAATAAAGAGCAGAGGACCTTGGTATGTTCCCCAATGTTTATGATTGGCAATCCTCTAAAAGAATACCTGTGGCAGAGTAAAACTATGCTCACTACTTCAACTGTTGTCCTGGTGTGACTTTTCCATTAGAAGTGCCACTGTTTCTGTCACAAGCTAGTTTCAGTGAAAAGAGGATTCTACCTGGAACCCCCTGAATCTGCACGCTTTTTAGTGACAGATCTCATTTCACTTATCTGCTGCGTGGCACAGAGGCGACGGGCCGGCGCACTCAAGCAACTCTTAGCAGAGCAGTAATCACGCGTCATGGCGCATTTGCAAATCTTCCATTAGCTCATGACTGTAATGAAAATGTATAAAAGCAAATGAGATTAGGAGTCAAAACAATTCCAGGGGGCAATGTGAAATGCAAATGAAGACGATCTTATCCCGGAGTTATGCCGCTGCTGAACAGATGCTGATAGACATGACTTCATCAAATGTATTGAACCAGAGTGTTTCTGTCCTCACTCGGTGCTGGAGGTGTCAAAGGTCCACAGGGAAGATGAGTTATAACCTTAACATCTCCTTTCCACTGGATACAGTACTTACACCTTGGGAAGTATACCACACTTGTGCCATGTAAACAAACTTGTGCAAAGTGAAACGCATTAAGAATCTAATTACTATTGATCTCGTGCCTGTCCGCATTCTCAGAGTGAATTCATTGGGCCAGCGCTCCGTCTCCACCAGCTGTGGTCTGAAATCCTTTCCGCCCAACGAATTACCCAGAAGCCAGCGGCGAGTTGAGCTTGGGAGAAAGCCCCGGAGCTGTACTCTGCGCCTTCATATGTGCGATCCAATTACAGTATTGCTCGACTGAGGTACTTTTTTAATTATGATTCATTAGGCCAGCCTAGATTCTCCTCATCTGAATATGTTCTCAACCCTTTGCTCGTTTTTTAAGGCTGTTGAAGCATTGTTCTACAAGCGTAAAACCTCTTGAAATGCAGTTCTCTCCACAGTGAAGCCTGTCTAATTCAATCCCTCTTCATATAGAAACACTCCACACGGCTTAAGCACTGACTGCAACACTATCTCCTGCATACACATTCAGTAGAGCAGCTCGTTTTTTACCTGCGACTGAAGACAACTTTGTTCTCTTTCTCGCGGATGGGCTGCTCCGGCGTTCCGTGAGGTTAAGAGGGCATCAGTGTGACGGGCGATAAACAATCTGTGGAGCAGATCCAAATGATCACGGTCATTAAACCGTGAGTCAGGGAAAGGAAGGTGCCCGTGTGTTCGAGCGCGAGAGACAGAGACGCTGCTTCAGATCACACAATGAAGGATGAACAAGTACACAAGCATGTACAACGTGGGTGTGTGTGCTTGTTCATCATTTTGAGGACCAATTTGAGTTTTGCACCTTCAGAATGAAGACCTCTTTGGAAAGTGAGGACATTGTGTATCGTGCATTTTCTTAAAAGATCCTGTTTAAGGGTTCAGACTTGCTTTAAACTTTAAAGTTTCGTGATATTTAAAGCATAGAAATGTTAAGAACAATGTGCAAAATAATTGGTAGCACTTTAGATCAGTGATTGTCAACCACTGTGCCGCGGCACACCAGTGTGCCGTGACAGATCGTCAGGTGTGCCGTGAGAAAATTTCCAATTTCACTTAATTGGTCCAAAAAAATATTATTTAGCTGCCGCAATTTTCCATTGTTGAGCGTCTGAGCCTGCGATGTAGTGGCTGGCCTAGTAGTTTCCTATAGAACAGGTCTGCACCTTGTTCTGCTATTAAACAAACTAAACGGCCGTATGTTATTGATCGTACACGACAGCTTGTAATTTCTGGGTCGCGTCTACAACTCTTTCCGCCCCGATGCGATGCACACAGGAGAGACACAGTGGACAGAGAGAGCGGCGAAAAATATGTCGCGTGCTTTTCACAATGGGATTTGCTGCTTTAAGCTATCACTATTTTAAGCTATGAGCTCTCATGTTTAAAGCCCAACAGTTAAGGTATTTGTAGGTCAAGACAAACATCCAACAGGCTGCAGCCTGGCGCTCCATCAATGACGTTTCTGACGTTTCTGAGGCTCTGGAAATATCCGTCTTTTCTGCTGTTGCGTCGCTCAACATGGAGCATGAATTGAGAACGGCTGTATCAAATCTACCTCGTTTTAAAAAGAGTTGTAGAGGAAAGCAGCTCACTGCAGCCACTATTAATGATACAACGTTATGCTCACACATCTGCACTCATTCTGTTTTGCAAAAAAATAGCTTGTTGTTTTCCACAATAAGCTATTTAGTTGTAACTAAATATTAGTTATTTTTTGCACGGATATAACTTTATTTTCATTTTTCTAACAAAGTGATAACACATTTGTTTTTGTCTGATGGAGCAATCTGGTGTAATTTAAAGTGATTTCAATGTTCTATTATTTATAAAAGCACAGATGGAGTCACTAGTACTGTGAAGTATTACTTTGTAGTACTGTGAGGTGCCACGATGTAGTATGTCCGTCAGTTGCTCCCCTCCCTAAAGCTGTAAACCTAGGGGAAACACTGAATACTGTGACATTCTGTAACTTTTTGGGTTGTTGGTGTGCCGCGGGATTTTTTTATTGTAGAAAATGTGCCACGGCTCAAAAAAGGTTGAAAAACACTGCTTTAGATTAACTACACACTGTTTAGCATTAGTAAAGCATGAGTAAACACTTAATTCATATATCATTATTAAATATCACAATATGCTCTTGATTTTAGTTACCTTTGAGTAATAATACATGGTATGTTGCATTTGTTAGACTCATTAGACTGTCACAGATTGTACTGTCACAGTCAGCGCCCCAGCAGGCTGCCAATTAATTGCATGTGAAGTGGAAAAGAATCTGAGAATATTACAGATTGTTTTGTTTAATAATCATTGCAGGATATTGCTCTTTGTGGTTAATTTATGTGAACATTTCTGTCCTGCAAATAGCCTCCATTCTTTTGGGGTTTGCATGAAGAACCGTGTGCCGTTCCTGGATTCCTAAGAGAACTCGTCATGGCCCGAGCGAGGACGTCGTCCTGCAGCAACGAGAGCCGCGTCCTCATGTGTTCACTTAAGCGGTCCGCTGCAGGTTCCTGCGCTTTTTGACACGTATGAATCTCAGGAAGCTAATGCTGAAACCATGTAGGGTTAATTGATGCAGTAAAGGGAACCCTCTCTTACAGCTCAGTCACATTGCGCAGAAAGAGCCTCGATAAATAATTTATAAATTATCTTAAATGGCATCGCACGGCGATTTAAGGTTTAATTAGAACAATTAGGTCTTGCTTCAATTAATCTGCAATTCATTCCCACATTTTTAAAGAAAAATGTTTGAACATTTGTGAGTTGGTTGAAAATAGAAAAATAAGCAGATCAGGAAAAAAAGGGAAATTCCATACAAAAATATGATAAATACACTTAAAATAGAGAAAATGGTAAAGAGTTCAGCTACTTTCATCAGCTGAGGTAAATATAGACAGTCACACAAGAAAACCTTGACTTTGTCACAATGTTTTTTTGTCTTGGCTTCTTGTTTTAACAGTTGACTTTTCCTGGTTCTGTTCATTGTAATTTCTCTATTTAGTTGACCGGTTTTCTTCTTTGGGTTGTCTATTTACGTTTGTTCTCTTATTGCCTAGCATTGGACTCTCAAGGCCACCAAACACCTCTCCTTGGGTTGCACGTAAACTACAGTCACGTAACAAGGACCTTGTAAAATATCTTTGAAATATATTCTACAGATTATTACTGCTACACAATAATGACAAACCAGTAAGAACTGCACACATGTAAAACAAAAAACTAACTTATCTTTCATTCTCAGCCACTCTGAATTAAACGACACACTCGACTTGTTAGTTAACGCAATTTATTAGTCATTTATGGATTACAGTGACATACTTAATAGGTTTAACACAAGACTATTTTATGCTCCATGGATTGGCCATGTTCCTTATAAAAAAAGTAAATGAAGCACAATAAAAACTAATTATTGTACCCCTTTGCTCCTGGCTATTATTAAGCAAGGTTGCCCAAACAGAAAAGCAGATGTCCATCTGAGAAAAACTACTATTGAATTCTCCTTCCTTTTTGCTATTTTGTGTGGAGCTAGGTCTGTGGGACATTAGCATCTCAACAATAATACTGCACACAAAAATAAATTGCAGGCTGCATTAGGTGTTACCCTGAAACAAAACATATTGTTTGCCAGTTGATAGCTGGGTAGTAAAAGAAAAGGGCACGTTTGATGGTAGCAGCCAGTGATGGTTGACTGCCTTCTGTAGTGTTTTTTAAGCTTAGTTTGTCACATGTGGACTTGCACATCTATGTAAAATAAGTTGTTTATGTGTACATGACAATGCATGAAATATGATAATTTATAAGGGATATGAGGGATTTGTAATTGTATGCATATGAAGGTCACTTTATTACTGTGTAATGATGTCCATGTGTACATTGCAATGCTTAAGATAGATTATTGTTTATCAGGTCACAGAGCCACTGGTATGCTGAGGGTCACATGGTAATTTACACACAGACAGTGGTTGAGGGTTTTACAAAGGAGGATTTGGTCTTAAGGAACAAAGAGAATGGACCACCTGTGGTTCGTCCTGTGGTTTATGACACGAGATAAGGAACTGGAGGGGGATTCGAGCCAGCCGAGATGAAAAGTTTCTGGGGAAGGATGACTGTAGGCTGAAGTAAGATTCTCATAAGTTGTAACATATAGAACTGAATAACAATTCCTTCTAGTCAAATATTGCGTTAGCAAACACAGGAGCGCGGAGTGAGGACTTCAGGTACCGGAAAACATGAATGTTATGGAGCCATTTTCAAAACCCGTACCAAAGAAAGACTCCGCCCCCCTGTGGGACTTTTAGCCAATCGCATGCCGTAGATTTGAACCAATGAGGCGAATGAGCTGGGATGTTAAAACCAGATTGTAGATTCCTGTTCGAGGTCTTTGAGCTGAAGCGAGACAGGAACGGTCTGTGGAGCGGAAGCTCGGAGACCTTCAGCTGAGTATATGTACACTGTATCACCATTTGAACTTTAATTAAACCGTTAATCATAACTCTTAGATTTTCCTGTATTTCTTCTCTCCCATGAGCACACAAGGTTCTACGAATACTTTTCACTTCAGCTTAACGCTTGTGTAGGACAATGTTAACGCCACACAGGTGCTTAAGAGTTAATGTACCCAAGGCTGTTTATGTGTGCAGTCACGTCTTTTGTGATATGGGGAGACCATATCTGGAGAATAACAACGTCATTCAATAAAGATACTAAAGAGAAGACTGGACATAGTGTGAACGCTGTGAGATTGAAAACCATTGTGGATACTTGTTCCCTCTATAATGGAGACTGTTGCTAAGTGAATAGAGATGCAACAATTAGTATATTGATCAATGACTAAATCGACAAAATTCATCAGCAACTATTTTGACTTAATTGTTTAAGTTGTGTTGGAAACAAATGTCCCAAATTAAATATGTTTGACTTTTAGAAAGCAAGTCATTACAAGCACACGATTACACTCCGGAGCAGATGGTGATATAAAAGGCAGGAGTATCCAAAAGTTACATAACCGACTCTAGTGGGTTTTAGTGTGAGCCCACTTGCTGTTCCAGTGTTGCTTTCAGACAGTGTTTAGCAGATCTCTGCAGTCAAAGCCCAAGTTTCAGCCCATGGAGGTCGGCACGCTCTGCTGTGCCAACTTCAAACTGTTTGGCAAGTCTCTTTGCCAAAGAAGAAAAGCCGGTGGAACAATGCACCACATGTAGCTTTTAAACTTTAATCTACCTTTCAATTAAATATAAGGGAAGGGAATTCAACATGAATGTGGAGTCTGACCAGATAAGGGCCAAGAAAAGTACGATGGTTTCTGGGGAGAAAATGTACATGGCTCACGATCCTCTGGTTTGAGACTGTAGATATAAAGCAGCAGTTGTTTTGTCTGTTGCATTTCCGCCGCCAACTTTCTCTGTTAAGAATAGTCTGCCAATTTCTAAGGCTGTTAGTATGTAGGTTAGGGCAGCCACATTACACATACAGTATAAGGGAGCTCAAACTAAATGAGCATGCATTTTCTTGGAACTCAAAGATTATTTGCTGGCAGCTTTCGCTGCCAACATATCAGGGTTGTCCATTTTTGTTCATGTTGCAGCCAAGTATGTCCTCAATTGAGTAAATCCACATTAAATTGTGCATTTTGATGATCCAGTTTCGTGTTGATGCAATGGTCCATCTTGATGTTAATTTCAAGTAAATTAAACATAAATGAAGGGTGATCTGCAGAAATAACTGGGAAAAGAAGCACTAAACTCATGTGGTTATGCTGATTGGGCCTTTGTTAAATCTGAAAGGAGGTCAGCCAAGAACACCAAATCACACACAAGAATCCTGGTATTTTTAGCCACACGAATGGAGAGGCTTTAGTGATGGCAATGTTGTTCACAGAACAACTATATTAAAATCTGAAAGTGAATTGAACACAGTTGCATCTCTTGATTGGGCAGAGATGGTTTGCCTATTGACTTGGTGCAGACACCCTCAGTATAAATTGCAAGAGATGTGGTTATCCTCTGACTTTTCATCTAGCACTATCATCAAGTCAAATGTTTACTTCATCCAGTGAAAATTGGATGACCAAATTTCGTTAAAAAAAAGCAGAATATTGAGTTATAACCTACCTAACTTCTATAAACAGATTATGCATTTACAGATTGAATTCACCGATACAGAATGTCAGGGTCATATGGTTTTCAATGTTTAAGTCTCAACATGACAATCATCTTTTAAATGTATTGCTCCTTCCATACCTGCAATCCTGTTTTTAGGGCCAACCAGTTTATTCACAGGAATTATGCAGATCAGATGTTTTTTTTTTTTTTTTTAAATAGACTCATGTTTGGACTTATGAAAAAAATGATGTCAATGACATGCAAGGGATTGCAGTGAAACAGGTTTGATTACCTGCAGCCAGAGCAAATGAAGTGTCAGTAATGGCGCAGTAGCTGCCGATTGCAGTTCAGCCAAATTCTGGCGCTCCAACCAGACGGCAAACTCCGGTTTTGAAAAGTAGAGCCAACGTGGAAGTACCTTAAACCGGCATTATTTCAAATGGCCAGCAAGGGAGGAAACCAGTTTCTGGTGAATCGGTTTCTGTCAGTGTTTCTGTACACTAGTGTGTTAAATACACACTAGTGTACAGAAACACGGCACACACTCACACTGAGCTTTAAGGACCTTCTGCACGTTCTCCACCTCTGGCTCGGTGCTCTTTGGTCTTGCTAATCCTTTAGTCAATACATGTGGTATGAGGAGAGAACTCTGACAGCACATAGTTTGACATGGATCAATGTATACAAGGCCTATGATGTAACAGATTAAAGTCATCTATAAAAAGTTGTGTTGAGGTTAAAGTTTCTCATGTTCAGGGCACATCCCATGTTTGAATACATTTCTGTTGTTGCCTCATCCATTTAATTTGAAGGCGATATTGATCTTAACATCTTTCAGTATCTCAAAATCCTTGGGTTTTTGGTTTGAATCTTTGAAGGGCTGGTTTATTCTTACGGTTCTGAACCAGGAAGGCGAAGAACAAGTCAGAAAAAAAGGATGAGGTGAGGAGGACATGATGTGGTGTAAGATGAGAAAAAAAGGAGGGTAGAGATGAGGAGATAAATCAGAGGAGGGGAGAAGAAACAAAGAGGGGAACAAGTATAGAGGAAAGGAAGAGAACGACAAGGAGATGAAAGAGGCAATACATGCTACAGAAGAGAAGTAAAGAAAAAAGGAGTCGAAAAGAGGCCTGCAGAAGATGGGAAGGGAATAAAAAGAAAAAATAGGACATATGATTTGGGACGATCATATTTTCAAGGGGAAGGGGAAGGCACACTGTCAATAGAAGAGGATAAAAGTTAAGGCGAGAAAGTGGGAGACTAACCGAAGAGAAAAGGGAGATGAATAGATGACAATACAGAGTGGAAAGGAGAGATGAGGTGAAGAGGGGAAGATAGGGGTAGCCAGATGAAGTTGGAAGAGAAGTAAGAGGCAAAGACAGGAGGAGAGGAGATGGTGTAGGAAAGGAGAGGGGAAGAGGGAAGTAGACGAGCGAAGATGGGGTAGGAAAGGAGTGGAGAGCTCGGGCCAAATATAAAGGGACATTCCACTTGATGTCAGAAGTAATTGTACTTTTTTTGTTTCCCTGTTTTCTTTATTTTGTCATGTGATAGCTGCTAAGAGCCTCCTCCTCTCTAAACTGCTGCCTGGCTCTGACAAAGTGTCTGGCTGCAGCGTGGGCTTTCCACATTAATTAGTTGAAGGTGATTTAGAATTCATGAGTAAAGGCTGGAAACATCCGTCAGGATCCACACGAGCCAGCCCAAAGTTCCACTTTCCAGTGAAGGAACCAACTCCTACATATCTATCACAAGTTTGTTTGGCTGTGTGGACTTTTCTGCTTTGAACATCTCGCAGAGAGAATAAGTGGGTAATGTGCACAAACGAGCAGCAGTCTGTACACGCTGACAGTCCATCAGGCTGAAAGCGGAAGAGGAAGGAGGCTCTGCATGAAAATGATGCTTTGAATGTGGATGCCTACAGAACTAATCACTGAGGCAGGAATAAGCAGAAGGCTTCAGACGTGTGGCGGATATGTATTCATCTCGTGTTTGGGATGAGGTGCCGGTGCATTTTGCTTGAATTCAGCCCATTCGAACTTGTCCTGCTCCCTAATTGAAACCCCTCTCCTTGGGTAGGCATTACATTAATTCTTCCAGACAGAGGCTCTTATCAAAATGCAGCAGGCCTACTCTGGTAAATAAAGGTCTGGCAGGGCGGGGAGGCGTTACAGCTGAGCCGTGAGCGCATATAAAAAAAGATATTAGATCCATTCTAATTATGCGCTTGGAAACATGGTGGCTCGGCCTTCGCCGGTAGAGGTCAGAGAGAGAGAAGTACATCGGTGATTATGAAATCGATAGCTCTCCAGTGAGGGCCAACCGATTTTAAAAGGCCAATTATCACGACAGCTGCCTCAGCAAATGCATTGCCTTTTCTACTGCAGACATCTGATTGAATTAAGACTGTTACCCATGAGCGTTAAATACAACGTCGGGAAAACCCTTACACACAGGAGCAGCCCGTCCACCACATTTTGCATTGCAAAGTTACTGTGCATTCTGTGTTCAGGATTTTAAACAACCAACAGTTGTGGGGACTCAAACATGAGCTGTCTGTCCCCGGTCTGAGAACAGCGAAAGGACCACATTTTCTGTTTAGGTTTTGTTTCTCAACTTTTCCAGCTTTTCAGTCTTCTCATTAAATTCAGCATCCTGTCTTTTTCTTTTTGTCTCTGTCCATCTCCTTTGTCTCTGTCCTCTATCTCTTCCCGCCACTCATCCAATCCAAATCAATATTTAAAACAAATATGACATTGTGTCACAATTTGTTTGAAGTAATATTACTCCAGCAGGAAAATAAAAGAAGCAAGGTTCTGGGAGAGTCCATAATTGAGATTTAATGTTGGTGAACTGACCCTTAAATGTCCTTTTCAAAGCTACTTAAAGCAAATTGATTTGGCTATTTGAGGACCGAAACGCAAGCTGGCCTAACAGGCTGACAGACATATGCTCATCACTCATAAAGCTATTTTACTGCAGCTAGTAAGTTGGCAAATCACCCACATGCACATTGCACACAGTGCAACATTTGGAGCCATGTTTGTGTCTGTTTACGCTGTTTAGCTCTGGTTTGGTCTCCATCAACAGAGAAAGATGTCTGGCTCTTTAGCTGCTACTTCAGTGCTATTAGACCTGACTGCACCATTCCTTTGGCCCCAGAATGGACCAACCCATTTCACTCATCAGTCTCTAATGTCCAGAGGCTAGAACACCCTGGAACCAGCTCCTCTCTTCTCTGGCCAACACTCCCCACTGAGAGGCTTCACTGAAGGATCCCTTTGATGAGCAGATTCTGTCTAATTAATGAGGGGGAATACAGAGATTTTTACCAGCCCTAATCCTTCTGATGGCTCATTAAATCCAGACTGGAAGTATCTCTTCTTATAGCTACCCCTGCTTGGTCTTAAGGGGAGGGACATGCGTCCCACAGGATTCTGTGACGTTGTAAGAGGGTCTCTGGGTAGACCTGTGGGTCCCTGCAGGATCCAATAAACGGCAAAAAAGAAGAAGAGAAATGTCAGCTTGTTGGGGCCTTGACTACAATTTGATCGTGTAAGAATTCTATTCTGGAAGCTACCACGCAGTGTAGCTCCTCGGGGTACACAGGGGATTTGTAATTGGCTGCCGTTCCTCTACTACCATATCCACTCCATTTAACCACGTATGCCAGAAAATCCTGAATAAATCCTTCCATGATAACATAACAGCATTAGGTTGGTTTCTATTCCTGCTGAGGGTTTAATTCAATAACATCACAGAGACCAACCTGAATAACTTAATAACATGAAAGACATGTAGCCAAAGTTGAGCTGTAATTTTTATGAATATTTTTGAGTAATATGTTAATAATGTCCATAATATCACAACTTCTGAGGTACCATATCTGTATTTTTAAGCTGGAAAAGACAACAAGTAGATCATATTTAATTTAGTATTGCAAATGCAATGATGTAAAAGGATTGTCACTCGTGATATAAATGTTCATTAATTGTTTAAAGGAAATCTTATACCGTTTGTTACTGTATGCCAAATAACACTTAAGTCTTCCCAGACATGTAGATGGGCATCACGAAACATCTTACTGTTCACAGGCTACACACAAGCGTGATGATTCCTGTGGCAAGCCTTAAGAAACATGCGTCATAACATGTTCACAACATTCAGCTTTTGGACAAATTATTTAGTTCCTTTATGCAGCTTTCGTTCTGCATATTTACCGGACTGAGATTTCATGTGGAAACTATCCACCTCCACATTATTTGATCAATGATTAGATGAAATAATTTAGATCCAGTATAGATTCCCAACATAACATTAAGTACTACCTGGAATGTACTATTCCCGCAGTCCTTGATTTGTAGCTCAACAAACTTCAATGATCACCACAAATTTGGGATTAATTAATACATTAAGTTAAGTCAAAGTTCCTTGTAGCCCAATAAAGCATGCCTCAAAGAATCAAAACATTAGCAAAATAAACACAAGTATATACAGGAATTAAAGACATACAAAACATTACAAACGGAAAAAATAAGTTGGATAACAGTAATTTAGTATTTTAGGTCGGACTAATTGAGCCTAAAGATCTGTTATTTTATTTTCTCAAATTTGAAAATGAAGACTATTCCAAAATGGCGAGACTTGGTAGGAGAGGGCCATGCCAGCTCCTGATGTTGTATGTATTTTTGGAATAGTGAGTATATGAGGACTGACTATTGGTGAGACACATGCATGAACGCGTGTTCAGCATCAGGACGAATCCTAGTTATATATTAGTGGAATAGTGGAAATATGCAGTCTTAGTAATATTGTTGACGATCCTTGTTTGGGATCAAGCTTTCTATTACTAGGGCTTTGTGAAATTGTGGATCCAATTTTGTTAAGAGTGATGTAACAAAATGTATTTCTGATCTGTTGCCGACAAGAATAAGGATTTCAGTTTTAATAAGAATTTAGAAGAAGGAAGTTTGATGATGTCCTTCCAGTTGTTCCATCTTATGACAGGCATCCGGCTTTATGGAGGTGTACAGTTGAGTATCATCGACATAGAAATGATAACCTAGTTTGTAGCTATTGATTAATGTACCAAGGGGCAACTTGTTAAAAGAGAAAATAATAATATAGAGAAAACAGCATCAAACCATCCCTGAAAATCACCTAAATGGAACAAATTAAGAACATTTTATGATGATTTAAATTAATGGTAAGTCAATTTAGGTGTGCAGGGAATCTATTAAAACATCTTAAAATACATGAATGTATACTCTTAATATACCAATAGAAAACAAGTATACCATATATAAAAGTATTGTTAAATTGATGGAAATTTATTATATATATATATATATATATATATATATATATATATATATATACACACACATACATACATTACGAGATGTAGTACAAACTAAAGACTAACATAGCTCATTTAAACAGTAGATGGAGGTGAAAGGAATCCACAACAGTAGTTGTAGTCATTCGATCTATAAATGTGTCTTGATGTGACATCACTTGTCTCAGTTTCCGCCTCCACTCCCCAGCCTATAATCAACGTGTTAACTCCAAAGCACCGTGAGATATGAGTAATTCATCATTGTGTAATTCATAATTCAGGTGGTGCAGCAGCACTGATGCAAACGCAGCTCTCACAACACCCGCACACTGTCTCCTCCTGTCCTCTGCAGCCACTGAATTTGTCATGAGCATTGTGCGCTGAGTCATGACTTCTCTGACCGTCCGTAAACACACACTGTTCACACCACTCAAGGTGGTCCAACACACCAGTGCAACAGTGAAGGAAGCGCCTAGACTTTCTCAAATAGTACATTCTAAAAGCTCAAAAGCTGACCGATTGTCCTCCACCCCTTGTTAATGTGTTAGTGTTGTCCCGTGACGACATCCCTCCCATCATCTGTTATCAAGCGCAGGGTTTCCTTCTGTGAAGCACACGCTGGGATTTTCTCAAACGGTGTTGCTGTGATACCAATTAATATCTGTATTGATCAAGCAGGAAGCAACTCACCATCACAGCAGCGACTGCAAACTAGTGTGCATGCTTTTCTCTTTGATTATCGGTGCGTTCCATTCACCTTACTTTGACATTTGGAGGTCATCCATTTGACCTTGCAACCAGTTCAAGTAAAAAACATGAACGGTCGAGTATGAAATGTTTTTTTAAATGCATCTTCTCACAATACATAAAGCATTAAATGGGCCTCAGACAGCAATGTATTGGTTTTAGACATGAGGTGTTATAAGGACTCGGATAAATGGATCAATTATATGATAAATACATATTTAATATGTTGGCTGTTTGGACAACATTTATAAATTCATTAATAAATGCATATTGAACAATATAACAAATATGCATTTACGGCAGAACTTGTAACTGAATATAAATATTATATATATAAAAATAAACTATTGGTATATTATTATATTGTTATTGTGCACGTAGGGATTGAAATATTCAATCACTCCGGTCTTGAAGCTGCACCACAGACGTCACAGGCTCCAGCAAGGCTTCCTCTGCCCGTTACTATTACTAGATGGTAGTGGTAACCAGTCACAAAATAATGTGTTTCCCATATTACAAAAAAGACAATATGAGCTGTTTGTGTAATGAAAATACATATTGCACTTGTAATGTAGTTCACAGCTTCCCTATTTCATTGCTTCAATCACCTTGAAAAATATCCAAGTCTTTCATAATGTGTAAAAGGAGTTGTTCTCCTTCCAGCAAGAAATTTGGTCCTTTCTTTTGGGCGTGCATCTCTTTCCCTCGCTTTGCCAAATGGTGGTTTATGTACAACGCACAGCAGCGTGTCAGACTGCAGCAGCAACGCAACGCAGAGACACGTATTCCTGATGCTCCTAAAACCCCAATAATACCGGTTCAGCCCATGTCTAAATTGGAGGCCTAATTCGGAGAATCTAAAGGAAATACGCTGTTTACATGACCTGTATCACTTTCAGAATATTGCCATATTCTGTATAATTCTGGAATATTAGTGTGCATGTAAACATAGTACTGATCAGAGAGGGGAATTGAGAGATTTGGTGGTGCTGTCCACAGTAACAAAATAAAGATGAACACAAACACCACTGCAATCGAATGAGTGGTGGACAAAGATATGTAAAGACAAGGCAGTTTTACACATTCTTAGCTCAGTCAAGTAATGCCACTGCATGACAAATAAATGATGTGATTATTTATATATTATATTATTTATTTATGGATGTACACTACTGTTCAAAAGTTTGGGGTCACCCAGACACCTTTTTTAGTTTCTTCGCAATGTCACGCATGGAATATCCTTCATTTCTAAGAACAAGAACAGACTGGCGAGTTTCACATGAAAGTTCTCTTTTTCTGGCCATTTTGAGAGAATAATGGAACCCACAATGTGATGCTCCAGATACTCAACAAGCTCAAAGGAAGGCCAATTTTATAGCTTCTCTCACCAGCATAACCGTTTTCAGCTGTGCTAACACAATTGCACAAGGGTTTTCTAATCATCCATTAGTCTTCTATGCGATTAGCAAACACAATGTACCATTAGAACACTGGAGTGATGGTTGCTGGAAATGGGCATCTATACATCTATGTAGATATTTCATTAAAAACCAGACATTCCCACCTAGAATAGTCATTTACCACATTAACAATGTATAGTGTATTTCTGATTTAATGTTATCTTCATTGAAAAAAACAGTGCTTTTCTTAGAAAAATAAGGAAATTTCTAAGTGACCCCAAACTTTTGAACAGTAGTGTATATATTTGTAGAAACCTTAGATTATCCAGCTAAACATTGTAATGTTGGTGTGCATTTCTGCCGGTTGCTTTTGATCGCACCAAAGCCACAAATGTTTTACATCGCCACTACTGTAGTAGCTCAAACTAGCATTTACTTCATGCACAGATCACTTATTTGCATATCATGGATTTCCCCAAGGACTAAAGTACAGCCTCAAACTAAATAGTGGAGAGCGATTGCTGCATATGTGAGAGAAGAAAAGATTTGTATTCTTTTCTGCCACCCAGTATTTTCCAGCCAGCTGGAACATATCTAAAAGTTTGGCCGTCCAACATAAAGTCTTAATATTATTCAGGCTTTCATTCTAGCGGAGGCTCTGGAGATTTGATTCCATTTCTGTCTTTGTTTTATTTGCCGCAAAGCAAAGTAACCCTTGTATAATTCACAGTGTGTGCCATCAGTGCTGAAACTCTCTCCTCCTCCTCTGGGGATCATCCAATCGTCTATAAATGAACAAACAGTGTTTTTAGGCCGTAACCTCCTGCTGCCAGCAGCCTGCTGTCTGGCTCTCACACTGGGATGTGGGATGTTCTGCACCTGCTGACATACATACTGTTTGCATTCACAGGTTAATTAGCAGCAGGTGCATCTCACCGTCTCTATAGACCTCAACCCAATTTTTTTTAAGCCTGTTCTAAATGATCCACAGTAATTGTGTCCATGGTATCAATATGCTGGTGTGTCTCAAACATTAATGTTCCACCTCAGGACGTACTAGATATTATAATTATATGTGCCAATTCTCAGTGCCGCATGAGTTTTGATGTAGCTTGGTTGTTCATTTTTAAGGTTGGCATCTTTTTCAGACTCTTCCTGCAGCACAATCTCTGCCCTTAAACTAAAGGCAGTCACACATGTTACTAATGCACAGCCAATAGTGTCTCTGCAGCCAGATAGCTCACAAGACACTATTTATTAATGCGAAAGGCTGACGGTCATGTCTTCCATCAACTTGTGTCAGCTGAGCTCAAACCCCTGGCAGTGATTTTCATTCTGACATGGACAATGCATCATCTCAAACATCTAAGCATATGAAAACTAATTCAATACCGTGCTTAAAATGTAGCATTGGCATGTATATCCTGCACTGGATTTAATTTGAATGTCATAAAAAAGGTTCCAGTCATACGAGTCATTGAGTGTGTTTGTCTAAGAGACAGTGACATAGATGATGTTTTATTCTGAGGTGCCACTCAACCCTACAACCCATGTGTGTTAGTACATAGTACCCTTGAAAGGCATCAGCAGACAAAAAAAAGCAATACACACTTCATTTTTTTGTTGGTTTATCTTCTCCAAATCTCCTATAGGATACAGGACCTCCCTGTTCCCTCTCACTGCAGTATTAGAAGAACACTTCGTCACAGTAAACACAGCTAGGCAGATACATGTGTCTTACAAAACAAAAGGAAATGAGTATTATATAAATATGTTTTGTGGGTGACATGATTGATTTCATTGGGATCGGCATGAATGACACAATAATGTCCATTAGAACATCTGTACTCCCAGAAAACGACAGCATCGACATGTTATGTTTAAAAATGACTTTTTCAAAGTCATTAATTCATTTATAAGCCAGGCTTTGACGTCCATATTTTTCTTTTTCATATGCATGTCGTTGAAACACAGAAAACAACAAGTCATTCACCTTGCTTTATCATTTTGGTGCAAGAACATTTCTATTGTTAAACAGTGTTTCATTTAAAAGTGATTCAGAACCAGAGTTCTTCCTCCTGGTCCTGACAGCAGGTCTGCATGCCAACGCTTTGAGTTCCTTCACGTAGCGTACAGTATGGAGACAGCTGCAGGCTGCTGTACATTGAAGGGCTGACTTCCACTCAACTCTAGTGTTGTCATCTTTTGCTCGACTCTCTCCTTCTGTCCAATAAAAGTCCATCAGAAAAATGGATCAAGTTAAACTGCCACCACTACTTTAACGCCATTACACAAGGTGTTCATAGGACAAACAGCTGGAGTAGTTTAATGCGGCGTGTTGTCACAGTTTGAGTGCTATTGACACGTTGGCAGGTGATGGCCTAGAAGAGAAACACTTCCATCGACCCGGCCGGCCCCCAGAGCGACGACGTGCCTGACCGGGGCCACGCGCTGAGACTGACGGACCTCAGAGGGGACTTTCCTGGCCACTCAGCAGAGCGCTGACTCCACCATTTTAACGTGAGAACAAGCGGCATCCCTCACTGTCCATCACAGTCCCCAGGGGGCCTTGGAGCGTGGGTCAATAAAGGCTGCTCTACAACAAGGGCTTGGAAATGCAGGGTCCTCCAATTCAGGAGGAGAGTTGGTCATGTCTCGGAACACTTGGTAATAATCCTGCTATAAATATGAGGGTGTTTTAATCATTGACATGGTGGGGTATGAATGTTAGTTTATTCTTAATTACTTTTGACTGGCCTGATGGAATCAATGTTACCCTGTGTTGTTTTTTTATCCATCATACAATGGTTTGTATGATATCCTATGAAAAAAATCCTTTCTCACGACAGGCAGCAACACGTGTCCATTTCTGATCGTTACATGCAATCTTTTCAAAAATTAAGATTCAAGATATTTTTATTGTCATATGCACAGGTAACACAGTTACTCTGTACAATGAAAAGCTTATTTTGCTGGATCCTCCTAACACACAGAATTATAATAAACTTAAGGTAAGAAAATAAATAAAAATGGCACAAAATATAGTAACAGTAACTTAACTTAACTTCCGTCTTCCAAGGAAATTCAGTTTGTTTTAGGCAACAAAACCACATAGTTTGGTTTAGGAATAGCTCATCATTTGGTTTCAAAGATGGCTGAAAGATCGCTGTTTGTTGGTCCCATCTACCTCCTGTCCCGTCCGTTAGTATTATTTATAAATCCATCAAGTCCTTGAACCTTCTGATTGGTAAGGAAAAACTCCCCCATAAAAGAAAAATAGACAAAACCTCAGGGAGAGAAAGGAGGAGGGATCCTTCCCAGGATGAACAGAAGTACAATAGATGTCATTTGTACAGAATGAACGACATAATAAAATGACAACATAGTCAATCCATATGTCAGAATTCATAGCAGTAGTCATAGCAGTCATAGCAGTAAAAACACTTGTAACTAGTGATGTGTCCTTTCGTGTCGAGGCTTCGATGCGCGTGTCGAGTAATCCAGGTAGATTTTGGTGAAGCGCGTATCGAGGCTTGTGTCCATGACGCATGCGGTGACGTTCGAAGCCTCGCAAGCCGGCCGTACCACGTGACTGATTCAGAAAATGGTTCGTGGGTTTGCCATGCGATTTGAAATATAAGAGGCAGCGAAACTCAATGTATTTCCCCCTTCCTCTCTGTACCCAGCTTCATCTGTGCCTGTGAAAGGGTGTTTTATAAAGCAGGCGAAATAGTCTCAAAAAGCCCAGCACTGTGGAAAAGTTCTTATTTTTACAAATTTAATTTTTAAAATTGGACACATCAACTAGCGGAGCTGAGGCTCGAAACACCAATCCTCTGACTGAAAGTCGGATATTCTAACCACTGACCCACAGTCACATCACAACACTCTCCCAATTTGTTTCGACTTTTGATTTTGATCCCGCCATTATATCATAAAGATAGACACAATATTAATAAGTTAATAATTGATGTATTGGCGTCACAAACATAATTTATTCAATTTTAAAGCTTCACACACCAAAGCCATGGTGTCGTTTTGATCACTCTGTTTTACATGTATTGTCCACTTGGCGCAGTAGAGCAGATGAAGCTCCATGACGCTTCGGCACATGAGCGAACCAATTGGATGGAAAGCTTCAATGCTTCAGGAAGCTTCATCTCGCCATCACTACTTGTGACAATCGAAAGATATTACAAATAATAACAGCAGCAGTGGATATAATATAATGAAAAGTATAATAAAATATGTAATAGTAGCAGTAAAAGTAATAACAATGTGACTGATAATAATATGTCAGCAGGACCACGGTCCAGAAATAACCACAATCCATGGAAACCTGAGAGGAGAGAAAGCATAAAGACTCTGGGAATAAGTAGATTAATGGGATATGAATGCATACAGATGGAGAGAGAGAGGAGAGAGGAGCTCAGTGTATCCTCAGATGTCCCCCAGCAGTCTAGGCCTATAGCAGCATATCTAGGGGCTGGACCAGGGCAAACCTGAGCCAGCCCGAACTATAGACCCGAGCCAGCCCGAACTATAGACCAGAGCCAGCCCTAACTATAAGCAAGTCTTAGGTCTACTCTTAAATGAGGTGACTGTCTGCCCCCCCCGGACTGAAACTGGAAGCTGATTCCACAGAAGAGGAGCTTGATGACTGAAGGCTCTGGTTCCCGTTCTACTTTTTGAGACTCTTGGAATCACAGTAGCCCTGCATTCAGTGAGCGCAGCTCTTGTGGGGTTGAACCCTTGGGCTTGTGAAGCCCAAGGGTTCTGTTTTAGATATGCTGATGCCTCATTATTTACGGCTTTAGATTCTGACACTCTGGATCAACTCTAGAGTCTTAAGAGAGATATTAGAGCAGCCTGATGATAAGGAATTGCAATAATCTAGTCTATAAGTAATTACAGCAGGGACAAATTGTTCTGCATCATTTTGAGACCGGATGTGTCTGATCTTAGCAATGCTACGTGAGTGAAAAAAAATCAGTGATTGAAGTTTGTTCGCTGGTATATGCCATTCTACAAAGCCAAGTACAATTGGCTACTGTGTGAACTCAACACATGCAAATAGTGTTTGCATTGCAGACCCACAATGGCACCACTGGGCTGAGGTGCTCCGAGACATGTTGTGTATTTTGGTGGGTTCCAGATCCTTCTGTAAGATGGAAACGTTGCTCAGAGCAAACCGATGCCCACATACATAATTCAGGAAATCAAGGAGGACCAGCTCTCCTGATGTGTTCACAGTGAAGCCCAAGGCACTGTTTATCGAACCCAGACAACCCTTTATTGCATAACTTTCCTTTTTAAATGGCTGTATTTTCTCAACTGTACACATTTATTTTCCATTTCCTTTTATTGCGGCTGCATCAGGGAGACGTCTCTGTAAAGTGAAGGCCGTACCGGTCATCCCCACGGTGCTCTGCTGATATCCGGGGATGGAAGAGGCGTTTTGAGGATCACTTGTTCACACACTTTTGTGTGGCTTCAATGGAAGCTTTAAGCCACATAGTGTACGCCTCAAAAGAAGAGAAGATTAACAGTGAGAGATAAAAATATTCAGAGAGAAGGCTGTGAGAGAAAGTCCAGACCGTGGAAATGAGATGCTGATGCTCCGTTAGCTCATTTGTCACTGTTCTCCCTCACAGGAAAGCCCCTGTAAAGTATTCATGGGCTCCCTTTTACTTTACATTTTCCTTTCTGCATTGGATCACTATTGACTCTCGCTGAGCTCTCCACAGCAAAGAATCTTTGAGAGAACAGCGATGATGTGCCAGTATGATGTCGCAGCAGAAGCAGAACGTCTGCTGGGGAAAACCAAAATGACTATTCCCTTGCCAGTTGAACACTGCTGTTTGATACAAGTGGAAAACAAGGTGGAATGGATATAGATGTGATTATAAATTAGGTCAGGAATCAATTCCTACCATAAATAATTCAACAGATCAGTGCAGGCTCAAATTAAACGCATACAACATTACTAAAGAAAGAATGAGATTGTGGATGCAAGCGACTGAATGAGTCTTCTTGGTGGCGACGGACGAGGCTCCAAGTAGATCGTTCCTCCTTTTTTGAAATAAGCCAGTTGAGGTTGTTTGAATCTATTCAATTAGGTTGCTTCCTGGGCACCTTCCTTTGGAGGTTTTCCAAGCATGTCTATTTATTTGATTCATACAACATGCCCACTTGTAACACATTCCTGAAGATCTTACATGTCACATGTCAAAACCAACTTCACAACCTCTACTTTCCTTTCCCTGTCTCTTGGTAGATTATAGATTTCTGCGTTGGTGTTGTCAGGCCTCCGCTGCTGAGGGTGTAGAGAGTGACATTGCATTCACTGTGATGGGGATTTACATGATCCAGAGAGAAGGGGATGGGGAGCCAGAG
Source organism: Taurulus bubalis (assembly GCF_910589615.1). Taxonomy (NCBI): domain Eukaryota; kingdom Metazoa; phylum Chordata; class Actinopteri; order Perciformes; family Cottidae; genus Taurulus; species Taurulus bubalis. The sequence continues at coordinate 4,820,474 of NC_136609.1, forward strand.
GACGTGGGAAATGTCATCAACGGAATGTAAGTCCTGAACGACATAGATGATGACATCATGGCGTTCATCATGCTTTGGGCTCAAGCTGAATTCAAAGACACAGCAGCTGAAAATCAAGTTGTTTGCACAATAGGTGAACACCAAGTGACTAAGACGAGGAACCTTCTCCGAGCGTTTGGGTGTTTTTTACATTCATCTTCCGCTCAGTCCACGACAATCAAAGACCTGCTGCATGTTTTTTCCTGGTTCTGACGGAGGCTGTACGCTTTGTCCAGTTTACCATCACATCCTAACTCGAATGTGACTACCGTAAAAGTCGGGTTATACGCTGCTACTACCTTCGGTCATTGTTCCCATTTGCACCCCGCTGTAGCCAGCTGGCACTCATGCTAGTTCCGCGCTAACTTCCGCTAGTTCTCCGCTAACTTCCGCTAGCTCCCCGACAACCACCAAAGGTAAGGACCAGCCCCGGCTCTACACCCGACTTGGGCAGAGGGGACATGGACAGTAGCAGCAGCAGCGGCCAGTAGCAGCAGCAGCGGGGAGCTGGCAGCAAGAGCGGGGAGCTAGCTTGCTACAGCGGGACACTGACCAGAGGTAGTAGCGACGTATAACCCGACTTTTACGGTACTCTTGAATGTCAACTGGCACGTCCATGTTCCTTGTTCTCCTATTGCATGACTCTCTACTCGCTTAGAAATAGACGCCAACCCAGTTCAATACACTGTAACTTCCATTGACTGGTATCCTTGTTACTTATAATCTATAAATTATAGTTTGTGAATGTTTTGTGATTTTACTTTTGTAGCCCAAAAGGCAAACGGAAAACAAAACTGTGTTGCTCTTGACAAATCAAAGTAATGGGAATTTGGCATTTGCAATATTGCAACATTTCTTTTCTGATTTATTGAAATGATGGTTCATGGTGAATGACTACACTGAGCAGTGCAATGATATGTTAGTAGTGGAACGCCTCCACCGTCATGGCGTCTTCTTTGTTTGTGGTGCTAAGGGATTTGGGATAGCTGGATATATATATATATATATATATATATATATATATATATATATATATATGAGCAAGACACTGAACCCTCAACGGCTCCCCGGGCGCCTCACAGGGCTGCCCACTGCTCCCTATCCAGGGATGGGTCAAATGCAGAGAAGAATTTCCCCAAGGGGATTAATAAAGTGCATGTTTCTTTTCTTTCTTTCAGTTGGACTTTAACTCAGATGTGGGGATCTCTGGTCCCTCTCCAGAACCTCCTCTTGATATAAGCATCTTCCAACGACCCACATGTGGTGGTGTTGTTCCCTTGACACGTGGCGTGTGTGAGGCGTGGATTATTACGATGTTGGACAACTCTCATTGATTTCAAATGAGCGACTGCTTCCCGGTGCTACCATGTCGGATGTCCTCCACCTGGACTTGAGGTCCGTCCTCCCAGTGAGGCTCTGGTGAAGAGAATTTGCTTTCTACTGCATGCAGATACCACAGTTGTGGATAATCATGTGTGCACAAACGTCCCTGCTTCAGGTCCCATTCATTGTTTCACCTCATGATTATTTTTCTTGCCAATCAACTAAAGTCTAAGTCTAAAACAAACACAAAAACCTTCATTAACCGTCATGATTGCATGATATCATACTCCCAAGATACCAAAAGACAACAAAGAAGTTAGAGTTTAATTCCACAAAGCATTATTTCCAAACATGTTAATCTGATATTGTCTGGCCTTAATTGTGCATTAAACTCCTCTCTGCGTTCACCAATCTGCTCCCCAACATCGTCCTCTCCATCACCTGCTCCTGTAATCAAATTTATTCTCTCATCACTCGAAGCTGAATAAAACATGAGGTCTATTTGCATCACTGAGGAAGCATGGAGTCTCATCGTAAGTGGAGGAAGCCCAGTGTCTGCATCCTATCTCCTAAAGGACAAAGTGCCTCTCGCGGTCAGAGGCCTGCGATATCTCATCTCCATGAAATCCCTTTTGGTTCAAGTTGAGGTTGCACACGATAGCAGTGGAATAGAAAATGGCATCCAGCGGAACGACTTCCATTGGATCTTGGCATTCTCCTGGAAATTCAGCAATTGCCTGTGGTTTGGTGCAGATTTAAGATATGTCTTTTCTTGGTGTTGAGAATAGAGAAATCTATCTGAAGTTATTTGTTTTGGCCAAGTATTTTGAAGAAAAGGAGGATTTCTTTCAGACTGCAAACACAAAGGCGTTGGCATGCACTGAACTACTGTGGAGTAATTATATACAAACTTTCGGATTATGACTGTTTCTGTCAAACAAATCAATTAAAATACTTGCATCACTGTGCTTCACTGGATTTCATGACTATAATACAGAAGCTCCTGCATATTTGATCCCTGATTTCCTTCAGTAAGGTGATGACTTTTCTTTTCAAATCCCCCGAAGAAAAATACAAAAGCCGCTTCCCCGCCTCCTCAAAGATATGACATCCAGTCAGTATCTTTTGAGAGTCAGGATTGGGGGAAATGTGCAGAAAGAGGCCTGCCTTCATTATCTGATGAGCTTCCCCATCCTGCTCTTTCCACATTTTGTTAGAAGTATGGTTTTGCAGCCCCTGACTTAAGGGGCTACAAAAAAAAAGTTTGAATGTTCAAAATGAGGTCATCCATACAATGTCTTTGTCTGCCGTCCAGTGTTTTTCGACTTTGCCTCTAGAGGAGAGCTGCTTGTCTGACTTCTGATAAAATACAGATGTAAAACCTGACGTTGAAGATGAATGTGTCCCACAGCCACTCTCGCCTATCAGTTGCGACACAGACGAGGAGAGGAGCCTGGGAAACATGACAGGAAGCTATCTCTGCCACTCCCCTTTTCTCTCCTGCCCTCTTCTGTCACAGGCTGAAGTCAAGTTGAAAAGGTTTGCTGCGAGGATGAAAGAGAAGGGTGAGTGGCAGACATGGGAAACAATAAAGAATAATGACTGGCCGACTATACAGCCACCAAGCCATAAAGCCTGGAGATAGCTGTTTTAAGTATGACAAAAAAAGCCAGGCTGAAAAATGATTTCAGCCCCCAGCTGGAAACCATTATCTTGAAATGGGTCAGAGCATGCACAAATGAGAGGAAATATGCCATTCTCCACGACACCCTTCTGAAGCTGGATTTCAATTTCAAAGAAAACTCCATGCAGAAAGACATCAGTGTTGTAGAGTGTGTGCTCTCAATCAATCGAAGTACAGTCAGATCCTAGAAAACATGCTGGATGGCACAACTGGGACTGTAGTGTGCATTAAAATCACTCTGACTGGATTGCATTCTTAGATTATTGCAATACAGGTGCATTATCTATTATGTTGACGGCAGCAAAACAGTAATGCATTTATTTGATGTATCCAGTGTGCAGATGTTGCTAGCAGAATATATGCAAACCATCTGTGTGTCTTTGTGTGGCAGCTCAGCCTGTGATGAACTCTGGGTCTTTCCCTGTTTCTTGTTTTCCAGTTTCTGGATGTTGTTGGTGAGGTTGGACTGTTCAAGCAAACACAGGACTGGACCCGGAACCAAGTCAATGTTGACTTATTTCCCCATAGTTGTGTTATGTCCGTACTCTACTACTACAGCTATGGAACAAACAAATCCTAGTTATTTTATATAACGGACAGTTATTTGACGATCTTTTACCAATTCTCCCCATGTATACTTGTCGCCTAACTAAACCTAACCAAGTAGTTTTGTTGCGTAAATAAACATACAAAGTAACTTTTTTTTTAACCGGTTCCACCCGAGGGTCCCTACTCCTTGCCTTTTTATAAAAAATTAAAAAAGAAGAAATTATCTTTTAACTTATTTTCAGCATAAATATCATCAAGTCAAGAGTCTGAGCAAGATTCCACAAAAATGACTCCTCGATTGCTTTTTATTGTTTTGTTTGGTGCCTTCCCATCATCCCACAGAGTAATACTTTAGAAAGATTACGACCTAAAACAAAAACTTCCGGTCTCGCTTCGCAATTTTGACACTCATACTGGTCAGAAAATGATCTAGGTTGATTTATTAGACTCCCACGGTCTCGTAGGTTACAGGGATGTGACCTGTCCGCCGTTGTGAAGGGGGATTTTTTTTTTAATGTAAAACCACACGCCCCTTCTCACAAGGGTTATGGTACTTTAGCAATTTAAATGAATTAAATCGGAACAGCACAGTTTTAGTTTTGAAAAAAAAATATTCTCATTTTCGGGAGAAGGGAAAAAAGAGCTGCGTGGCTTATAAGGAGGGAGAGGGACACTGACCAGGCCTCGGGATCTGACGTGTTGGAGTGAGAACGTGCTGTTTGCGTTGAGCTCTTAACTTTAACTCTTTAAAATAATGTCCAACTAGTACATATGCCTTCATTTTTGACCCTCTCTGGTCTTATCACAGACTTATAAACTGGTGTTGAAATATCGTAACTCGTCCAGTGTGTGTTGAGGTCATCAAACACAGGAGGAAACCGTCTACAGATACGAGCATAACATTGGAAGATGCCGCTTGAATTGTCCCCCAGACTGCTGAAGCCTCCTTCAGGCTTTGGCTGGACATTGACACGCATGATGTGATTCAATTGATGTGCATTGCACACAGCAGATGAGACGGTCCTCCCAAGAAGAAGAACAACGACCACAACCATGGACCTCTTTTGGAAGTCATCATAAACATTTTAATAGCTGTGGATGGCTACAGCTTTCATCTCTACTTTTATTTACCACAAATCCTTTTTGACACGGACTACTACACAGATGGAATAATAACTTCAGGTTATTTTTCTTTCATCTCACCCTTTTCTGTAAAATCCGGGTCTTTGATATTGAGCCAGTGACCACTTCTACACACAGTACACCACTTCTACACACAGTACATCTGACAATACAGACAGTATCAGAAAATAACCCTCAGCCTACTTCAATTTGAAATCAAAGTCAAGATGAAAATGAATTAAAAACAAAAATTGCAGAATTATTATTGTTATGGATTTCTTTATTTGATAATGAAAACATCTGAAAAGATGCTGGTACACCATGTGGATGAAGTCCTTTTAGTATCCAACGCAGCGTTATCTTCAGGCAGCCTGTGATTTTAATCTAAATGAAAAGTCATCCACTCTAACACTACAATCAGTCTGTGGTGAGACACACACACAAACCATGTTTTAGGCCAGGAGAGGGGGAAATGGAACGACACAGTGAAAACCAGAGACTACCCCCTCCTTGAGGATGAAAGGCCAGGAAGCCGTGGAATGGAAGTGCAGTGAAATCCTATTTCAGCAGCCTGAGGGAGCTGCTGTTCCTCCAGCGGGCCTTGGCCTCCTATAAGCCTGCTTGACGAGAGCACGTGAATGCACTAAGTGTTGAGGCCGACATGAGCGGAGATGAAAGGGTGAGGACAGGATTACAATGAGGAGAGTCTTTGGCATTTCAATAAGACCGCTTAAACACATTGTGGAACAGGAAGAGTCTCATAGACAGAGCTGACTCATCAGTGTTTGTTCAGGAGCTTCCTGCTTGGACCAGAAACTGTCTTTTGATTGACATCCAACACAGAATATATATACATACACACATGAGATAGAACTGGTTTCAGAAAGAGTCCCACTCTGAATACATGGATGGACTTTACAACATGGAGAAGATAACAGCATCTGTCAACCACAGACTGGGGGAAAAAAAATGGGATATTAGGAAAAATGGGTTACATACGTAACACCCCATAGACCTGATTTATTTTCATACATCAATGCATGTACAATAGAGAACAGATCACTCCTTAGTTGTACATTGTTTTTCTTTTTGTTTCTTTTTGTTTATTCTGTTTTTCACCCCTTGTTCTATATGTGTAGAACTAATGAGCATCATCAAAAAAGTCAATTGTCTGAATAACATCTGTAAATGTCTGATTGATGCCTCTACTACCAATAAAAAAAGAATGGGGAAAAAAAGAAAAAAGAACTGGTTTCAGAACAATTTTTAATATGTTGGGGAGCAGAAATTAATTGCTTTCCACTTCCCTCGTATCAGGATGGTGGCAGACATGTAGGAGGCAAATATCTAAATGTGTGTAAACACAAATGTTTAGTAATCAAGAATGTGTGACATCTAAAGAAAGCCTTTAAAGGGGGAGACATGACCGAGCTACAAGGGTTCGTCCATTGTCTGTTTTCTGTCAGATGAGAGGTCACAACATGTAATTGACATGTCCACACACATGTATGCAGGGCATCCATCTCGCTCCATCATCATCATCATCATCATCGTTCCCTTTGTATAGCGTGTGCTTTAAGGTTTTGGCTCAGTCGAAGGCCGGCAGGTCAAAAAGCTGCGGCTCAAACTTCTCCATGCTCCCGAGTCGCAGCGTGGTCTCCCGGGTGAAGCTGGGGTCCAGGTTGTCGTCAGGAATCATCACCACCTGCATCCCGGCGGCCAGCGCTGCCTTCACGCCAAGGGGAGAGTCTTCAAACACCAAGCACTGAGCCAGGACAGACGAGAGGGAAACAGTGATGTTATCCTATAAGCCCATTAGGGCTCAAGGCTTTAACCCCTGCAGGAGCCACACAGCTGAGAGCAAAAACAAACACATTGGAAATGGAGCAGCATTTCTATTTTTAATGTGATGAACTTTATATTCCTCAGAGCAGTGCAGCTTTCCTCTGCCAGGTGGAATATCCATTTAATCTGCAATTAGAACAATGATGCTCCCTGTCGGCCAAGACTTTAGCTTTGTTTATGTTCTCAGTCACCGCATTGAAGATCTGATGATCTGACCTGAGCCACACCTGTATACACACACATACATATTTACATATACAGTATGTATATATGTATATACAAAATCCAGGTTAATATGCAATGATGCTCAGTTTTGTTTATACTGTGTCAGAGATGATTTTAAGACATTAACAACTCAGCGCTCCATCTCAAAACTTTTCTCACTGAATTATTATTTGTGTCTATCGCCCAACGGTGATTGTGGAAAGATACAGCTTTCATTTTTGTTTCATTTATTCATTTTAAATTAATAAGGTTCTCGAAAGAAAAAGTCAAGGTAAGCCAATCTATAATGTTGATTACATTTGATAAAGAAACCAGGTAAATGTTTGTCTGTGCTCTGGTTAACTTCTGCATCTGATAAAGAACAGACGTTTCCCTGAGCTTTTCTATGGGAACCTTAGAAAACCGGCTCCCACACAGTGAAAGAGACGGTCCCGTACGGTCTCGGATGATCTGGCATATTGGCATCAATATTGCCCCGCAAGCTAAAATATTAGTTCAGAAGTGCCAAAAATATGTTTTAAGGTCATTTAGAAACTGTGACATTACAGACGTACTTAGAAATGTCCAACTCAATACATACCTTGGTTCTGATTCTATAAAAATGGTATTTGTTTCTTTTGCTTTATTCATAAATAAAGAGAGAAAAAAACATTACATATTGTTTTAAAAAAATGTTTACTCTCCATCATCGACAATTAAAATCTTCACTACATTGTTCTGTGAAATCACTGTGGCTGCTGTGAAAAATAAGGAGTGTTGAACTTTGCTTTTTGTTTTGTAAAGATAAATGAAATGTGTATACCGTAGTTTAACATTCAATACAAATAATGCTAGAAATAAAAATATAAAAGAGAGAATTCGTGCACCCACGTTGTTGCCTTTCATTGTCCCTGCCTGGTATTGACACACAGAGTTCAGTGCATTCCAGTGTTGTAATAACCATCCGTCCTTTTGTCCACTGTATTCTACCTGGAGAGCCGGTGTGTTGTGTGATCTCACAGAAGCGTATTGGTCTCAAAACAAGTTCCACTGCCGGTGACAGCAGTGAAGAGGAGGAAATGTGCTGGATGAAGAGCACTGACGCATCGTGTCCACTCAACGTAAAGCTAGTCCATAATGATTCCAGACACAACAAGAATCATGGTGCAACCAGCAGAGGGAATATTCATCATCAATACTGCCGTCACTCTGAATCCCAGAGTGAGTTAACGACTCCACTCTGCAGCACGACCAAACACACGAGGGCGTCTCACACTCACAACCAGGAAACAACTGGGAGCGTTTGACTCGACACTCAAGCGCCGACTCTCTCGAGCGAACACGGGGAAATAAATCACGTTAAATGCACCTTGTGAAGCCAGGACAGGCGTCACGAGGATTACTCCATTCACAGTTCCAAAAGATATCATTACACCATCATTTGTCTCCAGTTGGGTTTATGAGCCGAAACGTGAAGACAAATAGTGCAGTGAGTAACGCTAATTAGCCTTCGCTCAGTGAGCGGCTAACGCGCGACTCACTGGACTTTTCCCAAGCAGCGAAACACATCAACAAAACATCGTACTACTACAAACTCCTGCTACTGTTGAATTACGGTATTCTATTCTATTGTGTATTTTTAAATATATATATATATATATATATATATATATATTACTTTATTTTAATTTTGTATATATCTTTCATCCCTGTTGCTTCTTTATATATTTTATCTTCAAGTTGCAAGGCGCTACTGATGACAAAAAATGTCCCCTTGGGGATTAATAAAGTATATATTCATTCATTCATTCAATTACTACATTGGACAGTAGTGTGCAGCGGGAAACGGTTAAATGCATTTATTTGAAAATATGCTCCAAAAGCATTGTGGTCTACCTTTTCCCTCTCCTACTGGGCCCATACAATCTAAATATACATCAGTTACTGAAAAAATAAAAGAAAACTGCACAAAATTTCCCTAAAGTTCTCGCAGTTGCACGACTGCATGTGGTTTCCAACCAATGCGGATTAATGTCTGGAATATGGAAAAATACGGGATTATGGTGAGAATTTGTGATTTTCTCCGCAGGGAAGTTACATTCATCCTCTTAGAGACGATTTTCTTTGACTTCTGTGTGAAGCACCTTCTTAAACGAGTCGCTGTGCAGTGAATCCCGGCGGTTACAGTCTCTGGAAAAGGTTGTCGTGTACGAGGCAGAGCCGTGTCACTGCGGCACGCCGAGCCCAAACATGAAGAACACGGCGACTAATTGGCATTTGAAATACTTATCTGTGTACATGTTCGACAAGGACATTCCAACAGCTGCAGTGAATTATTACGGCTGAACCGTCACCAGGAGGTTAATCATTTTTCAGTGTCCAATAATCACACACAGCAGAGTGTGCAGACAGGAAGAGGGAAGGAGCCGAGGCTCGGTACTCTGAGGGTGAGGAGGAATTGTTAACACCAACTATTCAAGACCCTGAGCGGGAGAGAGGACGGAGAGGACCGGCTCTGTTCCACAGTGAAGTGACCGGGCCTCGTGTTCTACGACTGCTTTTAGAGTTGAAAGTGCAACAACTGCAAAATCAATAGACAGACGTTTCTCATTTTCTTTGGCCTCTCTGCTTCTCCGGTTTCTGGGGCTCCAGTCCCAAATCTTTTAGGTTTCTAAAATACCTACTTTATTTCCCTCCAGTCTCTCTGACGGACAAAGGAATGGAGCAAAAGTTCTATTACTGGAGAAATATTGCCATCTCTGTTCGGCCTGACATCGTCATGGGGGTTGTTTGATGCTAGAAGATAAATCTAATATAACTCGGAACGTGTTTCTCTGTTGCCGTATTATTTAATTATATTGAAGAAGACATGCACTTGGTATTCTTGGGAATACTTGATTTGCAATCAGAGCAGCCCGGATTATTAAAGCATTTTGATTCAAATAGCAGGTTTGTCAGATAAAGATTCCCTCTACTCCTGCATAACAAAAATAGCTTTCAAGATTAGAAATGCTGTTGATGCTAAATTATTATCCTAAATATGTTGTGTAAATTTAAAATATAAACAGCCCATTCTTGCCTTGTGAGGTGGCAGGAGAAACATTTGTTGCGTTATGGTTTCAGACAGTTGGATACCAAATAAAGGAGGCTCTACGGGATGATTTTCACTTGGCATCTATCCTGTCAAATGATGTGCATTTTTTCAGGCATTCTATTTTCAGATGGCTTGAAAAAATATTGCATACAGCTTCCATAAATGGGAAACAGTAAACGTAATATGACCTCATCACCATCAGGAGGGCACTTACAGACGTCTGCGTGTCAATTGTAACACTGGGGATGACCACTAGGAGGCATCTGAGGGAGAACGGCCATGAAAAAAACACTTCACTGTATAATTGTTCTGTAGTACAATGCCCTTCACTGCAGGATTTTTGACTGAAAAGTGGAAGTAAAAGAACACGACAACTGACTGACAATAGAGGGCACATGTGGAATAGGAAGGTTGTAAAAAGCTAAATATGTTTTAAAACAGTAGATTTAAAAATGCTTTATTTTTCTATAAAGAAAAATGATTGTGAACAGATTTCCGCCAGGTGTGTCTCCATCTCACCTTCCAAACAAATAAGAGTTGAATCTCACTCAGTTGTCCCTCCCAGCTCCCTGAGAGTCAAGGTAACAAAAACAGGAATTTATACAGATTAGTTCTTGCCTAACTTTAGGGGATCACATTAGGTATGGAATGAATCTGCAGATGCTCCGGTTAAGATCAATCTTTTTCATGAATGTCAGTTTTTGATCAGAACAAAGGAAAATATTTGGCCGTCAGAAGACGAGGTAGGCTTGGTAAGAGGAGGAAGGGGACAGTACTCAATGATGCAAGAAAACTTGTGACTCAGTATAACCACGAGAGGTCCTTGAGCATAGAGTCTTAATGAGCAAACAATATATATATATATATATATAAAATGCAGATGGGTCCAGTCGGATGCCACTAGTGCAGACACACCCATGCACACACTTGTGCATCCCTTCAAGGTGCAATGAAAGAAATGAATGTACAACATGTATCGTTAAAGTAGTATTAATAGGAGTTGCAAGCCAAAGGTCTCATTCAAGAATATGGGCAAATGTAATAATACAACGACGGTAAGTGTGGGACTTTGTTACCGGACCTTAACCTGTGTCAGTCAATGTTCCACACACACTCAGGTTCTGCTCCAGGTCTGTTGTTGTTGTTGGGTCGCTCAGATTCTTTGTGGTGAGAATGTAGAATGTATTATTCACAGAGTCTGAACCAAAGAGAACGTTTCAGACCTGCTCTATATGAAAACTACCCTAAGATAACATCGCAATACAAACTGAAACAATTTAATTGAATCGTTCCTTCCAATAACAACCAACATTTTCCACGAACCTTAACAGAGCTCATTGAGTGGCCTGAAAACAGAAATTCAAATATGAATCATCAAAGCTAATTGGGTTGCTTACAAATTATTTATTTAGTTGCTTCTGTATCGTGAATAACAGAAGTGTATCTGTCAGATGTCACTACATCAATGAGATGCATCAGATAAAGTATGGACAAACTAATATTCACCTTTAGCTGCTGAGAAGCAACGCTCGCTTCAAATAAATATCAGATTGTTTTTTTATTTATATCTTTAATGAAGGCAGCAGTGTGTGACATCATTCTGAAAATGTACAATGTGCAATGTAAGCAGTATACTAAACGTTAGAAAGTGCTGAAAAAATCTTGTAACTTTATCATTTCAGGCCTGACTATTCCTATAATGGGGACTTACGTAGATCAGAAGCTGGATTTAATGGTATTTTGGCTTTTTAATTCATGCTAAAATCACAAATCTATCTGTATAAAGCGTATCCAGACGGAGACGGTGCCTCATGCAGCCTCGGCCCGGTTCTCCTGAGTGACAGCGCGTCGTCTGCTTCCATCGCAGCGCTGCAGGGAGACGAGGGACCGCAGAAATTAATCATTTAAACAGAGTTTGACATCGAGTCAAAGCCCTCATCCGCACACCCCAGAGCTATCCTTTTTAATACCTTACAGGTGCTTTATTCTAGCATTCATATTTCATGACTTTGTCAATCAATTTGTTTGTGATGACTTCAGGTCATTGTTTTATGTTTGTTTTAAGTAAGGATTTAAAAAAAGAGCAGATGCAGGTTAAAGAAAACAATTTTTGCCAAAGCAGCTTTAATTAATAGAACTATGAGTTCATGTTTACCATGGATCCTAATTATTAAAAGTACCACATACCATCATGAAGGGGGCATTAGTATAATATATTCATTATTTGACTATTTGTTTGTAACTGTACCTAATATATTTATCTCAGTGAGCTTTGTCTTCAGGCTGCAACTACCTCAAAATGCCCTAAATTTTTAAATGCATATTAATCTATATTGTTACATTTGCTGTCTGTTTCCTTACTTGTATGTATTGCTTAGCAATACAGTAGAAGTCACACAAGCACACAGTCAATGTGCTCCTCATCCACCTGCCATCCACATTAATTACGTTCTCATATTTAGACCTGCATGACCTTCACCTTCCTCTGAGCTTTTGTATCAATACAGAGCGCGAGAAGCTGCTTTCACCAATCGTAAACCTTTCCATGATGTCATCACAGCAAATATTGTGGCACATTTGAGCAGCACTGAGAGGAAAGATCGGAATCCGAACTAAACTTCCAGCTTCTGAAAAATAAATGGATGACGTTCCGCTGCTTCTCCTCGAACCTAAACGCACACAGCGTCTCTCACTCGCCTCACAAAAGATAAAGCTGCCTGTTGCTAGGCAGCAGCAGACGTTATCTCGCTTCTACCATGGCCACTCGCCAAAGAAAATAAAAAAGGAAGACTGTACATTTATATTTGTATGTGTTTTGAAACCAGAATATAAGGGTTTTTTTCACAAGCCATTCACTCATTTCCCTGGTAACCATGGTTTGATGACACCTGTATTAATTGTTACCATCCCTAAAGGTTCTTATGCAATGCAAACGTTGTTCACTGCTCCAGTAAATAGGACGGACCCGAGACAACGGGAGATATTTCTAGTCCGCTCCGTTAAGGTAATGTTACCAGGGTTCATACACATTCTGACCAATGGATTCCATGACTTTAAACCAAATTTCCATGACCAAACTTCTGGTGAAATCTGGGTGTAAACATGAAAAAGTGAGAAAATGTAGTATTTAAACTACCAATGAGAATACAAAGCATACAGTAAACCTTAAAAGACACAAATGAATGAGACAATAGTTTGATTAAAAGAATAAACATTTGTATAGATGCCTGTATGCAAAGCTACCAACTCTCACGGTTTCGGCGTGTGACACACGCTTTTGCATGTTTTCCCACACACTCACGCCACACAACCAATTTCTCACGGCAAAAAAAAATTTCTGATATTGGGCCGAAGCGCGTTCGTTCCTTTTCAAACTCCCCGACGATAGATGGCGATAAGGAGCGCATCTGTAAACCTATTCGCTGCATAGACATCCTATTTACCCCAAAGTAGGGGCGGACTGGCCATAGGGGACACCGGGGAAATCCCCGGTAGGCCGACGCCATTGGGCCGGCCCACCTCCGTCATCAAGCGGCCCTGCCTCTGAGATCGCCGGCCACGACTATATTCTATGGCTCAGAGAAAACGTTAAATTTACTGAAATACATGATGTTGATGATCACTGACTGACATTTATAGTAGTCCTCGCGTCCCTACACATCCAGCATGCAACACTACTGATCGCGATCTATATTCACATTCATGGTTTGGATGTTGCTTGCAGGTTTTCAGAATATTATGCCATTAATTTAATCCAGAACACCGGCACTCCAGCAGAGTTGAAACGTACATTTAAGTTTCATTTCCGCGGTAACGTTATCACGTAGGCTCTTGACATGTGTCAAGAGGCTCAGACGGACAGACCGATGTATCCGGTCATTCTTCAAAATAAAAACATATTTTTAAAACATATTTTTCGATTATTATTATTTTTTTCATTCTTTCTGTGTGGCCTGGTACTAAGGGGATCTTGCGTCACTCGCTCGCAGACGAAGCCGCTTTTGAGTGTGATTCGACAGCATGGCACCAACACGTAAACCTTTAAAAGGAGTATACTGATATTGTTTGTATTACCATGTGACTGCACCTGGGCCGGCAGAGTTAGTTTAGGTTCTGTTACTTAACTTATTGTTTTGTTATGCACCTTCAACATCCCCCCCCCCCCACACACACACACACACAGCATGCAACACTACTGATACCACTGATGTTCACACCCCATCATATATTCTGTTCTACAATACAGTTCATACTAATTCTACCCTCTGATTCCAGTTTCTTTATTGTGTGGTCTTTCTCTGCTGATGTTTATTCCTTAAGGCTCTGTAGTTATACGTATCATCTGATACTAGCCCAGAGTTAAGCATATTCATCTAGCAAACTATACCTACTTTGGAGTGTTACAATAGCCAGTATCATTTTATTTCATGTGTCCATCCAGGCAAATTGGTGGAGCTAAATGCACCAACGTGTGTGGCTGCGTGCGCGACAAAATTTTGGTCACCCCCGACAAAATCTCACTCCAAGGTTTTTGAAAAGTTGGCAGCTCCGCTGTATGTATGCCTGCTTATATTTTGAGCGTCTTTCTTTTAAAAGCATATTAATTATTTTAAACTCAGCCAAAAATGAACACATGAATAGAACACATTTCCATGACTTTTACAACACTTTGGAGATTTAATTTTTTCCCCAAGGACTTTTCCAGGCCTGGAAATAACCATTTTAAATTTCCATGACTTTTCCTGGTTTTTCCGTAAGAACCCTGTGTTATGCTCACAAGATTTAAAGTCAATGCCTGACAAATAGTAAATATGTATCGACAGCATGTTTAACAACACTAGCTAGCTATCCAGCCATCAGTCTCAAATCAGTAGTGATGTGTCTTTTCGTGTCGAGTAATCCAGGTAGATTTTGGTGAAGCGCGTATCGAGGCTTGTGTCGATGACGTATGTGGTGACGTTCGAAGCCTCGCGAGCCGGCCGTACCACGTGACTGATTCAGAAAATGGTTTGTGGGTTTGCCGTGCGATTTGAAATATAAGAGGCAGCGAAACTCAATGTATTTCCCCCCTTCCTCTCTGTACCCAGCTTCATCTGTGCCTGTGAAAGGGTGTTTTATAAAGAAGTGAAATTGTCTCAAAAAGCCCAGCACTGTGGAAAAGTTCTTATTTTTATAAAAATGAATAAAACAGACACATCAACATGGACTAGCAGAGCTGAGGCTCGAACCACTGATCCTCTGACTAGAAGACAGATATGCTAACCACTGACCCACAGTCACATCACAACCCACTCTCTAATTTGTTTCCATTTTCACTTTTGACCCCGCCATTATATCATAAAGACAGACACAATATTAATAAGTTAACAATTGATATATTGTCGTCACAAACATCATTCATTTAATGTTTCACACACCAAAGCCATGGCGTCGTTATGATCACGGCCTGTTTTACATGTATTGTCCACTTGGTGGCGCAGTAGAGCAAATGAAGCCCCATGAAGCTTCGGCCCATGAGTGAACCAATTGGATGGAAAGCGTCAATGCTTCAGGAAGCTTCATCTCGCCATCACTACAAATTAGTATCAATATTTTCACGAACAAATGAGAAGTCGTGTGTGCGGCCGGTCGCAGCCTGAAGTAGCAAGTTGATGTGAGACTTCTGTCTTGAGTGTTACGCCACCTTGTGGTGTTTAGAGGATGAGGCACTGAAGGACTTGCGTTACACTCATGGTTATAAATACGTTTCATTTAATGTAGCCGACCCCTTTACACTGTATACACACATGTGAGGCCTTGACATGGTGTAAAATGTGGTTTACGTAAACCTTTAAAATGTCTTTAAAATAAACCCTCACCATGCAGAAGAGGCAAATACAAACGGAATCCATGAAAAACGATTTCCACACTTCCTGTTTTTCCACAATGTAATACATGAGGAAATCAAAGTCTGTATTTCATTCATCTTGACACACCAAAGCCATGGTGTTATATTCATCCAATAATAATAAATAGTAATAAACAATATTACATCTGTTTAATTGCATACTACGCTTTTATATCTATTTAGCATGAATACATTGCTCTTTCACCTGGATTTGAAATGCCTCTTAGTTTCCCTTTTGTTTACTAAATAGTGAATTCAATATGGAGTGAAAACACAGCTTTAATTTAGGTTGAAAAGAGCACTTCAGTGTGAATCGAGGAAACAGCCGTACAATGAGTGGAAAGCTGAAAAGAAGCCACAGAAAACCAAATCTCAGAGAAAGCCACTCAGACCTTTGTTCGCCTCAACTCTAGAACTCAGGTAGAACAAAGACGCCTCCATGAGTCTCTTTCAACCCTAATTGACTTCTATGATGTCACTAAGCTTCAAACTGGAGGATGTTGAACAATGATGGCGGAAACAGAGTGCGCACAATAGAGCCCTTACTAATTCCCTTGATTGGGAGCAATTCAAACGGGTAATTACCCAATAAGATTCTGAAATGACCCTTTAATCTGCTTCCAATGTGCTTGAAATGGATGAAAACATACACAGATGTGTGGTAGCTCAGTGGATTGATGCTTGAGTGGATTACAGACAGTAATTAGATAGTTAGCTGGTTCAAACCAGTCAGTGGCTCAAAAGAGTGTCAAGTGCAGCACACCACTTTGCAGTTATTCAGTCTGTTCCACTGTATTTGATTCCTAATGTACTTATTGAGAAAAAGTTGATTTTCTCTAATTATATGATGTTTCCGGTGTGAACTTCCCTTACACAAAGGTCAGTCAAGAGATCTGCTATATCTGGATGTTCCGGACTGATGACAAAACACATCATTGTTGTTCTCAAGGCTTAACAACACATCTATGGGATGAAGTGAGGAAGGTTCATGATCAGTGCAAGCTTCTGTGATTGTGTGTTTTATGTATTTAAGAGGTCACTCTCTGCTCGTTCGGAGAGCAGTCTGCTCCTTCTTTGCCAAGAATAAATGTCCTGATTGAATGATTTTACAAACCGGTGTTGAGTAAGATTTTTCTAACAGTTCTATAATCTTGTTTCATCTTTTTATTTTCCCACGGTATCATTTGGCTGCGTGTCGTATCCCCATTTCTACCAGCAGCATTCATCCTTGTTGTAATGTGATGTCACATCGGTTAACCAGTCTCGATCAACAGCTGTGCTAGCAACGCTTAAATGTACCTTAGTTAGTTTTAAGTAGGGATGGGAATCGTTTGGGTTTTTTCCGATACCGGTGCGAAACCGATATTTTTAAAAACGATACCGGTGCCTAAACCGATACTTTTTTAATGCCATGGCAATTTTTTTTCTTCAAATTGAACAATATATTAACTGTTTAAAGTATACTAGAAATATAAATAAATACATACAAAATGTACTTGACTTCAAACTACAGCTTCAAACCTTTCAACTTCAAACTATAAACAATATATATTTCAAAAGAACAGACACAAGCATCAGGTTGCCTGATTTGGACTGGTGCAACAGAACTCAGACACTGTTGGATTCTACAAACTGCTGCTTTACTGGACTACACGTCACCATTAATATCAACTGGAGAGATTTGTTCCAGCAAGCCGAGGATGGACGTTGAAAAGCTCGTGCTCGTGTCTCCAGCGATCTCTGTGTGCGCGCACTGTGTGTGTGTGAGCGCTGGAAGCCCCGCCCCCTCGAGCCCCGCTCTGCATGCAGGCAGACAGAGAGCAGAGCAGCGAGTGCGCTCTGATCCGCGCTATTTTAATAATCGTTTTTAACGTACGGGTACCGCGCTACCTTTTTAGTATCTATATACCGTGCAACTTCACAGAGTAGTGTAAAAAAAAAAGTATTTAAATCGGCTCAGGCACCGGAAGGAAGCACCGAAATCTGCGTTGCTTTTCGGTCCGGTAGGTACCGGACGTGTTGGAACCAGTGCCATATTGGCACCGGTTCTCGGTACCCAACCCTAGTTTTAAATCATAAAGGATAAAAATATTCATATTTTAGGAGCTGTAATCAGACAATAATCCTTTAACTCAACCTTTGACTCAAATCCATTAATTGATTATCAAATAGATAATCAATTGACAACTAATTAATTAAGAGTAGCAGCTCTTGATCATTCAAAAGGGTTTGTCTAATACCAGTTGAGTGCACCTATTTAATAACCTGTGTGTGGAGAGAGGTGGAAAAAAAGGTGAGGCGGATTATAATCAGAACTGTGAATATCAAGCATCACATCTGAATTGTATTTAGATATGAGAGACTTGAAGTGTAAATGGGATCAACTGTAAAAACATATCTAGCCCATTTGGTAGACAGATATATCCAACGGTTACGGTCATAAACTGAGTACAGTTAAGTGAACACATTCTACCTCAAGTGATGGCAGAAGGACACCGCTGCTGACGATGGCTCAAATCCATTTCCCCACGGTGGCTCACACAGAGAGGTGCTCTGCTTGTTAAACCGCCACACGGAGCAACAAGGCCTCATGAAAGTGTAACAAGGTAAATCCCCTGAAACTCACTTTACCAGCCTTTTAGGAGGGAAAAAAAGAGTTTAACCAGCTTTTCATGGCAACATAAATAAACTGAATTCAGAGCACAGGTACACTCACTGATGTCAACGGGAAGAAATGAGGGAAAAACCTTTTGCTGTCGACTGAAGGTCGAACATTAGAGCTGAGGGTTTAGAGTTTTTAATGTTTATTTCACAAACAAAAGTCACACCCTTGCTTTGTCTAAAGCTGGATTATTTATAAAACACATCCAGACCAAAATAAATGGGGCAACCTGCATGTTAAGGCGACACAGTAATCCCAAAAAGAAAACTTAAATACAGTGAGAACCGTTTCTAGTGATCATGTCTGTTCAGGTCAAATTGATCAGCAACAAGCGGAAGATTAATAGAAATAATTTCTTTGTGTGTTTTCTTTTCCTATTAAATTACCATCTAATTGTCTTAACAAGTAGGATGGGAGGCAGAGCATGCAGTTATTGAGCTCCTCTTCTGTCGAACCAGCTTCTACTTTCAGTCCGGGGAGGCAGACAGTCACTTCATTTAAGAGTAGATTTAAGACTTTCCTCTTTGATAGCTTATAGTTAGGGCTGTTTCAGGCTCATAGTTAGGGCTGGTTCAGGTTTATAGTTAGGGATGGTTCAGGTTTGCCCTGGTCCAGCCCCTAGATATGCTGCTATAGGCCTAGACTGCTGAGGCACATCTTAGGATACACTGAGCTCCTCTCTCCTGAATAATGCAGTCATATGCATTGAATGTGTTGCAACTCAGTTATGTTGTTCATTCTGTACACATGACATATTGCACTCCTGTGTACAATAGATGAGTTTTTCCTGAACCGATGTGAGATCCCGGGACAGAGGATGTTGTATGTGTACAGATTTTGTAATTTGTGATTTTGGGCGATACAACATACATTTAATTGAATCTAATTTACATTTGAATGTTTATAATATGAGTACAACAGCTTAGCTATCAGGCTAACAAACAATTATTCTGCTCTGATGATTTTAGGCCACCGCCCCTTTACAGGGGCTCTTTACTCGCCCAGCTGGTGAGCCATGGTGGCGCTGCCCCAGTGTGGGGTCGATTGTCAAAGTTTCCCTTTGGGGGCATCAGGTAGCCAGACATTCTAAATCCACTTGACAATGGCGGCTTCTACCACAAATGCTTTCCTTGTGCGCTATTCGTTCATTCAGAGAACATTACTTGCTTTTTCTCGCCAGGATTTCAATGAGCACGCAGCACCAGCGTCATGTAGCCAGCAGGAGAGCAGACGGGTTACCCTCAGGCAAAGTATCATGGGAGTAAAGTAAACTAGAAAATTTCACAAGAAATTTTGAAAGTGTGGCTACTACTGCCGTAAGACGTCGCAATATATATACACATTACCGGTAGTGAGATGTGTTATTGAGGTACATTTTTTATATATATATATATATATATATATATATATATATATATATATATATATATATATATATATATATATATATACACACACACACACACACACACACATATATACACATATATATACACACATTAGTATTGCTCGGGCTTAATAATAATAATACCTAGAAATTGCATTTCCTGCTGAAAATGCGTTGGAATGCAAAAAGCTGAAGCTTAAAGCTTAAATATTTGAAAATATAGCTGAATATAGCTGACAATAGCTGAATACAGCTGAAAATAGCTGAATATAGCTGAATACAGCTGAATTTAGCTGAAAATAGCTGAATATAGCTTAAAATAGCTGAAAAGATAAACTACCTGCTGAAAAGTGTTGAAGCCCAAAAGCGTTGAACTGAACTGCTGAACATTCTTAATGTTTAAATGGAAAAGTTGGAAGCAAAACTGCAACATCTAAATAATCCAAGAGATAAATTAAAAGTAGTAGTTGTAGTAGCAGAAATAACAGTAGCATGAGTGAAAGCAGTAGTTGTAGTGGCAGAAGTAGTAGTTATAGTCGTAGTAGTAGTAGTATAAATAACAGTAGTAGAAGTAGTAGTTGTAGTAGTATTTGAAATTACAGTAGTAGTAGTAGTTGAAATAACGGTAGTATGAGTAGTAGTAGTTGAGTAGTAGTAGTTGAAATAACAGTAGTATGAGTAGAAGTAGTAGTAGTTGAAGTAACAGTAGAAGTAGTAGTTGAAATAACGGTAGTATGAGTAGAAGTAGTTGTTGAAATAACAGTAGTATGAGTAGAACTAGTAGTTGAAGTAACAGTAGTAGTAGTAGAAGTAGTAGTTAAAATAACAGTAGTATGAGTAGAAGTAGTAAATAGTCCAAATATTAGCAGCAGTAGTCAAAGTATTAGTCTGCGCATTAAGTATTTAATACAAAAATCCTCATGAGCTTTATGTTATGATACAGTTAATTCATGGGGCTTTTATTTTGAAAGGGAAGACAGACAGACAGGAGGCTTTACAATGCCTTTGACTGAATATCTGCATGAATATCTCCAAGTCACACACTCCAATGTGTGTGCAGATTGTGTACAAAAGCATCTGGTAAACCCCAAATTTCGAGGCAAAAACATGCTCAAATCACCATTATAGTACATTCAACAGAGAGGAGAGGAGGAGACAATCGCACTGATATCCTTGATATTTTTCTGGAGTTTAAATAGACGTGGGAGCAACAGCTTCACTGAGGTTCACTCTCACACACACACACACACACACACACACACACACACACACACACACACACACACACACGACAGTGCGCGTGACCGTATTACCACGTGCACGCACGCGGCCGTTCACACGCACGCGCACGCACGCACATACACACGTGGACATAGACACACAGTCAGTGAGCATAGCAAACTTCATGCTAGTGACAGGGCTTTCAAGTGTCACGCATTGAGCGTGACTGTCACGCATTTCGGTCTTAAGTCACGCAATCCCGCCACACATCGTATTTCTCACGCTGAAAAAAAACTCTAGGCTATTTAATGTGCCGCAGCGCACAGACATGACCTGGTCGCGCTGCCCTCACCATGGAGGAATCAAGCACGTCTCCCCCGAATCCCCTGGAGTTCTGCCGCGAGGTGCCACTCATCAGCCAATCAAAAAAAAGAAATGGGCTACACGAATAGCCAATCAGAAAAACGTATCTGTTGTATCTGGGTGAAATGTAATCCAGCAACCAATGAAAATAAAGCTAATAATAATATGGGGAGGAGGGGAGCTGGTCTGTGGGCATACGGCATTGGCGAGGGCGCGGCGGCAGGGAAGATATGTCACTCTCACCCGTCTTAAAAACTTGAGAGCCCTGTAGTGATCAAATTCACTTCCTCTCTCCACCAACAGCCTTCACTTGGTTTCTCTGTGTGTGTGTGTCCCCACAATGACGTTAAAACAAGAATGAGTGTTAAGCGGTGATTAGTTCAAACTGAAAACACCTGTGACATGATTGAGAGACTGAGTTGTATGATCCCCATAGGTTTCAGTGCATTTTTCAGTGCATGGAAGAAGGAGGAGGCCACCTCTCACATATCGTCTGATTTCAACACGTCTGAATCTGTTGGATTCAAATCGACCCAAGTTTACAAAGTAAGACAAGATTTCCTACGTTTTGATGTATAAATTATGCCCAAAGACTTAGTATTGTGGAGGAGATGGCAAAAAGCAAAAAAAAAAAATCTAACTAATCCTCCAGGGGAACTACACTCAAGCTGTGACATCACGCACTCTAAGCGGCGCAATACACACCCATGTTAAAGGCAGAAATGGTGGGAAAAAAAGCATGAAATGAAAACGCTGACAGATAAAAAATTATAGAAGATATAAAAATTCTGAAATTATAGAATAATAGCTGAAGGTTGTGTGAACATTTTAAAAGTTTAAATGGTGTCTTTAGCTGAACGTATGCAGAACCTGTAAGCGTTTGAAGTTCAAGAGGATTTGAAGATTTTCCCCATCCGCTTCCATTCATAAAAAGCTTAATAATTCAAAAAGTTTAATAGTTAAAAATATGAAGAGTCATAGCAGGAGTGTCCTTAAGTAGCTGAATATTTTAATATTTGAATGGTTTCTGTAGCTGTATATATGAAGGAGGAGATAAGGTGCAAAATACGTACGGAAGAAATAGAATAATAAGTTGATTAAAGAAGACAATAACAATAGTTGGACTGCTGAAGCATTCCAACTAATTAAGCCCGCAGGAGAACATGAAGTGCGCTTTGCTGCAGGGTTCTATGACCCCTGCAGCTGAAGCCACACTTAATTAGCCTTCCGTAAAATGTTTTTCCATACATTGTCATCTATGAAAAGAGCCAAAATGAACACTGTAAGTGACTGACTACTTCATTACTAGGAACGCATTATTTAAGCTGGACAGAATCATTTCGATACAAATGCTAAGTGTTGTAATCAAATAGTCGACTGACAGAAAATATTAGATGCCCACTTATTTGTTAAGCTTTATTGCCATTGCCTGTCCACCAGGTGCCCTCAGACTCATCCTGCTCACCCCTCATTTTACCATTGAGCCTGTCAGTACATCTACCAGTTGCCAGATCGTTTTCACTTCCATTGAAGTTTACCAATAGGCCCACAGAAAGAAAGGAACAACATTAGGTGCTGAATCACCCTCAACACCCCCACTTAACTTCAGTTGAGCCTTTAAATACCACTCTTTAATAAAGTCCTTCTCTTTAATAAAGTACTTATTTGCTGGGGTGGAAGGAATACAAAGCCTTGTTAGAAATAAAAGGAGGAAGGGACACAGCAGCTGTTTCACACTCTTTCTGCAGAGAGGTGTACCGTCTGTCAGTGTCACCCAACAAAGTTTCAGATGAAGCTTTCTCTGTTGGTTTCCAGCAGTGCATGCTGGTCTTCCGACTTCCACCGGCCCCTCTGGCTGGAACTGTGAAGAAACACCCCTCCCCTCTTCTAAAGGTGCCAGGGAAGATTTACAACCCGTCCTCGGGCCACCACCCAAACACATGCAAGATTCATCAGAGCCAGGATTCACAGTGTCCCCGAGTCAGCACTGCTGAACGGGACAAGACAGAGGGGATTGGGGGCTGTGGTGAGGCCAGAGCTGTAAACTGTGCCTCACAGTGGCATGCATGTGGACAAAACTTGTGAAAAATATGGGCGCCTCTACAATGAGCGTTGTCCTGCTACATAGAGCTGAGCTGTATGGCCCAAAATCCATATCACGGTATTTTGTAAGATTCTGACGGTTTTTCAGAGTAAACACATTCGTTCATTGACGCCAAAAAAGACTGACGGCCAACTGGACAGCTGTTAGAGTGGTGAGAGCTGTTTGTACGTTGGTACATATAGGGTGTTAGAAAGCTAAACATGGAGGGACTCAGGACCCAGGGGAATGTAGGTGAAAAAAAACAGGAAGAGACAGACCGGAGTTACGACAGAGTTGTTGTGATAGTGGGCAAGCTTTACCCAGCATGCAGTTTGGCGGTGTACTATTATAAATGTACAATTATAAGTGTTAGAAATTGTTTGTGTCACAAACTGTTGTCGTGGTGTTCTACAGGTTATTAATTGGTTATTAAGTAGGTTATTAATTGTTGTTATAAAGTTCTAACCATGACTCGTAAGTAGCTCCGACCGCTGCACCCTCAGCGATGAAAAATAAATGTTGCTGCCTGCCGAAGAGTGACAAAAGGTATGATGGTATATGAAAAATTCATACCGTATGGAAATTTGAAACTAGTATACCGCACAGCCCTACTGCTATATATCAGAAAAACCCTTTCTTCAGACATGGGATGTCACCCTGTGGGGTCAGATGTAATGTTTGATGTAAAGAGATGAGCCAGCATTCTAATGAAAGTGGACAATCACAGCTATATAGCTATAGCTGCACCTACAGTGGCTTGCAAAAGTATTCATACCCCTTGAACGTTTCCACATTTTGTCACATTACACACGACAAACATAAATATATTTTATTGGAATTTTATTTGAAAGACCAACACAAAGTGTCACACACTTGTGAACAAAGAAAATTATACATGATTTTACATTTTTTTCACAAATAAAAAACTGAAAAGTGCAGCGTGCAAAATTATTCAGCCCCCTTTTCTCCGAGTGCAACCAATTGCCTTCAGAAGTTGCCTGATGACTGCTGAATGATTGAATGTTGACCGAATGACTAAATAGAGTCCACCTGTGTGTAATCTAATCTCAGTACAAATAAAGCTGTTCTGTGACGGCCTCAGAGGCTTGTTAAGAGAATATCGGGGAGCAAACAGGACCATGAAGTCCAAGGAACACACCAGACAGGTCAGAGATAAAGTTGTGGAGAAGTTAGGCTATAAAAAGATTTCCCAAGCATTGAACATGTCACGGAGCACTGTTCAATCCATTATCCGGAAATGGAAAGAGTATGGCACAACTGCAAACCTACCAAGACACGGTCGTCCACCTAAACTTACGGGCCGAACAAGGAGAGCACTGACAAAAGATGCAGCCAAGAGGCCCATGGTGACTCTGGACGAACTGCAGAGATCCACAGCTCAGGTGGGGGAATCTGTCCACAGGACAACTATTGGGCGTGCACTCCACAAATCTGGCCTTTATGGAAGAGTGGCAAGAAGAAAGCCATTGTTAAAAGAAAACCATAAGAAGTCCCGTTTGCAGTTTGCCAGAAACCATGTGGGAGACACAGCAAACATGTGGAAGAAGGTGCTCTAATCAGATGAGACCAAAATTGAACTTTTTGGCCTAAATGCAAAACGTTATGTGTGGCGGAAACCTAGTGCCGTGTTCACACCGGACTGGGCGCAAATTATCGCGCCGTGACAGTTTACTCGCATGAGTGAAACGAGAGTGTTCACACCAGCCGCCTTAAACGCGTCTATCTCGCCGCCCCGTGGAAAAAAAACGTCTATTCGCGGGGCGGCGCGTCTGGATTGACTTTACATGTAATCTGGTTGCGCCGCAAATTCGCAACGCGTCCGGTATGAACACGGCATTATACAGCACATCACCCTGAACACACCATCCCCACTGTCAAACATGGTGGTGGTAGCATGATGCTCTCG
This sequence comes from Taurulus bubalis, assembly GCF_910589615.1. Lineage (NCBI taxonomy): Eukaryota > Metazoa > Chordata > Actinopteri > Perciformes > Cottidae > Taurulus > Taurulus bubalis. Next base: position 4,845,864 of record NC_136609.1, read on the forward strand.
GTGTGGTTCTCTTCAGCAAGGACAGGGAAGTTGGTCAGAGTTGATGGGAAGATGGATGGAGCCAAATACAGGGCAATCTTGGAAGAAAACCTGTTGGAGTCTGCAAAAGACTTGAGACTGGGGTGTCTAGCAGGACAACGACCCTAAACATAAAGCCAGGGCTACAATGGAATGGTTTAAAACAAAACATATTCATGTGTTAGAATGGCCCAGTCAAAGTCCAGACCTAAATCCCATCGAGAATCTGTGGCAAAAATCTCCGTCTCTAGATGTGCACAGCTGGTAGAGACATACCCTAAAAGACTTGCAGCTGTAATTGCAGCAAAAGGCAGTTCCACAATGTATTGACTCAGGGGGGCTGAATCATTTTGCACACTGCACTTTTGCAAGGAAATATCCATGTATGGAAATATCACATAATTCCACTGAAAAGCTTTCAAAAGCATTCCTGAAAATATGAAATGCTAATTACTCGTTTGGCATTCTTTTAATGGTGACAATTTGAAAAGATGTCAAATACAGGCTAACAAATAGGGCTCAGAAGAGAATGCCAGTACCTATATGACACTATAACAACGTATTTTACCGTTGTTAGTTTTTTTTTTTAGCATATCAGTTTCACCAACAGGCCTCATCTATACGTTGGTAAAACCTTTTTGACTCAATTCATCGTCACAGAAAAGTCCAATTTCACAGTCGGTAAAAAAAGAAAAAGAAATACTTTATATAAAGTAGAAGGACAAGCAGCTCTTCCCACACAGAAAAAGCTCTTAAGATTTATAAACATATTACTTTATAATACAAGGGCATCGCTCTGCGCAGAGGGAGCAACGAGTAGAAAGATGTCAAATCTAAATGAATGTAAAAATCAATCCATCTCCACTTAAGAACTTTTTTTTTTCAGTGTAGGTTTGAATTCCTTGTGTCAAGAATTAAACAAAGAACGATCTAGAATAGAAGCATTTCCAATAAATTGTATCATCAAAAGACTGATCTTCCCTGGTTGACATGTGGCTTTTCCAATTAAGAGACTTTGCAGCATGTGACACAAAGGTGAAGGCAATGTGTCAACTTCATGTCTGACAGTGTCTGCCTAACAACCTTCACATGGCGATGGAACAAATCTGTCAGGGTGGGAATGTTCACCAGAGAAACCATTTAATAGGTATTTGCTGCACAGAAAACATCATTGATGTCTCATTGTCTGCAAATACAAAGTCATGCTCAGTGGCAGTTTGACACGGATACAAATGATGCTCAGGGAAAAAACGAAGAGAAAGACACTGTTTGCTGTGAATTGGATTATTTGGTTGCAAATGTTGGCTATTGGCAGCGATTGGTCTGTCATCCCATTCTGTAGTTCCATATCTGGAGCCTGTCTTCAAGTCTGTTCACCAGTTTTCAGTGGACTTTGGAGTAGCAGCTTGCAGATAACATTTGGGGAAAGTATTGAATATTTCGGTGCAGAATTGAATTCATAAAGTCACTGATTTTAGTATGCCGCACAACAGTGACCTCAACGACCCAGATTTCCTCCTAACTAATTTTCAATGTTAGACAAATGGACTGTACTTGTGACAGCTGGTCAGGACAATGCCTCCAGGTGGAGGGAGGGACAGAGTCTGGGCCGGCTGCTTTAAGGGGGTTCTGACTTTTAAACAGACTGTTATTGTTTAATTCATCCATTCATACACTGATGGCAGAAGCTACCATGCAACGTGCCACCTGCTCATCAGGAGCATCTAACATGCATACACCGTAGGAACGGCTATGGGAGCAATTTGCCATTAAATGCCTTGCCCAAGGACACATCCACATGAGCTAGCGGAGCCAGGGATCGAACCGCCGATCCTCTGATTGAAGGACGACCCTACTCTAACACAGACCAGATTCGCCTAACTGAACAGTGAACACTACTCTAATTGGTTACACATGATAGATGAAGTATTTGTATTTTATTTTTGTAACCAAGATATATTGATGTGATTATGGTGCATTGGCTCTGGCAACTTCCACCATCTATTACCCAAAGGATTTTAAATCCTGTTCAACCAGTTCCCAAATGACAACCGCATACCTGTTGTAGGCGTAGATCGTTTTAAAATATGGACAAAGTCTCCATGATATGCAATATATTGCAAGATTTTTTTTTTACATTGCTTTATTATTTTTGTACGTACGCAAATAGTTTTTCTTAAGCAGTAATACAAGACGTTCTAAATTATTTATAATACATTCGCAGCAAAACAATTAGTTAAATGACTAGCTTTAATTAATGAACCTATTCTTATTATCAATCTCTGAATGGCATTGCCAACAGTGGATAAGCATGGGCGGCTGCTTGCCAAACATTTCTGCAGATTGATGTTCTGCTTGTTGGTCACATGTTGTGGTAAACTGGGTGTTACCTCCCTTACTTGTGAGGGTTTTATTGGATTTGTGATAACGAAAGTTCTCAGCATCTAAATGTAGCCACACTTTGGATCTTAAACTCAACTCCGCCCCTCGTACAAAGACAAAGAGACGGAGAGAGGAGGTTTGAGACGCTGCTGAGATCACACTCTCTAACTTCTAAAGTACCAATGGCAGAACTGTTGACTCCCGACCGCATTAATACTCCGTGTTTTCACACAGTTAGAACCTGTTCCTTTTTAAAACCAGGTTTTAGGGGGCATCCCTCCTGGATGAGAATAACACTGTTGTATGTACCAGGCTGTAAAGTTTTTATTTCTGCAGTAGAATTGAGCATTTTAACATAGGAGTCTATGACTCTCATTTGGAGCCAGCCTCAAGTGATCCTTTGTGTAACTGCAGGTTTAAGCACTTCCACATTGGCTTCATTTTTCAGCACCGGAGGTCGGCGTTTGGTTTTAGGTTAACAATACATTCATGCGTTAATATGTTGTCTTTATTTTTTCCTGAAGACACCGTAGTAGAAACATCACTCTGTTTGCACTACTGAAAGCTTCAAAGAGTTTCCTGTCCTCGAGCTGAGAAGCAACCGATTCAGCTGCTGAAACCCTTTTCAACATAATGTATGTGTTGTCTAGCAACAGTTCTCAAATACATTGAGACATTTGTGTAATCTACATAAATAAAAAAGGTATATAACATGCCTCAAAAGGCGCTTCCCAGAATACCGGCCGGTATGACGAATGAATGAATGATGTTAGCAAGCTGATGCGTTAAACACACGTGACATACAAGATAAAAGGCGACTTGAATGAGCATCATGCGTGTGTGTGTGTGTGTGTGTGTGTGTGTGTGTGTGTGTGCGTGTGCGTGTGTGTGTGCATCGGCCATTAAATAAGTGACGCTGACAAATTGCACACTGCATCTTCTAAATGATCCTGATGCTCGGGGCAGCATGAGCGAGGGATGTGGAACATTTCCTCATCTCGTGTTGTGGAGAGCAGAAACGTACGGAGGTGCCATTCAGTTCCATTATGATGCGTTCAGGCTCCGTTCAGTAAAAATGAGTATTGGGCGGGCAACAAATTATAAATAAAATCGATAACATTTAGAACGTTTGATGTTTACACCGACTTCAGAGAGGTTGAAATAAGCTTGGTCGGGGATTTCTAAAAGTTACATTTTGCTCCCTTTTTTTTTTTTACTGACCCAAAATGTGATCCGTGACTCCACGTGATAAGATCCAAAATGTGAGTTTTATTATCCGTTGCACCCCTAATAAGTGTGCATGTTATGTGTGCGTGTTAGCATATGATGTGAAAGGTCACACATGCAGGCTAAAGGTTCTGAGGTCTTTCCCTGCTAAAGGCCGAATTCTGTCCGGTTGGGTTAACAGCACACAGAAAGATGTTGGGAGGAAAATGCTACACATGCCTATTATGGAATACTGACCATATTATAACCACACTGATAACTTGACGAATCAAGTAGCCACTGACCTCTATGAGGATTAAGATATTACCCACAGGCCAGGGCAGGTTGAATAACATGTCAAAAATAATCAGGGTTAGTCGGTGCTTCTAGCGTTCCCCTGAATCAAAAGTCCTTATGACAAACACACAATGATCAATGTCAACCAGTCATCACAACAGTCCAGCTTTACAGAGATCTGAATGTAAGAAGAACAGCAGCAGTATTGGCCAGAGATGGCTGCCAAGAAACGTCCACACACCCTGAGGGAAAGAACCAATACTATGAATGCTTTGCTAGCTTCCATCATTTAAATCCCAGTGTTTTTGTCAAACAAGAAGTATAATGCTGTCTATTAGATGTGGGCTTCAACTTGAAATATTGCTTTTTATACAGGAAGTATGACCTACAAGTATTTGGCCAATTTGCATCATGCTACATTAGTCACTAATCCAGGTGAGAGTTCTACTTCTGCGCATCGGAGAGGTGTTTTGGATTAAGTCAATGTCCTCATCCACAAACTCACAAGACTCAAGGAAGCCCACCCACAATTCCAACTTTTCTTCAATTTGACATTGTGTAAGAAGATCCTATTATATTCCACTGTATTTGAGCATGGATGACATCACTAGACATTATTAGTGCAGGAGAATAGAAATGTTTCTGAAGATTACCCGTACATTTCTTTGTTGCAATCGGAATGAATCAATCGAAGAAGCTATCTTCAGTTAAATCTAAGTTGTTTGGAGCCGAATAGTATGACGTTCACTTCAAAAGGCTCTTTGTGGAACCGCAGAGAAAGAAACACAGCTTGACATGTTTACTAGCTCACACGATGCATTCACAACGGAGGCAGCTATTACCGAGCGCGTTTTCATTAGGAGATAAGTTACTGCTGTGCTGAGTGTCAAGAGATTGCAATTGGCTCAAAGAAAAGCCTGTGGACTTAATAAAATGTTTTTAAAAAATCACCATCGAGCCAAGACGAGTGTCTGCAAATCTCATAGCCACCCTGCTTCCCTTTGCTTTGCTTGTGATCTGAGGAGGACCCTGCAGCAGGCTTAACCCACACATTTAGAAGTCTGTCATGATTAAGTATCCAGCGAGGAAAACACAAACCGGGGAGAGGGACAGAGCTGTGTATCTACATGCAAGTTAAGGAAGTTGTGTGCTAAACTAGATAGGAGGAATCGGAGGGCTGCAGAGTGGGCTCTGTAGTTTTAAATCAACTTGGCCATCACGGCACTTTAAACCAGCCACTGACCCATAATATTTTGCCAGAGTTTATTCCAAAAGCTTCCCATCTTGAACATTTTAGAGAGAAGATAAAGAGTGAGCCTCTCCGCCTGAAACCGGACTGTTTTTGAGCGTTCTCTCACAGCTTCACTATCACAACAGTAACCTTGGCCATGCGGCACAATCAAGCATCACAGTGGAGAAAAATGAAACAGACCAAGTGAAAAATGAATGGATGGAGGTCCGCACAAACTGCAGCTTGCAGAAGTTGTAGAAGTTCTTTTTCCTCCTATTGGATTAGAGCGTTGACTCTTTATTATGTGAATCCTTGTAAACCCCTGATAGTTTCTGAGGTGTGAAACCCAATAAAAGTATGTGGGGGAGGGGCAGGTCCTGATTCATAGTTGCCGTGTCGTTGCAGCATCATTATCTGCAAATTCAAAGCTCCCGTGGCCAAAAGGGAATTCACTGACTTCATCCCCCTTTGTGAGAATCTTTTGTTACTCGCTCTCATTTCTCAGTGAAAGCTTTCCTTAATTCACTTCTCTTCCACCAAACTATGCGGTTTGAAAAAGTGTTATGATAATGACATAGGCCAGGTCTTTACAGGTTAAACCACAAGACCTTGAATACATCAGAGAAGAATCTGTGTATAGTTGGTTGGAGTTTCCTTAGACACATTCTCTCATAAACAGAGTGTAATTCATTTGAAGTGTTGTCTGTGTTTGATGTGAACAGAAGAAGATCTGGGTAGTTGAAAGGAGAAGTGAAAAAAGAACAAAGAAGCATATCAAGAGATGCCAAGACAGGGCAGAACTGAGCTCTGTGGTTTTACATAAGTTTTTATTCAGCTGCAATTGTTTTCACTGATGATTTATTAAGGCGTGTGACATTAGTCCAGCTGGGAAGAGAAAACAGAATGAAAGACTAAAGTAAGAGAAAACAGGCATCAAATATTTCTAAGGTAGAAAAACAAAGAGCCACATAGGGACTTGGCAAGCTGGTAAAACTTTATATACTATTAGAAATTACTTCTGCTAACATGGTAAATGGATGGCCGTGCATTTGTGTAGCTCCTTTTCAGTTTTCCGACCACTCAACAGCGCTTTACACTTGATGTCATCATCCACCCGTTCATACACCAAGCTGGTCTCACCCAGCATTTAGAGCAAAGGTTATGAAAAATAATGTGCCGTAATTCCTACATATCCACAACATTATTTTGTAGGTTATCTATGAAATCATTAACGAGGAATGATAAAGACCGCTAAAGTACACACAGGGTCTACAAACAGCGATGTTCCAGCCGTTCCCCATGTAAAACAAGTCAACGTTGATGTTTGTCACGTAACTTCAGTAACGCCACTTCTATAGTTAATTAAACCCAAACAACCATCTTTTCCTCAACCGTAATAAGTGTTTGAAGATGTACTCTGAAAACCTAACCAAGTAGTTGTGTTGCCTCAACCTGAGTTTCCTGTGAAGACAGTAAGCATGTAAACAAGCGGGAATTGACAAATGCTGCTGGCTTTTGTAAGAAAATGCACTAAAAATGAATACTAACTTTTCGTAAGATATCATACAAACTGTTGTATGAGGATACGTTGCATACATACATTCATACTAAACCAAAAGCACATTCATGTCCATTCAAACCCTGATGGCATAGTTGAGTTAAGGGTCAAGTGTCTTGCCTAAGGACACGTCAACATGGATGGAGATCAAACCGTCGATATTCCGATTGGAAGATAACTTTCTCATCTTCTGATCTCCGAAGTACAGACTGAATCCAGACTGAAGCTCACACTGACATGATTGAGAACTTCCCTTTTGTCAAGAACAAAATGTGTGAACGTTGTTGACCAATCGCTGCGTCAAGTGCAAGGCATACTGAGGAACAGTACTAAATGTGTCCTCTGCTTCTTGTGAGAACCAGGATGAGACTACTGGTATCCACTGGTAATTGCCTTGGAGGTAGTGATGTATCCTTTCGTGTCGAGGCTTCGATGCGCGTGTCGAGTAATCCAGGTAGATTTTGGTGAAGTGCGTATCGAGGCTTGTGTCCATGACGCATGTGGTGACGTTCGAAGCCTCGCGAGCCGGCCGTAACACGTGACTGATTCAGAAAATGGTTCGTGGGTTTGCCGTGCGATTTGAAATATAGGAGGCAGAGAAACTCAATGGATTTCCCCCCTTCCTCTCTCTACCCAGCTTCATGTGTGCCTGTGAAAGGGTGTTTTATAAAGCAAGCAAAATAGTCTCAAAGAGCCCAGCACTGTGGAAAAGTTCTTATTTTTTTTTAAAATTGGACACATCAACATGAACTAGCGGAGCCGAGGCTCGAAACACCGATCCTCTGACTGAAAGTCGGATATTCTAACCACTGACCCACAGTCACATCACAACCCTCTCCCAATTTGTTTCGAGTTTTGATTTAGACCCCGCCAATATATCATAAAGATAGACACAATATTAATAAGTTAATAATTGATTGGCGTCACAAACATAATTTATTCAATTTAAAGCTTCACACACCAAAGCCATGGTGTCGTTATGATCACTGCCTGTTTTACATGTATTGTCCACTTGGCGCAGTAGAGCAGATGAAGCGCCATGAAGCTCCGGTACATGAGCGAACCAATTGGATGGAAAGCTTCAATGCTTCAGGAAGCTTCATCTCGCCATCACTACTTGGAGGCACAAACATGGAGGAAGCATTGGCAGCCAGTGTGATTCTGTGGGAAAGAGGTAGAGAGGAAAACTCCACTGTGTCTAGCCAGGACCACATAGGTTTTGGTAGAACTGGTGTGGCAGGGGCCTTTCAACATGCTAGCATGGGAGGTACAGACATGGAGGAACCTTTGCTTTCTCATGGTGCGTCTACACAAGAGGTGCTCCAGCCAGAGTTTTTCCCAATCGTCCGTCTTTGACACATCTGACATAGCAGATATGCTTCTTTCTCTAATAATCCAGCTGTCTACCAGTGGAGTGAAGTGAGAGGACTCTCAGACAGAAGGGACTTCACACGGCTGTCTCGAGTCGGCAAAACAACCAACATTCGCAGCAAAGGTACAGATGGAGTGTGATCTCTGTGAAGTGCAGTAACGATCAATGAGCACTTCACATTTATAGTGACTTCAACCATTAACATTTACTTAAATTTAACATTTTCACATAAAAACCTCAATTCAGAGATTTGAGAATCTATTTTGGCTGGTGTGTATTTGATGAAGGTAAGGGGTGAATCTGGTGAGCTATGTCAGTGCAGTAATGGGCCAATTTAATGTTCAGATAGAAAAGTTCATGTCCTAATCGTACCTGATTTGAATATCTGGATTATAAAGCCTGCCCCAGGTGTAATGCCTTGTATGATTAATGGCAGAGGAAGAACTAGTTATCTCTGCCTCCCTATCAGTGTGTGCATGAACCAGCTCACTTTCATGTTTCATTAATCTTATTCAGGCTGTTGAGCATATCTTGGGAAAAAATCTCCTGTCTCATCAACACTGTTACTTTGGACTTGTAAAAAATGTCCTTTTCTCTCCATGGAAAAGAGAGCAGCGCTTTTTCTTTCCCTTTTGGTCAGCTCAGACAGCAGCATCGACACCATATTACTCACCCGTGAGGCCATGGAAGTGTTCACACCGAGGCATTGCCCCTGGCATACTGATTATCACATTCAATCAAATTTGTAATATATACTTGCTTTGCTGCAGGGGACATTTTCAAAATATCATTCTAAAATTGTAATTCTTTCGATGTTGCATCACTTCAGCGTCACCCATTGGTTTTCGGACTGCAGTTTTGAAGCCTCGAGATTGGCCATTTGGCCGTCGCCATCTTGTTTTTTGCAACCAATAAACGGAAGGGACCCGCCCTAAAGAATGCATTGCTTTGTGGTCTATTTCAGCAGTCCATGGGTCCCTTGGTACCGGGCAGCACATAAAGAATGGAATTTTTTTATTTATTGATTATCAAGGTCAGAAATGTGTTTTATTTTGAAAAATGGCCGGATACATCCGCCTTTTGACACGTGTCAAGAGGTCACGTGTTACGTCCCCCCAAAAATTAAACTTAAGTCTGTTTCAGACTACAACTCTGCTGGTGTTCTGTATTAAAATCAAGGCAGAATATCCTGAGATCGCCAAAAAAGCCCTGCTTCCATTTCCAACATGCTGTCTTTGTGAAGCAGGTTTTAAGTTACGGAGTAGACGACAAAGAACACACGTTGGGTGTCCTTGTCTCCCATCACCGAGATGGAACCGGCTCGTTGCGGAGAAACAAGCTCAGGGCTTCCTCTAATTCGGCGTAATGGTGAGTTGTATTTTTATGCACTTCATATATGTTTTTATCGTATCATTTTACTACGTCATATTTATCGCCCACACCGTAAAGGCCGGTGCGCGAAAGTATTGTCTAACACGAAACCGGCTCGTGGCGCAAAAAAGGTTGTGGGCCGCTGGTCTACTCAACTCTAAATGGACGCAACTTACTAAATGAACACCATGCTTTGTTGTCACTCCTGGTGTCTCCCCTTAGCAGAAGTGTAGCCGTCTCCGGCTAACACGTTGCAAACTCTAACTATAACAACATTTGGGACAGACTGAAAAAAGACTCTGATCCGTGTTCTCGGCTTGTGCGTTTAACAGGTATTATCTGGCAGTAAGAAGAGAAGCAGTTGGTGAATAACACTAGCTAGCCAGATGGTTAAGTGTTAAGTTAAGTATCTTGCCCAAAGATACATCGACATGGACGAGTGGAGCCGGGGATCGAACCGCCAATCCTCTGATTGAAGCACGACTTTGATCTACCACTGAGCCACATGTGTGACCTGTTTGTTTTTTATGTATAATGATTACAGCCTTGCAGATAATGCAGTATTTATTATTTTTGCATACATATTAAAAACGTGATGTTTTACTTGCGTTTTTCATCTTTGTGCATTTTCCAAATTAAAATTGTGACACGTCCACATTTTTTATAAAATCCTTTCATTACAGAGTCTAGTTCTCCCTCTGTTGACTTGAATGTGTGACACTCCTTTCTGCCGGTTTCTCGTGTCTCACTGATGGGAAAAACACCAGCTTGTTTTTAGTCTCTGAGTTGAGATTAGGGCAGGAAGAGCTGACAATTGGATGCATGCTATTACCATACGGCTGCTTCTGCTGTTCACCTCCTCCTCTCCATCCCCGCCCTCTAGCTGTGCCTCTGTCTGCTCTCCTCTGCTTCCCTCCTCTGTCACGGAGCGGGAGCCAGGTAGTGACGCATCATCATTCGTTATTCCACTGAACACTGTCGATTCCCCCTCTGAGCCTCGGTTTCATATCTCATCAAGAAAAATGACAGCCCTAACCGTGGCTGGCTCCAGATTAAAAAAAAATAAAAAAAATCAGGTGTGCCGTGGAACCGGCGGACCTATATGCAGCAAAAAGCCTTTCAAATGAGAGAAGAGGAGTTAGCGAGAATATATCAATTGGATGCCTCGAATGTCCCTGTTAAATTAGGCTGTAAATATCAAAACGCGGTCTGAGGAAGCCACGATTGCTCACTTTTTGAAGGACTTCTTTGAACGCACCTTGGTTTTTATATCATCCAGAAGCTATTTGTAAAGGCAGGGTTTTATAGTTAAAATGTGATATAGGTTCGCTCTCACTTTTTAGACCTGCTGAATGATGAACTTCTGAATTATTGTATTTGGAACAAAGGCCGATTAGCAACCACATGACGCTTTACCTAAGGCTGGGTACTAAAATGTGGAACTTTAGTTTTAACTGAATTGTGTCTACAGCGCTGATTATAAACATCAGGTCAACATCATATGGTTGTTCAGATAATGCCTTTAATAATGCTATTAATGCCACACCATTTCTTATAGTCATGTTCTTTGTGGTGAAACGTTGATGAACACCGACACATTTAAGAACTTCAGCTCATTTCATTAAATGAAAACATGTTTTACAGAAAAACATGTACTCTGCAAAGTAAGATAATGTGTAATGTACTATTTTGGAATCTGGACTAAAACATGGTTGTAAAAAAAACGCATGTTCCCCAGCCTTCGAGTGATATGCCCCCGAAACCCGGTTCAAAAAGTAAACAGGTTCTAAATGAGTAATAACCTGGAGTATTGATAAGTTAACGGTTCTGCTATCGGTACTTTACAGGTTACGCATAAGACGCCCCCGTGGGCCCACAGCGGAGAGAGAGCGGTGTGTGTTGGTGCTGTTGCTGGTCCAGCGTCATTGCCAGTGTAGTGTCGTGGAAATGGTCACCTTTTCGTACTGTTACAATCGTGTCAGTGTCGTAGTGTTTACCGAGTCTGGTTGCATCCTACCTAGGGATGGGCATCGTTTGGGTTTTTTCCGATACCGGTGCTAAACCGATACCGGTGCCTAAACCGATACTTTTTTATTGCCAAGGCAATTTTTTTTCTTCAAATTGAACAATATTATTAACCGTTTAAAGTATACTATAGATATAAATAAATAAGTACATACAAAACACACTTCAAACTACAGCTTCAAACCTTTTAACTTCAAACTATAAAAATATATATTTAAAAAAAGAACAGACACCAGTCCAATCAGGTGGCCTGATGGGACCGTGTGCAACAGAACTCAGACACTGTTGGATCCTAAAACTGCTGCTTTACTGGACTACACGTCATCATTAATATCAACTGGAGAGATTTGTTCCATCAAGCCGAGGACGGACGTTCAAAAGCTCGTGCCTCCAGCGATCTCTGTGTGCGCGCACTGTGTGTGTGTGAGCGCTGGAAGCCCCGCCCCCTCGAGCCCCGCTCTGCATGCAGGCAGACAGAGAGCAGAGCAGCGAGTGCGCTCTGATCCGCGCTATTTTAATAATCGTTTTTAGCGTGCGGGTACCGCGCTACCCTTTTAGTATCTATATACCGTACAACTTTACAGAGTAGTGTAAAAAAAAAAGTATTTAAATCGGCTCAGGCACCGGAAGGAAGCACCAAAATCTGCGTTGCTTTTCGGTCCGGTAGGTACCGGACGTGTTGGAACCGGTGCCATACTGGCACCAGGTTCTCGGTACCCAACCCTAATCCTACCGCTGCCACAATTTTGAGGAAGTAGTTATTGTTCTGTTCTTTGGTTAATAAAACCACCTTTTTGTTTATTCCAGTGTTGCCTACGAGTTATTCTCCCTGAGGTAGCGCCATAGTCGTTGTTAAACAATTAAATAAATTGTGTTGAGACTGCTCATAAGTTGCTATAATATTACATACAATGTTTCCACTAACATGCAGGAGACATAAAATATCTCCACACTGGCTAAATAAATTGTTCAACAGGGCTAACTTGTGGACAAAGTACAATGCAATACAAATGTAAGTATTGTGTTTCTATAAAACAATAGAGAACATGAACAGAAATGTGTATATTTATCTTCCATGACCTTCTTGTCGCTCATAGGCCATCCTAACCATAAGAACACTACTTTACAAGCACCTCGCCATTTATGTGCTTGAGTTTTTAAGGGTCCATCAAAGTAAATGGCACTAGTAGGGCATGCCGAGGGTGTGACACGGTTAACAAGGTACTCCATGTCATTCCAGCTAGACTGCTCTGTTACCTGATGGTGTTCCAGCCCCTCTACTGTCGCTTCAGGTACATCATTTCTATCCTAGAAACTCAGTATCAGTGTTTGTTTGCGTGTACCCTTCACACAGTCATATGCCATCACACTGCCTGATGGGAATTTCTTTGTTCATTATTTGTTCCTCCATGTGGACAGTTCGAGAGCTTGTGAACACAAGCGAATAGAAAAAGAAATGTCCTGAACATTCGGTTAATATCTTTCACACGCAGACTCGGCTTTATGTCACAGCTTCGGCACAACGGAGGGGCATGTTTTTCAAGATAACATTTGAACCTACATACATAGATTTGTTCATTGTCTGAGTCAGCAAATGCATCACTGAAGTTCTACTGAGGACTAATAACTATTACAGACTACACGAGGAAAACCAGCAGTGCTGAGGTAATGTCTGCATCTCTTCCAGATGATCTGAACACATTCTACGTATAGTTTGGGACTCCCTGTAAGTCCAGGGTAGATGTGTGTAAATCCTCAAAGCATTAACCCAAGCTGGTAGCTTTGCTAAAGGACACACTCCGCCATTTACCAGGTGACGTCAGTTAAGTCCCTGATGGTTCAGGGCTTAAGCTTTAGGGGACACTTGGATTGGGCCCAGGGCTCACCACATAGTGCAGAAGTTAAATTATTGTGATGGTGTCTGTCTTGGATTATTAGGGCCCGAGCACTGACGTAGTCAGAGTCGAGGACCTATTGAAATGCTAAGTATTATTATTATTCACGACCAATGCGCAGGGAAAAGAGGTGCTTGGGATTTTATATATATACATACATACATACATACATATACACACACACACTCTAAATTAAAGCTGCTCGCAGCTGTGACTGGGCCCTCGCTTCAAGCACGTCGGGGTAAGCCGAAGGGTCGCCGGCTCATCCGTCCGAGAACCTTCACCTGCCAGGCGGCTGTTCGAGGCCGGGAGAGCCGGCGACCCGCCGGCGTCCCCGACGTGCTTGAAGCGAGGGCCCAGTCACAGCTGCGAGCAGCTTTAATTTTTTTTTTGTGCTTGCATGATTTTTTTTTATGCATATTTAATGAGCATTGTTGAAGGGAGCCTAAGATCTTCATTGCCAATGACTGCTTCTCTGTAATTGTTGTGCATACGACATTAAAGAACTTGAAACTAATGTTGAATGCAATGAGTAATGCGAGTGGGCAGCTGTTAATAAGCAACGCTTCATATGAAAGTACATACTTTTATTTTATAAAAAAAAAAAAAAAAATGTTATTCATCTTTTTGCTTAGTTAATTTGTGTTCAAGGGCAAGTTTGCCAATTCAATCATTGGGAAAGTATTTGAAGGCAACACTTAGAAAGGGACAAGAAAAGGCAATGGTCTGGTTTCAAGCACTCTGACAGAAGAAACGCTGAATAAGCCCATTTAAAAAGAAAAGACCAGCTCTGAATCCTCACAGCAACAACTGAACAACCCATTTATAATCTTGTAATGTCCATCATAGAAATTTATCTGGATGCACTCTGGATAATACTAATTCTCAGAAACGGCACGAAAGCTAATGTATAAAAGGAAAAGATAGCGTGAGGTCTTGTGGTGGGCAGCTGTGGGTTGTCATGGTTTCTTTCCTGGCATATTCAACTGAACATGGAGAAACATGTCTCCCGTAATGTGACACTGACACTGCTCAGTGTAGCGATGTGTGATGCGACAGCTACAGTCACTGGAAGCCATCGAGGCCTCTTGAGAGTTGCTTTGAGTGGTAGTGACATTGCATTGTTTACACTGCTGTTCATGATACCTAAATATCCTGAAGAGCTCTACAATGGCAAAGTTATGGGCAGGCCTATTTGTTATGATTACTGGCCCAAAAGAAGAAATGGTGACTGGACACTGCAATGCTCAATAACATTTTCAATTATTCGTCACTTGCTAAAGTCAATAACTTAGTTTGACCAAATGTACTGTCAGTAATGAATATCTTTCATTTGTTTTTAAAATGGAGTATAAAACTGAAACAGAGGATTGATAACTGCCATGACACATCATGTAAATATTGTAAAGTGTTTTCATATAAATTAAATTAGTAAGTAAGTTTGTTCAGCTGATTTATCAATTGCACACATCATCATATTACACTACTCTCGTACCCAAAACTTTGGTAAACCCATTTCGAGAACCAAAACAATTTGCCCGCAAAGGTGAGATTTGAAGAAGTTTTCAACTTTTTAACTTTTGGGCCAAATTATTTTGAGAATTAAATTAAATTTAAAACTCCCAACGTTTTTGGATATGCAAAAAAACAACGCTGGCATTTTCAAGACGTGGTTGAAGGAAGGAAAGAGGGAGGCTGTGTTCACACTGTACAACAAATCCTCCACCGCTGGAAAACCTTGAAAATACACATTTTGACGCAAAGAAGCAAAATGCACAAGCAGCATCTGCCATTCCACTTTTCCATAGTTTGACATTATAAGAGACATGTTAGGGCATGGAACCGTCAAACACAGCAGAAAATGTTGTTGTGATGAGGATGCTTCATCAGGTTGTTTTACGTTAATCGGAATATTCATTGCTGCATGGAAATGGGAAGATTTGTGGAATATACATTTACCTTAGCCATGTGAACTGTAAAGGGCAAAAAAAACACAGGTATCACGTTACATAATACTTCCCTTTAAAAAAAAGTGAATATAAGAAAATACATAAACATGGAGAATGTCTTTAGTCCAGAAGAACAACCTATGATCTAGCACATATTTAATGGTGGACACTGTATTTACATGGAGAGCATGTTATATAAAAGCTTAATGAGCAGGGCATCTATCAGTTCCCATGGCGATATTTCATGGTTATGATGAGTTGCCTCTCGGGCCGCACTTTAAACTGCAAACAAATCTAATCCCGTCCCCATCGCCGTGTGGATGTAAACCACCATTTGATTGGTAGGCTGAAGGTCAGTCGGGTAACTTCTGTGTATCTTGTGGATGTATTTGTGGTATGGCTTTTCTTTTTCGATAGTTTTTTTAAAAAGCCTCCAGGTTTTGTAAATTAGTGTCGTTGAGTATTTATTTGACTGGAACGTGCTTTACTTCTTCAGAAAGACCAGAGTATTGCAAGACAATTGAAGATTCATGCCGTTTCTTAGCTTCCAAAAACTACAGCTCCCATGACTTTGCCAGCACAGCAGCCGCTTGTAATTACATCATGTAACCGTTTCTTTCTAGTCCGTGACATTTATCCAAGCTTTAAAGTCCCTTTCCATCATTTCAGCTGTAATCTCTATGATCAGCGACAACAGCTTTGTCAACAGGTTTTCTATCTCCTGGAATAGATTTGAGATTTGGATGCTCCAGTTTCACTGCAGCTCCTTACAATTAATCTTTAAAAAAAAAATTTAAAAAAAGTCTATAAATCATGAGCGAAGGTGATAACTAGGTGACAGCGTGCATCACAAAGCATATTCCTAGAGATACTACAAAAAAGATTCTAACACAATAAAATCATATTAGCAAAGCCAAGCATATCATTGAATTACATATTCATTAGCAAGTTGTATACTGAACAATGATCACTTGCAGACTTGTTCAAATAAGCATAATACTTATATTTTGTTACACACACACACACACACACACAATCTACTTTGATGAAAATAGGTCAGACCTCCCACTGTTATTTGGTGTTTTTAAGAGATATTTGGCAGCTATTTTAGACCGACTTAACACTGCGAAAGGCTTCCAGAGAGTCTGAATATATCTTAAACAGCTGTGAACCATCCTCACTTGTGAGTGTCTGTCAGAGCAGAGAGCGGCTGACTTCAGGCCTGCATGAGTTCAAATGGAACACATTAGCTGCAAATAAAAAACAGACCTTGGCTGACGAACAGGCAGCTGAGTACAACTAGATGTTGGACTTATTGTTTGACACACTGTTGACATAGTTCAACATCTCATCTACAGGCTGCTGATCCGATCATCCATCCATGATTTTTATCCAGTCTGCAAAATACCATCGGGATCGGAGCCAGAGGAAATTAATAAATGATTTAAGTCAATTAAAAACAATGCAGATACTGAGATGCCACTGTATCAGGTAGACATCCTGCTCATCAACACCTTACTTGAGAGGTATTAATGTGGTGAGGAATAGGGCTGCATTAGAGGTGTTCATATGGTTTTGGACATCCCATTTAAAAACATCAAATAAGAAGATTTTCAATAGAACGCAGTCCAGTATAACAACACCACTAACTGTGACCTCAGTAATAAACAGAGGTGAATGAACACCTTTCACAAAAACTGGCCATTAGAAACCTCTAAAAAGGTAGAATATGTGGTAAAGCTGGTGTCTGCGATTGACTTCAATTATATAGCACAACAATATTGGACAAAACACATGTGTGTAACGTACAATAAACAGTTTCTGATTCTGAAAACCCCAAAAGTAACAAGTTAGAAAACAATTCTGTCCAATCAGGTACAAGAAAGACCGATTGTTTTCCTAAATGTTGCAGTATTATATTTATTGCTGCTGTGCTACTTGAATTGTGTATGTGAAGTGTTTTGTGTTATGTTATTTGAACTGTTGCGTTTTCTGTGGGGTTGAAGTGTTTGATCAAATGTAGTGTTTTGTAAAATATAGCTTTTTTGTGAAATGTTTTGTGTTAAAGATATTTGTGTTTCCCAAACAGCAATAAATACAACAGAATCTAATTTAGCACTGCCATACCATCATGAAATGGATTGTTGTGTCTGTTAGCCGTAAACTGCATCAACAACTTCGAGGGGTAGGTGAAAAGCTTTGAAATGGGATTGGCACAATCCGTCCATTTGATATTGCCATTGCCGACTCCTCGCTCACTACTCTTCTGTCAGTATGTTCTGCATACTGCCTTCTAAAGGCCTGCCGGGTTATTTGGATAGACTGCTCACATATTGGGAATCTAAATGGTCACTTTATTAAAACTTAATTGACATTTACGGGATGTATCCTGCAAAACAGATGCAGCTCTCACATCTCTGAAAACAATTTATTGGTAAATGAACTGTACTTTTAGAGCACTTTTCAAGTCTTCCGACCACTCAAAGCGCTTCAACACTACATGTAATCATTCACCCATTCACACCCAATCACAAACTGATGAGGTCAGGACCGTAAATAACCATTCATACCCTTTCATACACAGCTTGCGGGAGATATTTCGACATGTAGCGGAGCTGGGGATCGAACCGCCGATCCTCTGATTGAAGGATCTACCACGAAGCCACAGTTTTTGAATAAACTGACTACATATTGGGAATTTAAATGGTTACTTTCTCACATGAAAACCAAATTAAGTGACACAATACCAGCGTAAACAGTTTGCTCAGTAAACTAAATGCCTGAATAAACACTTCAAGTCGCGGTTACGCCTGTGAACTGGAGCTGCCCAGAGTCGGTGAAGACATCTACGTACATTATTAAGACAGAAAATCTGCTGTTTGAGACGTGCGAGTGAGAAAACACATCCGATCCACTGGCAGACAGGGTGTTCGACAAGTGTGCACATTTCTCATACACACACACACACACACACACACTCCTTGTGAGTCATATCTGGTCTGTGATGCTTTTACAGTATGAAGGGTACAAGTTGCCAGAGAGACCACAGATCCAATAAAAAGTCAAATATTCCCTCACTGCTCTGTGGGTGGCAGTTTGTATTTCTCTGCTACAATCAACACTCTAGGTGGCAAAGAACAAACAGCGGTGTCTGAACAAGGGCAAATGGGACACTATTTTCTGATGCAGTCACATTCCATTATGCACACTGATCAAAAACGCGTTGCACTGCTAGTAAGAGCCTGAGGCTAACATTCAAACACACTAAGCTGGAATGATTTGGTTATCAGCCACAAACCACTAACGACAATGTGTTGTAAAACTTGATGCAATCACACTTTCCTAAAAGATTTCAAGCTGAATTATCTTCACCTCACTTTGAACTGTCTCGACCAAATCTGCATCTAGATACCTCCAGTCAGTGTTCCACTGACTCTAAACGCATTTTACTGCATTTAAATATCACTACGCTTCAAAGAACACTGGCAAAGTGGATTTAACAAGCAGAGCCTATTTGTAGAGAAACAAACAAGACTTGAAATGAGGTAGATGTGTAACCTGGAGAACGTACCTTCTCTGGAGAAGCCGGAGGGTTGAATCTGCTGGCACAGACCAGGAAGGAGTCGGGTTGAGGTTTGCTGTTCTTCACCTCGGGATCGTCGCCCACAACAATGTGGTCGAAACGGCCGAAGAAGTCTCTGTGTTGGCTCGTCTTCAACTTGAACGTGGCGCCGGCGGAGCTGGTGGCCACTGCGATGGGGATATTGTGCTTCTGGAGATGGAGCACCAGTTTCTCCACACCTAGTGGTTCACAAGTTGCAAGATGAGACTCAAGGTTAGACCAACATGACAACACGAGGCGAAGAATCCATGTTCAGAGCCATTCCATACCAACTCACCAAGAGGTCATTTCATGGATTGCCTTTAAATTGTAAATTATCTGAAAACTAAAATTTACGTGACCTTACAAAATTAAGGCCTAGGATCTAGGTTAGGGTTGGAGGGGGAGCGTTTTTAGATTGGTACCCAAACGCCCACAGCCGGGGTAAGCAGTGTGTGGGGGCCCTGCGTCCCGATTCGCGAGATCGCGGTCACGACGTACCTAAACCCACCCCTAGATGGGGCCAGAGAGTCGCCGTAAAAGCATCCTCGTCCATTAATCCTAAAAGCTCTCCTCCAATTGCTTAATTTACACTGGATCATCCGAATGATCATTAGCATATAGTATACATATAGTAATCAATTAAGTTAATACATATGTATACATTTACCTGAAGAAATAATGAATATCTCCACTAGTTCAATCAAAGTTTTGATTCTTTGTAGTAGTAATAGTTACATGACATTTAGTCCTGAATAAAAAAATTAATTGTTCCATAAATCAAGCTTCAGAGCTGAAAAAAAAAAAAAAAAAAAGTATTAATTCATTGCATATATAAAAACAATTGAATTATAAAAAAAAAAAAAAAATCAAGTTAGTTAGTTTTGCAAATCAGTATGGACAAAGCCAGAGAAGCATTACATATTTAATCACTTTGAACTGCTTAAGTTAGTTATTATTGTACTAAAATATATATATATATATATATATATATATATATATATATATATATATATATATATATATATATATATATATATATATATATATTTATTTTTTTTTTTCTAGGTAGGTTGCAATCCATTTTGCAATTATTCGCCCCAAACCTGTTTCAGCTAGGATTAAGTCAGGTTATTGTTTTCTAATGCTACTAGTTGATGAAATCAGAAATTCGAGGAGAAAAGTTTAAAATAGCAAAACAATATGCGTTTTGAGCTAAGAGTAATATGTTGTCCCGACACGGCGAACAAGATTCAATTCAGTTTATTTTGTATAGCTGAAAATCACATCGAAAAAAACTTTCACAGGGAGAAAAAAGGAATAGACCTCGAGAGAGAAACAGAGGATGATTCCTCTCCCCGGATGGACAGAAGTGCAATCAATAGATGTCATCATTCTGTACATATGACATCTAGTATGCAACACACCACGCCGTTACAAATTGTAACTTGCAAATTTCCTGAACCCAATGAAAATCAGGATCCACAGAGATAGAAAACCTTGAAGTTCATTTAGTACAAATATCTACCAATGAAATAAACCACTGAACATAATACAGCCAGTATGAAACATTAGCTATTTTCAAAAGATTGTTAAATTCAAATTGAATAATGAAACATCTTTAAATTGTGAATATATATGCAATGAATATAAACATGTTGCATGGAAATTTAAATAATATTTTTGGGGGAAATATTAGTCAAAAAAATAAAAATAAAAAGATCAAACTCATCTGAAGCTATTTTTTAGAGATCTTTGGCACTTCATTTTCATGCATGACTAAATAACTTCTAGATGTGATAGAAATATGAATACGATAGAGCGTCCAAATTTGATTGAAAGAAATTGAAAACTAGTTTTTGAAAACAAAAGGTTACTTGTTTGTTCTAATTATTATTATTTATTTGATTACTGTAAAACATTCAGCAAAAAATATTTACATGAATAAGCAATTGGTGAGAGGTGACACAAACTTCCAATATAAAAAAAATAGGATTTGGTTCCATGAATTTAATATTTGTTTTCACATCATGTGACACAAACAATTCCTCACAGGAACTGCGAGGTCTTGGTGAGTTTGTGAAGATTTCATTATTTTATTTTGAATCCAATGGAACCAGAGAGCAGAGCAGTGGGAGAATGTTTATCTCCAGCTTCAAGGACGACGACGATAAAAATGTAATAAAAAAAAATAAAAAAAACTCACTCCTTTCACTTTTCTGTTAGGTAAGAGAACATGAACAGCTCTCTTACCCAGCAAGCATTGCTGTTCTATATCGCAGCTGCACCACAATTCTTAATACAATTTAGTCCACATATCAAGACTAAACATGTTACAACGGGTCGACAGGGCCGTCCCATTCCAAAGGCAGCCATGAAAGGTGCTCTTCAGCTTAAATGTGTTCAGTAACTAAGTAGACCGAGACAAAGCCACTGCAAGGTGAGCGTACTGAAAGCCAGGCCATAACTCTACTGCTGTGTGAGCGCGAGACTAAGTTCTATTAGTTTCTCTTCAGAACTTTCTGCCATTATTACCGACATGTATACGACGTCTCAACATCAACACGACAATACCTATATTAGCGCTTACTTCTTCCAACATAGTGCAACATCACATTTGAAAATCCTGTGCAATGTTACATACACACATATATATATACACACACATACATACACACACACATATATATATAAATAAATCAATCACTCAATTTGACTCAATGTCCCTTTTTCTATTTTAGTTTCCGTACAACACTGGGGTCAGTATTAATATGTACACACATTGTGTGCACCCGAGTTAACATAAAGTATTTCCAGGCCTGGAAAAAAACATTTTAAAATTCCATGACTTTTCAAGGTTTTCCATGACCGTAAGAACCCTGAGTGTACAATGACAATAAATGAGACCTTGAGCCCGGGACCCCAAGCAGGCCTTCTGAATACCAGGTCAAAACACTGAAGTAACATTGCATACAATAGCAGCACTAGTAGGAATACAAATTACAAGAGCTCATCCGGCCACTATTGAGCGTAAAAACAAATCAACAGCGTTTCCCTGTTGTGTATTTCAGTATTATTTGGAGAGTCCTATAATATGTCACCGAGGTGTATATGTTGAATGAGGCATACCGGGCAGGAGTTTGGCAGAGGGGAAGATCCGGTCCTGTATCAGTCTGGTTTCAGTGAGGAGTTCCTCGGCTGTCAAGGGGAGCTCCAGAGCGTCCCGGATCATTTGTGCACCGTCCAGAGCCCTCTTCCCCATCACCGACGCCTTCAGGTCCCAGGTGTACTGCTTTCCGAAGCGGTCACAGACTTCCGTGAAGGACACAGTGTACAGTCGCTCTGTGTCTGAAATGAGAAAATACAAAACAATTACCTTTTCAATCACGTGTCATTTAAGATTGCAGGTGAATAACAGTTGGGACACTGTTCATTTTCTAAAATAGATACAAATTAATTGTGCCAGACACTATAAGAGTTGGCTGTGTCCTCAAACTGCAGCCTATTTAAAGGAAACACATAGAGTCTCTTAAAAGGTTATTTCCTACTAAGACGTCAAACATTAACGTCCCCCTGTCAACTGTAGAAGTTTACAGGGGACGTAACACTTGTTGTTCCACATAAAGATATATTATATAATAGCCGAATTTCCCCGTAGTTCATTTAAAAAGGCACATTTAGTCATAATGTCCGATGTGATTCTTTGTTTTTGGCCGTGTGCAAAGAAATCATGAACTTCATGCTTTTTTCTATGCAGTTCGGCATGGCAGCGGGGCACCATTACGGACTCAAGCGAATATCTGCGTCTACAGAGCTTCAGCGGAGGTGCACCTCCTCGTGTAAAATGAGAAACACCATAAGACATAAACACACGTAGCACGTTTCAACACCTAATAATAGTCCATCCATATCGAAAATGACATGGCTCACGGGCTTGTAGGCGCTCCCAGAAGCAGACATGTTTGACTCGTGAGCTTAGTTCCGCGTTGCTTTCTAGCCGTCCCAGCGCAGTGGTCTCTGGGAAATGTAGTTCTGACTGAATTCCAGCGTCCAATCTATTTTTTCCAGGTCAAAATCCATTCCGGAGGATTTATACCAGTTTGCTTTGCAAACTCCACAATGTAACATCGCAAGCCAAATGCCTTCATGAAGATTTTAATCTCCATTTGAAAAATCAACGTGGATATATTTAAGCCTTGATTATACAGTCAGGGACAAGAGAATAAAACATTTGGCTCTTTTATACTCAGGGCAGTTCACAAACATGAAACACATGATCAGTGCCACCTTGAACAGACAGATATTTTATTCCATCTGGCTGAACTAGCGACACTGGATCTTAAATCTCCCATGATTGCATATTTTTGTTTGACTCTTCTCCTTAAAAGTCAATCCTTTCATTCCATACATTCATAGTCTTCATAGTCACGGATTTAGTTGCACTAACCGTGACCAATTAACTGGTTTGCAAGACATACAAGTTCTCAGGACAGGTCTATAAATTATGCTCTTCTACATGCGGAATAAATGTTTTTTCTAAAAATAATATTCAGTGTACATCTTCATTCTGTGTGTCACAGAGATGGGCCACTGCAAATTACAGACAAAGGCTGTTCACTGCATTGTTAGTAGCAGTGACATATTTTTCTGAATAATTGGAAGCTCCAAGTAAACAGAGTTTGTCTTGTTAGTGTGAAATGTCAGGGGGAATGAGAGAACCCTGTAACCTGAATAATCTAATGAGTTTATGGATTCCAGGTCTAATTGGGGGACGGGGAGCTAAATTAGGGAATTGCCCAGACTGAGCATGGAACACTGAGTGGGATCACGAACCATATGTCTTACTCAGGAAATGTACCATTTGCTCATGAAACATTGTTTTCTGTAAATATTATACAACAACAAAAATAGACTATTATTATTTAGTTCCAGAATGATCATGAGTGCAGACGAATGATGGTTCTTCCAATCCCACAAATCAGCACAACAAAAAGATGACATTCTTGAAGAAGTAGCAGGATATTGCTCTGAAGCTAGCCCGGAGCGACTCTTTGCCGTCTGACTGAAACAGCGTGTCTGTAGATATAAATAGTGGAGCGGTAAAAATCACAGCCAGAAACACGGTTAGTTTTCACATCTCCCTCTGGAGTACTGCAGAGACACTGCTACAATTAGACTGTGAGATGTTCACATCCAAAACCTTTTGTTTGCTGTCTAATTAAACTGAGATCTGGATATGAACATTGTTCTTTTTCATATTTCCTGTCTAGCTTTGTTCACAATGATGCGATACTATGTATTCTGTACGAGACTCTGCAAAACATTATTTACTGGACCCTTGCAAACTCTGTGTTCCTCCCACTCTGTGAGGTACAGAGGTTTTCAGTGTTAAAATACCGTCTACGACCAAGATTTTGTTAAAATACTGCAGGTGATTGGGGATTGGTTAAAGGCCAGTGGACCTTGAGACGATTACTGCCAAAGACATCTTTTGATCACCCAGTCAGACCAGCCGGACCAAAGCTAACCCAGCTAGAACTTAAGGCTTTTTCACCAGCCAACCCCTGGCTAATGTCTGGTTGCAGAAAAATAAGATGGATGAAATAAAACTTCATGCTAACCCAGCAACGGGAGGCCAATGACTGCAGTGCCCACATCTTCACAGAGACCCGGCGCCATCATGGCGTCCCAGATCAAGCTGCAGGTCAGAGTGCTCAAACAGTCAAAGTAATGGAATATTTTTCCTTATGGCTGGCAGGTTTAACCCCAGAAGCTTGTGACAGTGCTAATCACTGCACGACAGTACTGTGCCAGTTGGAGCAGAGGATGTAAATTACATCAACACCGACAAAACGAGAGCTTCATGAGAGGCCAGAGACTGCTTACTAATTTGTATCTGTATGTGTGTACGCAGCCTCAAACACAACATTTACCATGTTGATTTTTTAAATGTTAAGATGTGGGTCATAATATTAGAGAATTGGTTTGTTGATGCCGTTTACATTCCCCGGTGCACATTTTTACAATCCCCTACAATAATGCGCCACTGCTTTTGTTTTGTCACGTTTTTCCTGTGGAGCCAATGGGCTACAACTGCATTTCATTGTGCGATCCTGTGCTTCAAAATGCCAATAAATGATCCTTGGATTCTTCTCCAACTCAGTTATAAAAATTCAGGGAAACAAGGACTAATGCAAAACATAGTATATTGGGGCGGCTACACAAGCGTCCTACAGCTTTCCTAATGAACTTGATTTTTACAAGGGTCATTTTTTCACTTTTTAAGACTACAGAGTTCACACTTGGATTGTTGAGAGTTTGAACCTCACAAGGTAAACCTGAAACTCTCCAGAGCAGGGGGATGAAAGAGCATCAGCTCAGTAAATAGTTTGTACCGTTTTTTTACAGTGTGTTTTGGGACTGTTATATATTGTTTTTTACAATGTATTTTTGGACTGTTTTACAGTTAGTTTTTTTACTGTTATGATCAAAATTAAATCTGGATTCAACATTTGTGTTTTTTTCCTTTTGGTTTGGTACACGAGAAATTTCAAACGTCACAGATGGTGCCAAAATGGGTCCAAATTCCCATTTTGGAAACCTCACCTAAACTCTGTACTAAACGCTACATTTGTTCTGTGTCACTTCATCAAAGTCAAACTTTGCAGAGAGAATGTTCACATATTGTGCAATAATTTGGGAGAGGCTTAGACCTTACTTCTGCCCCAGTCCAAAGAAGTGTCAGGCCTGGTCTAAAAGGAGGACCCAGATGCAGGGGATATTCGTACCGGCGCACTTTATTGTTTCCTTTGATCCAAAAACAACTCTCACTAATCCGTCAAACATAAAGAGCTCCCGAAGGAGGGAAGAAAAACAGGGAAAAAAAAAAAAAAAAACTTACGCACAAAAACTTTCGGGAAAAATCTAACTACGACTGTGGACGCGGGCTTTGGTGCATGGACAAAGAAAAACACTTTGGCACAGGACAGAGGGAAGACGCAGACTATAAGCACATGAGGGTAATGGGGAACAGGTGGAACCACTCAGGGATCAGGGGAGACAATCAGACCAGTGACACATGAGGAAGGGCAAGTGACCTGAAACGAGAGTAGAGTCAGGCTTCAAAATAAAACAGGAAGTTACGAGACAAAAACCCAAGACAAGACAGCCCTCACCGTGGTGTGACAAGAAGTAATCATCCTGAAAGTGCTTCTTTTTTTTTTTGGCAAACCTGAAACTTTTTCATTTTTGCTGTGTACCTTCATTTACTCTGAACCAGCAACATATATACTGATATTTACAAATCTGAACAAAATCTCACATGTGTTGCCTTTTATTATAACACCCAAATTATTCAAATAGCTCTAGTGGTTGCACAGATCCACCCTTTTTAGTTTGGGTATGACCTTTGAGGAAAGGGCCTAAAAAATAGCTTGGGGTGTAAAAGGTTACTGTGTGTAACATTAAGAGGGATTCATCTGCAGAAACAAACTATATTATTCATATCCATGTTTTAATCCGTGTATAAACTGAAACTAAGAATCGTAGCGTTTTCACTAGCTTGGAAAAAGCCATTTCTACATTTCATAATGCAGCCAAGAACGGACAAACTTTACTCTGGCTCTTTTGCATTTTACGTTATCTGAAGGAAGGGTTGAGTCAGAAACCCTTTAACTCTTCCTCCGCGAGGACAGAGTGTGACGCTCTCCAAGTTTCTAATAGTCATAGCTTCACGATAATACATCGCAGAAATTTAATTTTACGTCTAGCTGACAGAGGAGAAGTAAGGAGTGACATGAAAAGAAAACCTTGAAGTACATGTACTTAAGTAAATGTACTAAGTTGCATTCCGCAACTGTCCAACACTAACTGAGAAGATAGACTTCACATGTAGACTGGATGGGCAAACTTCAATGAGCCATCCTTCGAAAGGAAAACAGCAATTCCACTGCATGCCTCAATGCAGTCGGACTCTTTGATTTGATACTGCTATGTACAGCCCAACATGGGTTATTTAGGGAATAAAATTGTATGGGTAAAACAATATTAGCCATCAACATCAGCCCTCCAAAGCCTTTATTGGTAAAACGTTACTAATTATATCCATTCATAAAGCTCCTGTCATTACTGTTCTCAGTTAGAATGTAGATGGACTCGACCAGCAGATGTGCTCGGTAAATTAATTCACTTTCATTTTGTACAGAGGGATCAATAACAGCATTCTGAGTTATTACTACACTAGCTGAGGACCTAATTGATAAATCCAGTCTTCTTACAGTATGACAAACAGCCAAGGATGATCATCATTTAAAGTCGACACTGACATCCACAGACGATAGTCATTTGTAATTCTCCTCCACTTTATCCTTTGATTACTAACCGTGACACTGCCACAGGAGGGATGGGCTCTAAAGCAATCAACACACACATACACTGCTATTTACATTGTGATGATAAGCTCGTTAACTCTATGTGGCTGATTGCCATCACCCTCAGCTGTAATTCCCAAGCTAACCATTTGTCCTGGGTGAGATATCAGCAATCACCATTTTAAATGAGGGAAGGTGATATGAAATGCTAATTCAGCAACTAGGATCAATACTGTTCACCCTGAGGACTGAAGTCAAGCAGAGTAGTACAGCCTGCTGTCCTTGAGCCCCCAGCGAAAGACATGACATTTCACTACAAAACAGAGAGAATGCCATTACATCTGGCTGAACAGAGTTTTTTTGATTGCCTTGCAGGTTCCATTAAAACTGTATCCCAGAGACCTTGAAGCGACAGTTCACCCCCAAATGAAAAATAGATGTTTTCCCTCTTATCTTTAGTGCCATTTAACAAGGTATGTGGATTATCTTGAGTAACCGGGTCATGATTTCTGAAAAGAGACATTGCAGTTGGGTTTTCTGCGCTTTGAGCACCACAAACAGAGTGCTTTATGTTGGAGAGAAGGCGGAAAAGTATGTGACATAAACACTGGCTCTATTCCATTTAGGTGTTCCAGTTTTAGCACCCAGGTATTGAACATGGCAGTTTTTTCTTTCTTCTAAAATGTGAAAAAAAAATTGACTTGTAGAGCTTTTTTAGTCTTCTGACCACTCAAAGCGCTTTTACACTACTTTTCATCATTCACTCATTCACACCCATTTAAACACCGATGGCATGTCTACCATGCAAGATGCCACCTGCCCATCAGAACCTATCTAAGCATTCACACCAACATTCGCACACCGTAGGCACAGCCGTCGGGAGCCTTTTCCTCTGATTGGTGGACAACATGCTATGAATGTCATCTAAACTTTGGTTTTGTCTCTGTATTTTTCACAGTGATTTGATCAGTGCTGTTGCATGCTGTCAACATGGTCTGTATGTTGCACACACTTTTCGCCTCATGAACAACCTATTTATAAACTGCTAAAACACATTTTGAAGCTGAGGATGTGATGTTATTTTTCTGTCTTGGACCAAATTACTCAGAGGGAGGGTGTACGCACTTGAGACTGAAGTGTTTATGAAGTGGCTCTCCCTCACTAATGATAATGGTAATTTGGAAGCATCTCCATTTTCAATTAGAAGGTTGATTACAGGAGGAGGGAGTTTCTGAAGCAGTTTAGTATTTTGATCTTTACAAGGAAGTAAGAGTACAGGACTATAATTGTATTTTGCAAAGTTTGAAAAAGGCACGGTTCATATATTTTGCCTAACAGAAAAAAAAGAATCCGCTGTTAGATCAGCTAAACTCTGCAGTTTCCGCCCCCCTCTGTGTGCCTGTAACGAGAGTTCACAGATGTTGGAGTCTGTGTCAAGCTCCGCCTTCACCATGATTTGTCGATTCAGGTGTCCGTCGACATGTGTGAAAACTACCAATGAACACTCAGGAAATCCCTAAAGACCTATCCACCCATTTATGCTGCAAAAAAACACAGGTTTTCACTTGACACCACATTACCCACTGAAACCAGCAAACAAAAAAAGTGTGTGATTGGCTGGTGACATTGAGGGACAGAGCAGATGTTGGTTCCGTTTCACTGCGTTGCGCTGAATTTTCCCTTTTTGCCCATTCTTTGTTTTTACCTTTTCCGTAGCAGACATCGTGAAGACATGTGGGATGTCGTCCTTTGCATTAGTCACACGTGTGGCAATGCCGGCACTCCTTTGCGCTGTGACCGGGTTTTAGACATTTGTTATCTTTGACGTACGTCCTCTTGTATTCCAGTTTTTTCATGAACTGACATTTGCAAAGCTGGTGACCGATATACTGGCATAGCATGCAATTCCTTTGTTGTTGTCTGCTTATTATTTTCCACCACCGTTTGTGTGTTGAAGGCGCTGGCTTTGTTTCTTTTGCTTTCCCTTGTGCTCCACTTGTCTTGACAGGATTCAGCTGAATGGAGAGCGAGGAAAGAGGTGATCGGATTGCAGGTGGTTTCGGCCTCCACAGACATGAACTTGGCAAAGTCCTTGAAGCTAGGGAAATCCTTTCCCCCCGTGAGACGTAGTGTCACGTGCCGGTTCCATCGTAAGGCTAGCCACTCTGGCAGTTTCCGCATCAACTTCTGATTTTGCTCACAATCGTTTAAGCCTTTTACATGGGGCATGGCCTGCAGACAGGCATTTGAGAAATCTTCAGCATCTTTAGACTATTTTTGACCAGTTGGATAACTTTTCTCTAAAGGCCTATTGAATGATAAACGGCTGACCATACCTCTGAGCTTGTTCCACGCGTCACTGTAAGCGTCTCTGTCACTACGATAGAATGCCCCTTCTAGACATTTGTGAGCTGAGCTACATATCTCTTGAGCTTATCGGTAGTGGGAATGTTCTTCCTATCCAGAAAGGGACATAAATTAAGCTTTCCACTCAACAAAGTCAATTGGATTGCCATTAAACACTGTGGGCTCTGGCATTGGAAGTCTGTTAATAGCAATGCTGTCCTGGACAGCTTGTGCTAGGCAGGATACGTTGTTGCAGGAGGAAGGGAGCGTATCGGGTCCTGAAATGACTGGGCATCAGACTTCTGTCATATGATTAAAGTCTGGCTTGGGCAGCCTTTAAGTCTTTTTCAGCTTGTAATCGTTCCAATTCGGCCTTGTGTTTTTCTAATTCCCTCCTGTGTTCTTCCCCTTTCGTCTCTTTTCCTCCGTTAGCATCTTATATTCACCATCCTTAGCAGCTAACTCCGCCGCTGGAACACCCGAGTGCATGGAGCAATGACTGCCAGTCAGTGCTGAAGCAGAGGAGCCATACATGGACCGGGCATAGTCTCGCTCAAGTAGCACACGCAAGCACCGTCCTTCATGGTCTGCATCATATTCTCCATTTCCGCTAATCAGTCTCTCGTTCAAGATTTTGATAATGTCACTCGTTACTGCTGTACAAGCATCAACTTTACGCCTTAGCTCAGTATCGGGCGGACCGCACCCTCTGAGTTTTTCATACACTATCCTCAATTCCAAATTGTCTGCGAAGGATGCCAAGCGACTTTGTTAGTTCAGATTTGAATTCTTGACATGTTTGACGAGCTTGGGCTTTCCACTGTTCATAAAGGCTAATAAGTCTCCTTGCCCGTTTGCTCTGCTCTTTACGGTATGCTAGCATCTTTTCAGTGGGAACTCGTGCCCGATCAGGACATCTAACAACATCATCTTCATCACTTAAAAGTTCAGCAAGAATCTTCTGTTTGTTTTGCAAAGACTTTTAGTTCTTGTCTAACAGCACTTTGTTCCGTTTCTAGCATTTCCTTGTATTCATGAATTACCCTTACGCTTTATCATTGCTGCGCAGAGTAGCATCGTTTCCCTCCATTTTCGTTCGCCTTCCTATGTCTTCTTGCTACTTTTACCACGTCACAGTCTTCAATTTACCGCTGCCCGTAACCATTTCCTCTAAGTGTCTTTCTCTCTGCCTCAGCCTTGCCCTGCTTTGATTGCATGAATTGTTTCGACCTGACAATAAACAGGGGTTTTCTGTTGGAGATCAATGTGTGGACTCCCCTTTTGTTGCCAGCCCTGAGCCAGGTGGTAACAAGTGGCGTGAAATTACTCCTTTATTTCTTTCTTTGGGTCAAATTACATCCATTAAAATTGTAAATTATCACCACCGTAAGAGCTTTAGCCTCATACAGGTCCATTACACTTTTTAAATGTATAAAAGCGCATCCGTCCGTAACAAGATCCGTAGCTGTACCGTCAAGCTCACATTCAAGCATAAAACAAATCTGCGCTTCCTTTTTACCTCTTCAAAATAAAAGTCTGGTTTATCTATTAGAGAGAAAGTAGCATAAAGCCTCTATACATTCTTCAAACAATACAATATCATCTAGGCAAGCGTCAAGAACCAATAAGGTAAATACAAAGCAGGCAATCAACCAAAAACAATAAACCTTCCATGGGGTTATTTACAAGGTCTTAAATTATGGTTGAGAAAAAAAAAAAAAAAGTACACACACACACACACACACACACACGTTTACTTTGTATGCATTTTTTAAGTCTATTATATAAAAAAAGCCTCCCGTGGACAAGTGTTGTAAATGAGCGTTTTGCTATAGAGACTCAACACAGTGCATCTCTTTTGTGCATAGATGTATGTTATGAATATCATGTCACTGATGTCCACATCAAATAAATAAAGTCATAAGACTAGCCCAACCACCTGTGAATTTGGAGAAGCAGACCATACTATGGAGTACTGTCTTGCAAAAACACAAAGGACTGTAAAAAACAAAAAAAACACTGGTTTTGGCTCTTGTGCAAACAGCTGGTGAGATTTGGACAGCAGGGATGATGGCTATGTATCCTTTATTCTAAAGAAAAGCTGTGCTCCAGGGACAAAGATGCACACGCTCCAAGTACAGTTCCAGAAGAACCTGCATTCACCCACTGGCTTCTCTATGATGATGCAAACCTCACATGCTCCTGCTGAAGCCACGGGTGAGTCTTGTGTCTTATTTGTTTTGTCAGAAAGATTTACACACCGTCATACACACAGAAGGGAATACACTTCCATCATTTGAGTGGTGATTTAAGTCACACTAGCCCAAATACAAGAAGATATGCATTTAATGAAAGTATAATTATTGTCCGTTTGCACCAGTGATGAATGAAGACAAAGAGCTGGAGTGAGTGATGCCGAGTACCTTTCCTTCCAAGCAACATGTGCAGAGCTGTGAGTAAACGTTTGGTGTCTTATTTATTTGTTTCTACCACTGAAGATTCAAAATAATTTACAGTTCAGCCGATTTGCTATTAATCGTGTATTCTATTCAGCATATGATATTTGTTTACAGACGTTTTTGCATCATCGGCCAGACAACATGGCTTTGGGAACAAAATTCTTTTTAACCAAAAATGTCCTGCCGTTGACCGACACTGGGACCATGAATTCTTATCCCACATGAAAAGCATGACTTAAAGCATTCCGTCTCATGTTGGTGTTCTACTTATTGTCCTTGTGACTAGGAATTGAGCCCAGTCATGATCAGGGTATGTATCGGTCTTGGTTTTCTTATGTGGATGAAAAGAAAATGCATGTGAAACTGCTGTGTTAGTAACACCTGAATGCATGCATTTGAAGTGAAGGACTAGCCTATTTATTACTGTTATTTAACATTTGCCCTCTCCTTTGTTGAGAACTTGTTTTTTTAAAGTGTATCTAAAAGTGTACATATTACCACTTATGTATAGAGTTTTTATATTTTATTCTTTCTTATTATATTAAGTTTTTCCCTTTCCTAAACGGTTGACTCTCACATAGCCCTGCACAAGAAGTCCAATGTGTCTGGACTGTTGGTCTATGCACAAATGGCAAATAAAAAAAAAAAAAACCTTGAACCTTGTGTGCCATGTTGCTTTCCCTGTCTAGGTTAAATCGTAATGACCGGCAACTGGATATTAACCTATTCAAACAAACTGTGTATGAGTTAAGTATATTCTTTATGTAATAATGTTAAACTGTTTTATCACTGCCAGGCCATGCCTCCTGTTCGTCCCCGTTTGCCATGTGTGGAATAGCTGTGGCAGAGACCTCGTCTCCTCCCGGCTCTCTCCTGACAATTCACCTCACCAGTCAACCCAGCAACCTTCCATCAACTCACTCAACAGTACATGATTCCTGTTCTGCGTTATCCAAGTGTTTGTTCCCTTACCCCGTTCTTCCTGTGCCAACAGACACTGATGGCTCAGCGCTGTGCATTACTGCTTTTTTTCCAACCAAAAATGCTTTGCACTGCTCTATAGGGTCCTGATCCTACAAGGTCTACAGAGCCTGGTCCACTGCCAACTGCACAGAAAGATCAAAGTTAGTATTTTAATGTTGGAGTTGGTTATGTGTGTGTGTGTGTGTGTGTGTGTGTGTGTGTGTCAAAAATATTAAATCAAGTCCCACCCAAATACGAATTTGCGATGTCTTTATTCTTGTCCGACTAGGTGAGCCACTACCAAGGCCATTCGCTGTCGCTTCCTGGCTACGACCATGATGTCAGCCACTGGAACTGTTCACAGCATCAGAGTGTCCATGAAGATGGTGTAATTGTGCCGTTTCCCAACAGCATCTCTGATCTTCCTTCTCCCAAAGTAATTTCAGCTCCATCCCTTTTTCATATGGAAGCCAGATAATGATAACCTAAATGGCCAGAATGAGGAACAACGACACTCTGCCATGTATTGAAGGTTGTGCCCGGCCTCGAGTTGCCTCTGCAGTTGTTGGTAGACCTTGTGTGATTGTTGGTGTCACTGGACATTACTACCTGTTGTGATCCAGGCTGTGTAGGAAGAAGTGATATGCTGACAAAACAGTCATTCTTTCATGGGTGATGGTTCAGTGTGAGACAGAAGCCCATGTACGGAGGACTAGCTGCAGGATTGCAGGCACAATACCTGTGGGTAGACAGGTAAATTATACCATCATCGGGGACCCGAATGAGTCATAGTCACAAATGATATTGCTTTTCATATTTCAAGTTTGATTAAAGAAAATCCCATAGCATTCATTTAGCCGAATGATTAAGAATCATCTTATTGTCATGACCATTATACACCGGACTAAATGTGGTAGTTGATATGGCTGCTTTTACATTCATGGCTATACTATATTTTCTTTTAGGGATTGCTGTGCAGCACTTAAAGTGGCAGATTTGTGTGTAGGAGAGCATCTGAACTTGGATTCTTGGCGAACGACTGATTCCATCGTTGCCAAGGCCACTTCTGGTAACCTGCTGAACACCTGTGCATCAAGATCCCATTTCAGTGAAAACATGAGCATCAACCTGGACATATTTCACTGTATGAAGAGGTTCCTCCGTGGATGTGTGTCAGCGCATCATGCCCTGTACAGTTCTTTTGCTCTTTTCTGTTGTGAATCAGGAAGATTTGCAGAGGCTTATGCCTTATTTGGAATACAGTCTGCCAAGCCACACAGTCATGAGTACTGAAGGACCAGGATTCAACAGCCTGAGGAGCTCATCAAGAGCGGTAGGAGTTTTCCATCAGTTTCACGTGCAAGTGATCCAAATGGCGCTCTAACTAATTCACTAGTTGCAGTTGGGCTAAACTGAAGACTGGGTGCAGACTGCAGGAGACAATTTAACCGCCATCTCGCCCTGGCTGTGTAGCTCCAGGAGCTTAAGTGCGCAGGGGCTGAGTGTGTCCTGCCGGCTGCTCGTTTTAGATGTGTTTTTAGCTAATATTTTTATCCGGCAGGGTTTTTTTTAAAAATTTTTTAGGTTTAACCTCCTTTTTAACCATGAATAAAGATGATGTTTGGAATGCTAGATGGCTCCCCTATTGGAAGATGGTACCTTGGCGCCACTGAAGAAGATCACAAGGACAACATCCATCACATCACCCTCCTCTCCAGCTCTCAAACCAGTTTGAAGCACTGACTTCAGATGAGGGCCGGAGCTCTCTGACCCTCCCCCATCTCACTCTAGGCTTTCTTACGTGGACTCTACCACCTCCACCCTGGTTACGGGCAGCTCCATGGTTCGCGACAGTCACCCCTCATCCGGCCCCTCGAAGACCCTATGCTTCCTGCATCCTCTATAGTCAGCGCAGACTCCCGACCATCCTAACTAAATATTGCAACATCAGCACCATAATCATCCACATTAAAATTTTCAGGCCCTCCTCAATTCCTAGCTGGACACTGGTAACAAGATCATTGTCTCAGGCCCCATCCCCACCGACAAAAGGGGAATCAAGAGGTGGTCCAGACTGTTTTCACTACACACATGGCTGAAGGACTATTGTGCCACCACTGGGCTTCCCTACAACAACAACAACAACAACGACGACCTGCTCTGGGCAAGGCCCCTCCACCTGAATTGCAATGGCCTTCACCTGAACAGGAGGGGAACCCAGATGCTGTCTGAGAACATGGACTCTGCCCTGAGGAAATGACACTGTGGGAAATGTTACATCACCCCCACCACCCACTACTCCTCCTCCTCCTGCTGACTCCACTCTCCAAAACAGGACGGGTACACCTTTTATTACCACAATCATTTCCTAACAGACCCACTACAGCCGCCCAGTATCACACCAACTGCTGCTAATCATATGTAAAATAAGGGACCTTTGATCACTCTCTGGGCCTTGGTGTCATCCTTTCATTGCAAGGCCATCACTAGCCAATCACGGTAGGCGGCATCATATACATGCAGTGGGGATTCCCGTTGCGCCCCCTTGACGTCAAACACGTGTCCCGCTTCCGGTCTGCTCAACTTCCGCCACGGTTGCAGGTATGCAAGATGCTGCAGTGTTGTTTTGTCGGTCATGCTCTTCTGGTATTATATTGGCGCTGCCCAACCACCGGGCTTCGTTGCTCTTGACAGCCCTGCGCCCCTGCTTTGTGCCGTTTGTCAGTGAAATGTAAAGACTGTTGCCGGAAACTTGGGAGTAATGTTTGATTCACAGTTAAGCTTTGGATCAGATTCAAAACATATACCAGTCCTGCTTTCTTCAAAGAAGAACCATATCCAGACCATACTGTCCAATTTTCTCTCGACTGCAACTCCCTCCTTTGACAAACCAAAAGTCCACCTCCAACTAGTTCAGAATACAGCAGCTAGGCTTCTTACTGGTTTAACAGACCACATCACATTACTCCAGTCCTGGCCTATCCACTGGCTCCCTGTTCGTTTTAGAATTAATTAAAATATTTTACTGATCACTTTTAACGCCTGCCTGGGCCTGGCCCCATAAGACTGTGGAACCACAGACCTGCTTGATGAGATGTGGCTCGCAATGATGCTTATGTTACTCCCATTTTGTTTGTTTTTCTATTGGTTTTGTTGTGTTCATTGCCTTTATGGTCTCTTTATGTTCGTTTGTATTGAAGTTCGGCTACTTGCATTTGGTGTTTTAGCCATGCTTTGCTTCTCTGTAGAGCACTTTGTAAACTCTGTTTTGAAAAGGTGATAAATAAATAAGTTGTTATTATCCTCAATGGCACCCAAGTTGTTTCACTTTCCTCCATGCCCTCCTGCTTGGTTGACAAAACTTCAGTGCTTTTAAGAGATGTGACAATAAATAGACAGTTACATAAACATACCAGTTAGCCATGAGCACTATCTGAAAGTGCGTTTTCACCCATACAAGTGTATGAAATAAAGTTGTTCCCTTCTGTAGGTCAAAATAACTTTTGTTTAAATAGAAACCATATGTTAGCCATCTCTGCCCCTGCTGTCCTCACCAACTGCTGCTCGCACTGGATTTATCTAATCGTTACGCTCAATCTGTACACATGACATATATTGCTTCTGTCCAACCAAGGAGAAGGATCCTGAAGGTTTCTTCTTCCCCCCCCGCCCTCCTTCCCGAGTGAAAGGCAAATTTGTGCTATACAAAATAAACTGAACCTATAACAGGTGGAGAGTTTCTGTGTTTATTGTATAAATTATTTGTTTTACATATGAGTTATGTTTGTGAGACCTAGTCTACATGGCTCATTAATAAATCTGGTAGCGGTAGCAACCTGTCAGGTGTGATCTGTCATTCTTCTTACACATGCTCACTCATAATTCATCAGTTTTCATTGTTTGTGGCTGTCAATCATGACATCAGCTGATCCCATCAGCTGGTCTCTATCCAATAGCACACCGACACAATTATATTGTTAGCCTATGTTACGGACTTGGGATCACAGGGAGAAGGACTCAAATGGAGACTTGAAATGCGGTAGTAGGGTGCTTACTGAGGATCAGTAACAGGCAGCGGTATCAAAATCAGTAGGCAAAAACTTGTTGGTATACAGAACTGGTCGACGCACGGGGGGGGGGGGGGGACCCACTGCGGACTTGCTGGTCGGCTCACTGGTACAGTCTGAGATGAACTGGCACAGAACACAGATTTGACACAGACTAAATACACAGGGGGAAGGCAGGCAACAAGGCACAGGTGGACACAATCAGGGCGGGGCTTGCAATCACAGGAGAAACGAGAGACAAGGTGAGTCACAACAGACAACCTGACAGTGACAACAAAACTGGTTGTTTTTTTCGGCGGACTCTTCCGAGTCCTGAAGCCTTCCTGGTCCGCCCACATTTCTAAAACATGTACTTATTTTATAAGATTGGTTATGCAATAAAATAAGTAATTTTTCCATTTTTGAACCGAACGACACGATTTTTGACTGAAACTCCTTCCTAACATGGCAATGCTTTGTTGGATTGTGATTTTTGATTCCGATTCCTTAGGTCCTAAGCTTTCCAAAAAGGTGCCTTGTCGTTGTCGTTAAGGCCCTGAACCATACAGTTCGAAAAACGTGGAGACCGCTCAAGGAGGCATTTTTGGGGGAAAAGTGTTTTTAAAAAAAACATTTTTCCCGCAAAATAATTCTGAAAGAAATCATATAAAATAACACAAGTATTAGAACTCATTTGGGGTTCATACAACTACTTGAAACACAGGGAACAAGGAGGTACAAAACCCCAGAGCCCCCATTTTTGATGATTTTTCATATGATTGTCTCTCTACCTTCTGCATGGTCACGTTGCTGTTACATGTGCCCCTCCATCTTTCCATCACCGCCCAGCAGGTTCAGCAGGTTCATCAACTCATCATTCTATTAGCTACCACCACCAGTGCATTCATCTTGCTGCTGCAGAAGCCTCTCGATTGCAAATCTCCCTGTAGAGGCCTTGACAAGACCTTATCATCACACATCATCGGTTTATAATAAACAATTATATTTTCTTCATTTGACTTGTCGCTCCTGATTGAACTGAGACAAACGTGAGGGAAAAGGGTTAGACACATGTATAGGTCAGCGCAGGTGGTTGAATTAGTGAGGCACAAGTGGCATACTTTAACAAGGTGTGGGTAATTCAATTACTTTGGAGATAGAAGTGTGGCCTTGTTCCTTAACCTTATTTATAATAACTACATATAATTTGAACCCAGCAGCATTCAGGGTTTCTGCCTCTGCAAATTCCAAAAAGCTCTCATGAACCTTTTAGCTTCATCTTCAATCACTGTAAACTGTGCATTATTTTTAAACCTTTTTTTTTAATGATTTCTTCTTTAACCATTGCAGCCAAATATGCCAGCATTTTGTTTTGTATATTGCATGCCATTTTAGTTTTCTGTTGAAGACCTTTATGCTTTCCCAGAACTTTTAACATAGCTAGAAATTTATAATTGTTTATAAATCAGGAGGTTTTTGTTTATCCATTGTTCCAACTAGTGAGGTATTTTTATCACTTTTTTTCCCATTCAATGCCCATCCAAACATTGCATTTACATGGCTTTTAGATTTGGCATGAGAATAGAAACAAAGTTATATGTGAAATCTTTCAATTAAGATACCCCTCAATGGAGGTTAAGACTCTTGGGGGCATCAGGCAGAAATAAATATCTACAGATGAAACAATAAGCTAATAATTGTACAATATATTAACTGCTTAAAATGCATTTTGGAACAGCCATTATCTAGATATTTGTTTAAAACAATTACTTAATTAATTGAAATAGTTGTAAAATACTATAGAGTAACAATGTCCAGCCATCCGAATTACATCACTACCCACCTGTCCACCTGACCACAGTTTACGGCCGCTAATCCAATCGCAACCATCAAACAAACTGGGCATTGTGAAACCAATCTACAGGAAATGTATTGGTGTGTCTCAGCGCTGTGTATATGTTATAAATAATCGCTACTGGAATCGCTACTGGAAAAAAAAAAGGTATTTCCCCTCACCTATAATACCACCATATAGTTTGAGAAATACTGCAATAAACTGATGGTTAGTTAGCCGTAAATATGCATCTTTACGGAAGCGCATTGCATTCACTGGATAAAAAAAATAGACCCCTTTTCTCGTAATTACGACATCCTGATCTCATAATCACGAAAGGTGCCATACTGGCCACTGCTTCACTCAGAACCACTAACTGCACATCCACGAAGAGGTATGTCTGAGTAAATTAAAAACTTTATTTACAACGTTTATTTACGACTGTGGCTTTGTTACGTTTTGCCATGTGACGTCGTTACCGTGGCAACAGAAAAGCTGACATGGCTGACATGCATGATTGAGTTGTTATTGTTGTTATGCTAGCATACAGGTAGCGTAGCTAACAAGGAGACTGACGATTGTTGATGACGCAACAAAACATATGTATTTCCAGGAAACCGAGGAAATGGCCGAGCAAATGTTGCATGACAATGTTTATGGGATTTTCTTCGAAAGTGAGGTGTTGCAGAGGAAAACATTGACCGAATGCAACAAGACAAGCTAAGGTTAATTCCACTTTTCATGGCAAGAACCCAGATATTAGCGTTATTAGCCATTAACAAGTTCCTAGGACAACTTTGAATTATGAGCTGACAGTCTGTGGACTAAAAGTCAGTGTATTACTCTTAGTAGCCTTTAGAAGTGAAGTTGTTGAAATATGAAGAGAAGATTTGGAGTTTTAGAAAAAATGGCTTTACTGAACATTCGAAATTCTCCTGTATGATTACAAAGGCTTCTATAGCCTACAAACATTGACACAATGAAAAACTTAATCCAGGACTGTGTAGTTTTACAATTGCATTGTGTCTTACTGTGGCTAAATATGTATTGCTGGTAAAAGTTGTGTACTGACAATTTTGAAAAGTGTGGAAAAGTCATGATTGCAGTTATTTGGTATGTAATAGAATAGGTCTGCACAATTTAAACAAAAATATATCTAATTGTAAATATTTTGACTGATATATTCCAAATGTAATATTTGTAAAATTAGAGAGGAAGATAGTGTAAAAAATATCATTTAAATTGAAATATGTATGGTTCTGATGCGAGTTTACAGGAATCTGTACCAAACAGAGCCATCTCTGAGGAGGGCGGAGGCATCACTGCAGAATCACAATGTTTACTCTACGATGCTAAGAGAATTGCAGAGGTTCATATTGCGATTTCAATTAAATGTCAATGAATTGTTCAGCGCTAGTATATAACAGTATACTGATACTCGGGTACAAATTATCTGGCAGTTAATTTAAAGTTAGCTTATATTTTTTAATGTTTCTTCACAGATTGACTCCTCGCTTATCAGAGAAATAGAAGATGCCTACCTTGCACGCTATATAGCAATTTATGGGGACAGGTTTGCTCTGAGGCGATACTGTCTGGACAAAGAAAAACAAAAAGACAATAGTTCAAGGATGTCCCTTCTTGAAAAACTTCGAAAGAAACTAAGGACAGCAACAGCAAGTCAAGATGAGGAGTCTGAACAGGAATCCTGGCCTGCAAAGAAAGCAAAAAAACAAGCTGTGGTCGTTCTAAAAATGCTGTTAATAGTTCAAGAAAAATTGAGTTAGGGTGGGGTGGATCCATGAGGGAAAACAAATGAGGAAGCGTTCTGGTGGTGGCACCAGAACACTTAAAGTATCCAAAGCAGACATTTTGTCACATGCCAAATAACTGTTTTTTCCAGGTGGTGAATCGACAAAAGGCAAATGGGAAGACGTCCTACACGATATTTATGACTTTAAGGAATCACAACTTGATGAGAACAGTACAGTTGGTGAGTTTGTACACATTTTCAAAATTTGGGATTTTACGGTTCTACGTAAGCAAAACATGCTTCGTAGACTCATCTGACACAGAAGTGGACAGGAAAAGGGACAAGTGTGGTGTCACTATAGTAAAGCAGCAGAGATGGACCAATTGTGATGAGCACCAAGAAAAGCCAGCCAGACTGAATGAACCACAAAGAGAACAATCTGGTACAGTTGAAGACTCAAATGTTGTTGATCTCACCTGAGTCTGATAATTCAGAGGTGATCATTGGTGGCCTTGTAGGTGTATCCTCTGCAAGCCAGGATGACACTGTTCCACTTTTCTTTTCCACTGAGGATATTATCAGTGTTGTCTTTACTACAAGCTCCCCTGTTTTAGCAGATGATATTCACCATGCTGTCCATTCAAGTGCACACTGTGACCAACTCTCAGAGGTCCAACTGAATGCCGCTGTTCCAGTCTTCACACCAACAAATGAAGTCTTCAGTATTGCCCTGTCCACATCCTCTCCTGTTTTAGGAGGTTGTGTTGACTATGCTGTCCATTCCGGTGGTAATGAACATAATGACCCACCCTCAGAGATTCAGCTGGATGATGCTGTCCCAGTTTTCACTCCAGTTGAAGTCATCAACGGTGCCCCCTCCACATCCACCCCTTTGTCAGGGGACCATGATGGTGACCAACATGCTCACAACAACTCAAATTTTGATGCAGGCTTTGACCAACATTATGTGAGTCTTAACTTCACAGAGTAAATCTCTTGGAGGAAATGATTTGTCAGTTCAAAGATGAGTCGATTTTGAAGTACCCTTTAAAGTTTGCTTCTATTAATGAAAGGGATACAGATGGTGTGTCCAGAGACCTTTTTGGACCGAATTTTTGGATTCTGCAGCAGAGGGGGCGGAAATGAGGGTGCCATCCCTGTCACCAAAATGGCAGGAGGAAGAGTGGAAAGCTGTGGGATGAATATTGGCCAAGGGATTTCTGGATCAGGGATACTTTCCATTGCGCCTTGCCCCAGCATTTAGCATTGGATCGTCTGGGAGTGAAATCTGTTCCATCACAAGCCAACCTAAAAGCAGTCCTCCAAGTAGCACACACACAAATAATACAGCAGCCAAAGTATGCTCTTGATAACATGTCAACAGTTGCAGCACAACTCCTGAAGACCACCACAACAGCAAAAATACAGATCATGTATACAGACAAAAAACAACTTGCAGGAAAGTCCTGAAGCTAATTGAAGCAAGTCCAGAGACTCCAGCTGAGAGGCAAGCCCTTGGATTTTTACAGCAGTATGTACGAGGACTGAATGAAGTAGGTCTCAGAAGGTTGCTGAGATTTGTGACCGGCTCTGTTATCATCTTTGTCACAAAAATAGAAGTCATGTTTACAGCTTTGGAGGGACTGCAACGTCGACCAGTTGCACACACCTGTGGATCAGTATTGGAGTTACCCTGTACATATAACTCCTACCCATAGTTGCGTGTGGAGATGGAGAATGTACTGATGAGTAACTATTACACTATGGATATTGTGTAGTGAGAAATAACCAGACAGGGTCCATATTATTATTCTGAATGTAACCAAACTGCACTCTTCAATATTTTATATCTCAGGCAGAAGAAGATTTTCAGAAATGTTTTGTGTTAATTAACTGTGCATAAGAAGCCATGAGGTAACCTCAAGAGAATATTTTTTGTTTGCCATGCAATTCAAATTGTTAAAACACATTTTGATGTGAAGATATTGCAGTAAGTAATGTGCCTGACGCAGAAAAAAAATACTGCAAGTTAAAAACAAACTTGTGGTTATATCACATATCAGCAAATTCATATCTGAGCAATGTAAACATACTGTGTGGCTCAAAGGCTGTTGAGTTTGCTGGCAATGTTATATCTGGTAATGTTACAGTAAATCCAGAAGCCAGTTGTCAGTTATGGTCATGTGTTTGACAATATCATTCAGTGTGAAAGTTTTATACATTAGAAAAGAGCAATTATGCCATGTTAATTCATAGCTGTCTGCTTGTGCTCTTATAAGTGTGTATGTGATGTGCCACAGCCCCTCAGACATTGATATGTTAATGTTCAGTTCAACCAGAGGTACATTTTTTGGCTCCTCACATCACATAACTGGCCTGGAACCGGTCCTGCCTACTGCCATGGCCCTGCTGATGCAACTGGCCTGGAGCCGGTCCTGCCAGCTGCCATGGTCCTGCTTTCTCCTCCCACTGCTCCTGGGATGCCCCTCCTCTCTACCTCCTCCTGCTTAATGGATCGTGGCTATCTGGATCATGGACCATGCATACTACTCATTATATGAATTTTTTTTTTTTTTATTAAGTACCATTAATTAAGTGTGGCTTCAGCTAGAGGGGTCATAGACCCCTATAGCAAAGCGCACTTCATATTATTGCTCGGGCTTATTAAGTGTGGCTTCAGCTAGAGGGGTCATAGACCCCTATAGCAAAGCGCACTTCATATTATTGCTCGGGCTTATTATTAAGTGTGGCTTCAGCTAGAGGGGTCATAGACCCCTATAGCAAAGCGCACTTCATATTATTGCTCGGGCTTATTATTATTAAGTGTGGCTTCAGCTAGAGGGGTCATAGACCCCTATAGCAAAGCGCACTTCATATTATTGCTCGGGCTTATTATTAAGTGTGGCTTCAGCTAGAGGGGTCATAGACCCCTATAGCAAAGCGCACTTCATATTATTGCTCGGGCTTATTATTATTATTATTCTTCTTATTCCGCCAAACTTTGGACCGTATCTTCTCCCACAGCGTTGCCCGCACATGCGTAAAAAATACATCAAAACGTGCGGCCCGATCGGGAATCGTGAGCTATGACTTTTCTAAGAGATTCGACCAGCCATTTTCCCGAAAAGTGCGAAAAACGGCGAGAAATTGTCCCATTCACTTGACTGGGGTTTCGGACTGAAGAGAGCAAAAAAACATACATCTTTGTGCCCACAGTGACTCGCCATAATGTATCGTAGAGAAATGATTTAAAGTTTAAAACGTTGACAAAAGTCTGGAGTTTATTTGCCCAATTGGGCATTTTTTGATAGCTAGCACAGTTTTCATGTAATTATTGTTCAAGTTTAGGAAAATGTGGGAACCATTTCAGAGTTTACAATGGGTGTGTGTGGGGAAGGTTAGAGCTGTGATGTCATCGCTAGAGCACGAGGAGCTGTGTCCTAAACAACCTTTTTGTATTTGTATTTTGCCATTCACTCCACAATATTGACTTTTGAGGCATAATTTATATATGAAAACGTTGGAAATATTGTGCCGGTGGTACACATGCGTCGTGGAATCCAACAAATGTATACTGTTTTGTCAGCAAGCCTGAAAGCGACATGAAGACCGGCCAACTGCTCCATTAACCTCCATGTTAAATCGGACCACAATTTTCTCTCATGACGGAAACGTGAGCACTTTACAAACTGAATTTACGCCCTCATTTATAAATCCTTACAAATATTTAAGTAGACGGAAACGTTCTCAGAAGTCTTGTGCTTCTCATGATGTCATTATTTTCGTGATGGGATCCATGGTTGTCTGTCAAATACAGTAGTTTGAAAGTTAGTTTTTTCATTAAATCAACTCTCCTGTCTCTCTCTCAGTGAACACCATGGCAACGGT
The DNA here is from genome assembly GCF_910589615.1 of Taurulus bubalis. Lineage (NCBI taxonomy): Eukaryota > Metazoa > Chordata > Actinopteri > Perciformes > Cottidae > Taurulus > Taurulus bubalis. The sequence goes on from NC_136609.1 coordinate 4,890,427, forward strand.
GACACACACGCACACACGCGCAGGAGGAACTGTCAGTTGGTCAGCTGACATCCTGACTGTTTGTGCTTCTCATGATTTCATTATTTTCGTGATGGGATGGGATTCATGGTTGTCTGTCAAATACAATAGTATTATTTCTTGGTGTAACCACACCTCCCTACTCAATTCTGCGCCCTACCTCGAATAATGGCCCATCTTCATTACCTACACTTACACCGGTCTCAAGACACAAATAAACGCCTCTTAACTTCTTTTCTTCCATATGCTTCCTCTTATTAAACACTTAAACAAGCGTAAGACTCATAGACACGGTTTAAACATCCTAATATTACCAATAAGGCACACAAATAGACATTTTAGACCATTAATAACGTCCTCTGTCAGACGCTCATGAGCCACACCCACGATTTTCCCGCCTTATGCAAATGAGCTGCACCCACAGAGACTTTCACCCAGACCCCTGCAAAGAGCTCCTCTCCCCTCCTCCTATTCTAATTAATGTTAAATATAAACTAATCTCTAAATCCTTGAACTTATTCAATCCCCTTGGCTTTTATTCAAGTTCAGGAACATAGAAATCCACTACAGAGCTGTGTCCTAAACAACCTTTTTGTATTTGTATTTTGCCATTCACTCCACAATATTGACTTTTGAGGCATAATTTATATATGAAAACGTTGGAAATATTGTGCCGGTGGTACACATGCGTCGTGGAATCCAACAAATGTATACTGTTTTGTCAGCAAGCCTGAAAGCGACATGAAGTCCGGCCAACTGCTACATCAACCTCCATGTTAAATCGGACCACAATTTTCTCTCATGACGGAAACGTGAGCACTTTACAAACTGAATTTACGCTCTCATTTATAAATCCTTACAAATATTTAAGTAGACGGAAACGTTCTCAGAAGTCTTGTGCTTCTCATGATGTCATTATTTTCGTGATGGGATTCACGGTTGTCTGTCAAATACAATAGTTTGAAAGGTTGTTTTCTCATTAAATCCACAGTTCAGTCTCCTGCTCTGTGACAGTGTCACACCTGTTTTAAGTTAGCCAATCAGGGCTGTCACCACGACAACCGGTGATACAAACGCAGGAGGAGCCAACTGACGTTGGTCAGCTGACATCCAAGACACTCTATTTTAAACTCTACAAAAAACGTTTCACACACATTCTTATATATCATACATTAGACTTAGACACACACACACACAGAATTATCACAAAACGATTGACTGTGTGTGTGTCTATGTGCGCCCGTGTGTGTGTGCGCGCACGTTTTTTGACCCCAGAAAGTTGGTGAGTGAGGAGATACAACTTGGATCGACCTTTCACCCAATGAGTCTGTTGTTGCTGGGGAAAAATGGACAACACAACGAATCCGATTAGGCTCCTCCCATAGAAGAAGTCTGATTGGCTCTTTTTTATTTGGCTTTCGGTTAAGGATTTTTTTTTTTCATTGTGTAAAAAACTACGTTTTTTACCCTCTCAAAGAAAGTCATTTGATCTGATAATTCTGAAGGTGGCAGAGGTTATTGAGGTTATTGTGTTATTGAGAGATGTGTTACCTCAATAACACATCTCACTACCGGTAATGTATACATATTGCGACGTCTTACGGCAGTAGTAGCCACACTTTCAAAATTTCTTGTGAAATTTTCTAGTTATTATTATTCTTCTTATTCCGCCAAACTTTGGACCGTATCTTCTCCCACAGCGTTGCCCGCACATGCGTAAAAAATACATCAAAACGTGCGGCCCGATCGGGAATCGTGAGCTATGACTTTTCTAAGAGATTCGACCAGCCATTTTCACGAAAAGTGCGAAAAACGGCGAGAAATTGTCCCATTGACTTGACTGGGGTTTCGGACTGAAGAGAGCAAAAAAACATACATCTTTGTGCCCACAGTGACTCGCCATAAAGTATCGTAGAGAAATGATTTAAAGTTTAAAACGTTGACAAAAGTCTGGAGTTTATTTGCCCAATTGGGCATTTTTTGATAGCTAGCACAGTTTTCATGTAATTATTGTTCAAGTTTAGGAAAATGTGGGAACCATTTCAGAGTTTACAATGGGTGTGTGTGGGGAAGGTTAGAGCTGTGATGTCATCGCTAGAGCACGAGGAGCTGTGTCCTAAACAACCTTTTTGTATTTGTATTTTGCCATTCACTCCACAATATTGACTTTTGAGGCATAATTTATATATGAAAACGTTGGAAATATTGTGCCGGTGGTACACATGCGTCGTGGAATCCAACAAATGTATACTGTTTTGTCAGCAAGCCTGAAAGCGACATGAAGACCGGCCAACTGCTCCATTAACCTCCATGTTAAATCGGACCACAATTTTCTCTCATGACGGAAACGTGAGCACTTTACAAACTGAATTTACGCCCTCATTTATAAATCCTTACAAATATTTAAGTAGACGGAAACGTTCTCAGAAGTCTTGTGCTTCTCATGATGTCATTATTTTCGTGATGGGATCCATGGTTGTCTGTCAAATACAGTAGTTTGAAAGTTAGTTTTTTCATTAAATCAACTCTCCTGTCTCTCTCTCTCAGTGAACACCATGGCAACGGTGACACACACGCACACACGCGCAGGAGGAACTGTCAGTTGGTCAGCTGACATCCTGACTGTTTGTGCTTCTCATGATTTCATTATTTTCGTGATGGGATGGGATTCATGGTTGTCTGTCAAATACAATAGTATTATTTCTTGGTGTAACCACACCTCCCTACTCAATTCTGCGCCCTACCTCGAATAATGGCCCATCTTCATTACCTACACTTACACCGGTCTCAAGACACAAATAAACGCCTCTTAACTTCTTTTCTTCCATATGCTGCCTCTTATTAAACACTTAAACAAGCTTAAGACTCATAGACACGGTTTAAACATCCTAATATTACCAATAAGGCACACAAATAGACATTTTAGACCATTAATAACGTCCTCTGTCAGACGCTCATGAGCCACACCCACGGTTTTCCCGCCTTATGCAAATGAGCTGCACCCACAGAGACTTTCACCCAGACCCCTGCAAAGAGCTCCTCTCCCCTCCTCCTATTCTAATTAATGTTAAATATAAACTAATCTCTAAATCCTTGAACTTATTCAATCCCCTTGGCTTTTATTCAAGTTCAGGAACATAGAAATCCACTACAGAGCTGTGTCCTAAACAACCTTTTTGTATTTGTATTTTGCCATTCACTCCACAATATTGACTTTTGAGGCATAATTTATATATGAAAACGTTGGAAATATTGTGCCAGTGGTACACATGCGTCGTGTACACATGCTTGCTGACTGTTTTGTCAGCAAGCCTGAAAGCGACATGAAGACCGGCCAACTGCTCCATTAACCTCCATGTTAAATCGGACCACAATTTTCTCTCATGACGGAAACGTGAGCACTTTACAAACTGAATTTACGCTCTCATTTATAAATCCTTACAAATATTTAAGTAGACGGAAACGTTCTCAGAAGTCTTATGCTTCTCATGATGTCATTATTTTCGTAATGGGATTCACGGTTGTCTGTCAAATACAATAGTTTAAAAGGTTGTTTTCTCATTAAATCCACAGTTCAGTCTCCCGCTCTGTGACAGTGTCACACCTGTTTTAAGTTAGCCAATCAGGGCTGTCACCACGACAACCGGTGATACAAACGCAGGAGGAGCCAACTGACGTTGGTCAGCTGACATCCAAGACACTCTATTTTAAACTCTACAAAAAACGTTTCACACACATTCTTATATATCATACATTAGACTTAGACACACACACACACAGAATTATCACAAAACGATTGACTGTGTGTGTCTATGTGCGCCCGCGTGTGTGTGCGCGCACGTTTTTTGACCCCAGAAAGTTGGTGAGTGAGGAGATACAACTTGGATCGACCTTTCACCCAATGAGTCTGTTGTTGCTGGGGAAAAATGGACAACACAACGAATCTGATTAGGCTCCTCCCATAGAAGAAGTCTGATTGGCTCTTTTTTATTTGGCTTTCGGTTAAGGATTTTTTTTTTCATTGTGTAAAAAACTACGTTTTTCACCCTCTCAAAGAAAGTCATTTGATCTGATAATTCTGAAGGTGGCAGAGGTTATTGAGGTTATTGTGTTATTGAGAGATGTGTTACCTCAATAACACATCTCACTACCGCTCACTTACGGCAATAGTAGCCACACTTTCAAAATTTCTTGTGAAATTTTCTAGTTAAGTGTGGCTTCAGCTAGAGGGGTCATAGACCCCTATAGCAAAGCGCACTTCATATTATTGCTCGGGCTTATTATTATTACTTATTATTATTCTTCTTATTCCGCCAAACTTTGGACCGTATCTTCTCCCACAGCGTTGCCCGCACATGCATAAAAAATACATCAAAACGTGCGGCCCGATCGGGAATCGTGAGCTATGACTTTTCTAAGAGATTCGACCAGCCATTTTCCCGAAAAGTGCGAAAAACGGCGAGAAATTGTCCCATTCACTTGACTGGGGTTTCGGACTGAAGAGAGCAAAAAAACATACATCTTTGTGCCCACAGTGACTCGCCATAATGTATCGTAGAGAAATGATTTAAAGTTTAAAACGTTGACAAAAGTCTGGAGTTTATTTGCCCAATTGGGCATTTTTTGATAGCTAGCACAGTTTTCATGTAATTATTGTTCAAGTTTAGGAAAATGTGGGAACCATTTCAGAGTTTACAATGGGTGTGTGTGGGGAAGGTTAGAGCTGTGATGTCATCGCTAGAGCACGAGGAGCTGTGTCCTAAACAACCTTTTTGTATTTGTATTTTGCCATTCACTCCACAATATTGACTTTTGAGGCATAATTTATATATGAAAACGTTGGAAATATTGTGCCGGTGGTACACATGCGTCGTGGAATCCAACAAATGTATACTGTTTTGTCAGCAAGCCTGAAAGCGACATGAAGACCGGCCAACTGCTCCATTAACCTCCATGTTAAATCGGACCACAATTTTCTCTCATGACGGAAACGTGAGCACTTTACAAACTGAATTTACGCCCTCATTTATAAATCCTTACAAATATTTAAGTAGACGGAAACGTTCTCAGAAGTCTTGTGCTTCTCATGATGTCATTATTTTCGTGATGGGATCCATGGTTGTCTGTCAAATACACTAGTTTGAAAGTTAGTTTTTTCATTAAATCAACTCTCCTGTCTCTCTCTCAGTGAACACCATGGCAACGGTGACACACACGCACACACGCGCAGGAGGAACTGTCAGTTGGTCAGCTGACATCCTGACTGTTTGTGCTTCTCATGATTTCATTATTTTCGTGATGGGATGGGATTCATGGTTGTCTGTCAAATACAATAGTATTATTTCTTGGTGTAACCACACCTCCCTACTCAATTCTGCGCCCTACCTCGAATAATGGCCCATCTTCATTACCTACACTTACACCGGTCTCAAGACACAAATAAACGCCTCTTAACTTCTTTTCTTCCATATGCTTCCTCTTATTAAACACTTAAACAAGCTTAAGACTCATAGACACGGTTTAAACATCCTAATATTACCAATAAGGCACACAAATAGACATTTTAGACCATTAATAACGTCCTCTGTCAGACGCTCATGAGCCACACCCACGGTTTTCCCGCCTTATGCAAATGAGCTGCACCCACAGAGACTTTCACCCAGACACCTGCAAAGAGCTCCTCTCCCCTCCTCCTATTCTAATTAATGTTAAATATAAACTAATCTCTAAATCCTTGAACTTATTCAATCCCCTTGGCTTTTATTCAAGTTCAGGAACATAGAAATCCACTACAGGTACTTTACCCCTTATCTTTCTTCGGTATAATTCTCGTTAAGCCTGAATATACGGGTTTAACCCCTTAATAACCTCCCATTAACACACAAACACACACATCTCAGACAACACCCTAACCGAAATTTAGAAATTTCTGAAATCTATTTTAAACTCTACAAAAAACGTTTCACACACATTCTTATATATCATACATTAGACTTAGACACACACAGAATTATCACAAAACGATTGACTGTGTGTGTCTATGTGCGCCCGCGTGTGTGTGCGCGCACGTTTTTTGACCCCAGAAAGTTGGTGAGTGAGGAGATACAACTTGGATCGACCTTTCACCCAATGAGTCTGTTGTTGCTGGGGAAAAATGGACAACACAACGAATCCGATTAGGCTCCTCCCATAGAAGAAGTCTGATTGGCTCTTTTTTATTTGGCTTTCGGTTAAGTGCATTACAGCATCACCTTCCAGCATCTTTGACTCCTGTCTAAGGTGAGTGGCTGTTTACTCATGAACTAGCTACATATTTAGCTAGCTAGCTAACTGAACTGTTTAGTCTCAGCATTTTTAGGTTGTACTAGGCTGAGATATAAGAGTGTTTCATTGGATTTTAATCCTTGAGACTGATTGTGACTGATACACACACACACACACGATTTAAACATGGACATTCGTTTTATTTAATTAAAACAAACCAACTGCAGTAATGCAGAGTAATGCTTTTGATTATCGCATTTGGCTAACTTTTTGTTAGACAGGACAAAATGGCTTAAAATATAAGGTTTTTATATGATTTTGTAAGTTTTTGTATGATTTTACTCGGATGTAAATGTTTTATGCACTGTGGGTTGATGTTCTGCTTGCTGCTTTTATTCATATCTGTTGTGACTGACTCATGGATTTAAACATGGTTATTCATTTCATTTTATCTAAACAAAACAACTGAAGTCTTGGGTAGGAGAGAGGCAAAGTTGTACTTTTTTACATTGAGCAGCTCTGGTTAATTGATGGCTGACATGATTGTTTCAAGGTCTTCTCCCTCTTCTGCCCCTCCCAATGGGCTTTTCGCATGAGTGTTTGAGTGCTATTTTTTTCCCGCCATTCGATCTATATACCGCCCCCTGTCTGTCTAACTCTGTCTGCCCCCCCCTTTCCGTGGCTGACATGATCTTAGTTAATCTGATTTCTCTCTCTCTCTCTCTCTCTCTCTCTCTCTCTCTCCTCCCCCTCTCTCTCTCTCTCTCTCTCTCTCTCTCTCTCTCCTCTCTCTCTCTCTCTCTCTCTCTCTCTCTCTCTCTCCTCCTGCCTCTCTCTCTCTCTCTCTCTCTCTCTCTCTCTCCTCCTGCCTCTCTCTCTCTCTCTCTCTCTCTCTCTCCTCCTGCCTCTCTCTCTCTCTCTCTCTCTCTCTCTCTCTCTCTCTCTCCTCCTGCCTCTCTCTCTCTCTCTCTGATAGCTAGCACAGTTTTCATGTAATTATTGTTCAAGTTTAGGAAAATGTGGGAACCATTTCAGAGTTTACAATGGGTGTGTGTGGGGAAGGCTAGAGCTGTGATGTCATCGCTAGAGCACGAGGAGCTGTGTCCTAAACAACCTTTTTGTATTTGTATTTTGCCATTCACTCCACAATATTGACTTTTGAGGCATAATTTATATATGAAAACGTTGGAAATATTGTGCCGGTGGTACACATGCGTCGTGGAATCCAACAAATGTATACTGTTTTGTCAGCAAGCCTGAAAGCGACATGAAGTCCGGCCAACTGCTCCATTAACCTCCATGTTAAATCGGACCACAATTTTCTCTCATGACGGAAACGTGAGCACTTTACAAACTGAATTTACGCTCTCATTTATAAATCCTTACAAATATTTAAGTAGACGGAAACGTTCTCAGAAGTCTTGTGCTTCTCATGATGACATTATTTTCGTGATGGGATTCACGGTTGTCTGTCAAATACAATAGTTTAAAAGGTTGTTTTCTCATTAAATCCACAGTTCAGTCTCCTGCTCTGTGACAGTGTCACACCTGTTTTAAGTTAGCCAATCAGGGCTGTCACCACGACAACCGGTGATACAAACGCAGGAGGAGCCAACTGACGTTGGTCAGCTGACATCCAAGACACTCTATTTTAAACTCTACAAAAAACGTTTCACACACTTTCTTATATATCATACATTAGACTTAGACACACACACACACAGAATTATCACAAAACGATTGACTGTGTGTGTCTATGTGCGCCCGCGTGTGTGTGCGCGCACGTTTTTTGACCCCAGAAAGTTGGTGAGTGAGGAGATACAACTTGGATCGACCTTTCACCCAATGAGTCTGTTGTTGCTGGGGAAAAATGGACAACACAACGAATCCGATTAGGCTCCTCCCATAGAAGAAGTCTGATTGGCTCTTTTTTATTTGGCTTTCGGTTAAGGATTTTTTTTTTCATTGTGTAAAAAACTACGTTTTTCACCCTCTCAAAGAAAGTCATTTGATCTGATAATTCTGAAGGTGGCAGAGGTTATTGAGGTTATTGTGTTATTGAGAGATGTGTTACCTCAATAACACATCTCACTACCGGTAATGTATACATATTGCGACGTCTTACGGCAGTAGTAGCCACACTTTCAAAATTTCTTGTGAAGTTTTCTAGTTATTATTATTATTACTTATTATTATTCTTCTTATTCCGCCAAACTTTGGACCGTATCTTCTCCCACAGCGTTGCCCGCACATGCGTAAAAAATACATCAAAACGTGCGGCCCGATCGGGAATCGTGAGCTATGACTTTTCTAAGAGATTCGACCAGCCATTTTCACGAAAAGTGCGAAAAAACGGCGAGAAATTGTCCCATTGACTTGACTGGGGTTTCGGACTGAAGAGAGCAAAAAAACATACATCTTTGTGCCCACAGTGACTCGCCATAAAGTATCGTAGAGAAATGATTTAAAGTTTAAAACGTTGACAAAAGTCTGGAGTTTATTTGCCCAATTGGGCATTTTTTGATAGCTAGCACAGTTTTCATGTAATTATTGTTCAAGTTTAGGAAAATGTGGGAACCATTTCAGAGTTTACAATGGGTGTGTGTGGGGAAGGTTAGAGCTGTGATGTCATCGCTAGAGCACGAGGAGCTGTGTCCTAAACAACCTTTTTGTATTTGTATTTTGCCATTCACTCCACAATATTGACTTTTGAGGCATAATTTATATATGAAAACGTTGGAAATATTGTGCCGGTGGTACACATGCGTCGTGGAATCCAACAAATGTATACTGTTTTGTCAGCAAGCCTGAAAGCGACATGAAGACCGGCCAACTGCTCCATTAACCTCCATGTTAAATCGGACCACAATTTTCTCTCATGACGGAAACGTGAGCACTTTACAAACTGAATTTACGCCCTCATTTATAAATCCTTACAAATATTTAAGTAGACGGAAACGTTCTCAGAAGTCTTGTGCTTCTCATGATGTCATTATTTTCGTGATGGGATCCATGGTTGTCTGTCAAATACACTAGTTTGAAAGTTAGTTTTTTCATTAAATCAACTCTCCTGTCTCTCTCTCAGTGAACACCATGGCAACGGTGACACACACGCACACACGCGCACACGCGCAGGAGGAACTGTCAGTTGGTCAGCTGACAGTTTGTGCTTCTCATGATTTCATTATTTTCGTGATGGGATGGGATTCATGGTTGTCTGTCAAATACAATAGTATTATTTCTTGGAGTAACCACACCTCCCTACTCAATTCTGCGCCCTACCTCGAATAGTGGCCCATCTTCATTACCTACACTTACACCGGTCTCAAGACACAAATAAACGCCTCTTAACTTCTTTTCTTCCATATGCTTCCTCTTATTAAACACTTAAACAAGCTAAAGACTCATAGACACGGTTTAAACATCCTAATATTACCAATAAGGCACACAAATAGACATTTTAGACCATTAATAACGTCCTCTGTCAGACGCTCATGAGCCACACCCACGGTTTTCCCGCCTTATGCAAATGAGCTGCACCCACAGAGACTTTCACCCAGACCCCTGCAAAGAGCTCCTCTCCCCTCCTCCTATTCTAATTAATGTTAAATATAAACTAATCTCTAAATCCTTGAACTTATTCAATCCCCTTGGCTTTTATTCAAGTTCAGGAACATAGAAATCCACTACAGAGCTGTGTCCTAAACAACCTTTTTGTATTTGTATTTTGCCATTCACTCCACAATATTGACTTTTGAGGCATAATTTATATATGAAAACGTTGGAAATATTGTGCCGGTGGTACACATGCGTCGTGGAATCCAACAAATGTATACTGTTTTGTCAGCAAGCCTGAAAGCGACATGAAGACTGGCCAACTGCTCCATTAACCTCCATGTTAAATCGGACCACAATTTTCTCTCATGACGGAAACGTGAGCACTTTACAAACTGAATTTACGCCCTCATTTATAAATCCTTACAAATATTTAAGTAGACGGAAACGTTCTCAGAAGTCTTATGCTTCTCATGATGTCATTATTTTCGTAATGGGATTCACGGTTGTCTGTCAAATACAATAGTTTAAAAGGTTGTTTTCTCATTAAATCCACAGTTCAGTCTCCCGCTCTGTGACAGTGTCACACCTGTTTTAAGTTAGCCAATCAGGGCTGTCACCACGACAACTGGTGATACAAACGCAGGAGGAGCCAACTGACGTTGGTCAGCTGACATCCAAGACACTCTATTTTAAACTCTACAAAAAACGTTTCACACACATTCTTATATATCATACATTAGACTTAGACACACACACACACACACAGAATTATCACAAAACGATTGACTGTGTGTGTCTATGTGCGCCAGCGTGTGTGTGTGCGCACGTTTTTTGACCCCAGAAAGTTGGTGAGTGAGGAGATACAACTTGGATCGACCTTTCACCCAATGAGTCTGTTGTTGCTGGGGAACAATGGACAACACAACGAATCCGATTAGGCTCCTCCCATAGAAGAAGTCTGATTGGCTCTTTTTATTTGGCTTTCGGTTAAGGATTTTTTTTTTTCATTGTGTAAAAAACTACGTTTTTCACCCTCTCAAAGAAAGTCATTTGATCTGATAATTCTGAAGGTGGCAGAGGTTATTGAGGTTATTGTGTTATTGAGAGATGTGTTACCTCAATAACACATCTCACTACCGGTAATGTATACATATTGTGACGTCTTACGGCAGTAGTAGCCACACTTTCAAAATTTCTTGTGAAATTTTCTAGTTATTATTATTATTATTACTTATTATTATTCTTCTTATTCCGCCAAACTTTGGACCGTATCTTCTCCCACAGCGTTGCCCGCACATGCGTAAAAAATACATCAAAACGTGCGGCCCGATCGGGAATCGTGAGCTATGACTTTTCTAAGAGATTCGACCAGCCATTTTCCCGAAAAGTGCGAAAAACGGCGAGAAATTGTCCCATTCACTTGACTGGGGTTTCGGACTGAAGAGAGCAAAAAAACATATATCTTTGTGCCCACAGTGACTCGCCATAATGTATCGTAGAGAAATGATTTAAAGTTTAAAACGTTGACAAAAGTCTGGAGTTTATTTGCCCAATTGGGCATTTTTTGATAGCTAGCACAGTTTTCATGTAATTATTGTTCAAGTTTAGGAAAATGTGGGAACCATTTCAGAGTTTACAATGGGTGTGTGTGGGGAAGGTTAGAGCTGTGATGTCATCGCTAGAGCACGAGGAGCTGTGTCCTAAACAACCTTTTTGTATTTGTATTTTGCCATTCACTCCACAATATTGACTTTTGAGGCATAATTTATATATGAAAACGTTGGAAATATTGTGCCGGTGGTACACATGCGTCGTGGAATCCAACAAATGTATACTGTTTTGTCAGCAAGCCTGAAAGCGACATGAAGACCGGCCAACTGCTCCATTAACCTCCATGTTAAATCGGACCACAATTTTCTCTCATGACGGAAACGTGAGCACTTTACAAACTGAATTTACGCCCTCATTTATAAATCCTTACAAATATTTAAGTAGACGGAAACGTTCTCAGAAGTCTTGTGCTTCTCATGATGTCATTATTTTCGTGATGGGATCCATGGTTGTCTGTCAAATACAGTAGTTTGAAAGTTAGTTTTTTCATTAAATCAACTCTCCTGTCTCTCTCTCAGTGAACACCATGGCAACGGTGACACACACGCACACACACGCGCAGGAGGAACTGTCAGTTGGTCAGCTGACATCCTGACTGTTTGTGCTTCTCATGATTTCATTATTTTCGTGATGGGATGGGATTCATGGTTGTCTGTCGAATACAATAGTATTATTTCTTGGTGTAACCACACCTCCCTACTCAATTCTGCGCCCTACCTCGAATAATGGCCCATCTTCATTACCTACACTTACACCGGTCTCAAGACACAAATAAACGCCTCTTAACTTCTTTTCTTCCATATGCTTCCTCTTATTAAACACTTAAACAAGCTTAAGACTCATAGACACGGTTTAAACATCCTAATATTACCAATAAGGCACACAAATAGACATTTTAGACCATTAATAACGTCCTCTGTCAGACGCTCATGAGCCACACCCACGGTTTTCCCGCCTTATGCAAATGAGCTGCACCCACAGAGACTTTCACCCAGACCCCTGCAAAGAGCTCCTCTCCCCTCCTCCTATTCTAATTAATGTTAAATATAAACTAATCTCTAAATCCTTGAACTTATTCAATCCCCTTGGCTTTTATTCAAGTTCAGGAACATAGAAATCCACTACAGAGCTGTGTCCTAAGCAACCTTTTTGTATTTGTATTTTGCCATTCACTCCACAATATTGACTTTTGAGGCATAATTTATATATGAAAACGTTGGAAATATTGTGCCGGTGGTACACATGCGTCGTGGAATCCAACAAATGTATACTGTTTTGTCAGCAAGCCTGAAAGCGACATGAAGACCGGCCAACTGCTCCATTAACCTCCATGTTAAATCGGACCACAATTTTCTCTCATGACGGAAACGTGAGCACTTTACAAACTGAATTTACGCTCTCATTTATAAATCCTTACAAATATTTAAGTAGACGGAAACGTTCTCAGAAGTCTTGTGCTTCTCATGATGCCATTATTTTCGTGATGGGATTCATGGTTGTCTGTCAAATACAATAGTTTAAAAGGTTGTTTTCTCATTAAATCCACAGTTCAGTCTCCTGCTCTGTGACAGTGTCACACCTGTTTTAAATTAGCCAATCAGGGCTGTCACCACGACAACTGGTGATACAAAGCAGGAGGAGCCAACTGACGTTGGTCAGCTGACATCCAAGACACTCTATTTTAAACTCTACAAAAAACGTTTCACACACATTCTTATATATCATACATTAGACTTAGACACACACACACACAGAATTATCACAAAACGATTGACTGTGTGTGTCTATGTGCGCCCGCGTGTGTGTGCGCGCACGTTTTTTGACCCCAGAAAGTTGGTGAGTGAGGAGATACAACTTGGATCGACCTTTCACCCAATGAGTCTGTTGTTGCTGGGGAAAAATGGACAACACAACGAATCCAATTAGGCTCCTCCCATAGAAGAAGTCTGATTGGCTCTTTTTTATTTGGCTTTCGGTTAAGGATTTTTTTTTTCATTGTGTAAAAAACTACGTTTTTCACCCTCTCAAAGAAAGTCATTTGATCTGATAATTCTGAAGGTGGCAGAGGTTATTGAGGTTATTGTGTTATTGAGAGATGTGTTACCTCAATAACACATCTCACTACCGGTAATGTATACATATTGCGACGTCTTACGGCTGTAGTAGCCACACTTTCAAAATTTCTTGTGAAATTTTCTAGTTATTAAGTGTGGCTTCAGCTAGAGGGGTCATAGACCCCTATAGCAAAGCGCACTTCATATTATTGCTCGGGCTTATTATTATTATTATTCTTCTTATTCCGCCAAACTTTGGACCGTATCTTCTCCCACAGCGTTGCCCGCACATGCGTAAAAAATACATCAAAACGTGCGGCCCGATCGGGAATCGTGAGCTATGACTTTTCTAAGAGATTCGACCAGCCATTTTCCCGAAAAGTGCGAAAAACGGCGAGAAATTGTCCCATTCACTTGACTGGGGTTTCGGACTGAAGAGAGCAAAAAAACATACATCTTTGTGCCCACAGTGACTCGCCATAATGCATCGTAGAGAAATGATTTAAAGTTTAAAACGTTGACAAAAGTCTGGAGTTTATTTGCCCAATTGGGCATTTTTTGATAGCTAGCACAGTTTTCATGTAATTATTGTTCAAGTTTAGGAAAATGTGGGAACCATTTCAGAGTTTACAATGGGTGTGTGTGGGGAAGGTTAGAGCTGTGATGTCATCGCTAGAGCACGAGGAGCTGTGTCCTAAACAACCTTTTTGTATTTGTATTTTGCCATTCACTCCACAATATTGACTTTTGAGGCATAATTTATATATGAAAACGTTGGAAATATTGTGCCGGTGGTACACATGCGTCGTGGAATCCAACAAATGTATACTGTTTTGTCAGCAAGCCTGAAAGCGACATGAAGACCGGCCAACTGCTCCATTAACCTCCATGTTAAATCGGACCACAATTTTCTCTCATGACGGAAACGTGAGCACTTTACAAACTGAATTTACGCCCTCATTTATAAATCCTTACAAATATTTAAGTAGACGGAAACGTTCTCAGAAGTCTTGTGCTTCTCATGATGTCATTATTTTCGTGATGGGATCCATGGTTGTCTGTCAAATACAGTAGTTTGAAAGTTAGTTTTTTCATTAAATCAACTCTCCTGTCTCTCTCTCAGTGAACACCATGGCAACGGTGACACACACGCACACACGCGCAGGAGGAACTGTCAGTTGGTCAGCTGACATCCTAACTGTTTGTGCTTCTCATGATTTCATTATTTTCGTGATGGGATGGGATTCATGGTTGTCTGTCAAATACAATAGTATTATTTCTTGGAGTAACCACACCTCCCTACTCAATTCTGCGCCCTACCTCGAATAATGGCCCATCTTCATTACCTACACTTACACCGGTCTCAAGACACAAATAAACGCCTCTTAACTTCTTTTCTTCCATATGCTTCCTCTTATTAAACACTTAAACAAGCTTAAGACTCATAGACACGGTTTAAACATCCTAATATTACCAATAAGGCACACAAATAGACATTTTAGACCATTAATAACGTCCTCTGTCAGACGCTCATGAGCCACACCCACGGTTTTCCCGCCTTATGCAAATGAGCTGCACCCACAGAGACTTTCACCCAGACCCCTGCAAAGAGCTCCTCTCCCCTCCTCCTATTCTAATTAATGTTAAATATAAACTAATCTCTAAATCCTTGAACTTATTCAATCCCCTTGGCTTTTATTCAAGTTCAGGAACATAGAAATCCACTACAAAGCTGTGTCCTAAACAACCTTTTTGTATTTGTATTTTGCCATTCACTCCACAATATTGACTTTTGAGGCATAATTTATATATGAAAACGTTGGAAATATTGTGCCGGTGGTACACATGCGTCGTGGAATCCAACAAATGTATACTGTTTTGTCAGCAAGCCTGAAAGCGACATGAAGACCGGCCAACTGCTACATCAACCTCCATGTTAAATCGGACCACAATTTTCTCTCATGACGGAAACGTGAGCACTTTACAAACTGAATTTACGCTCTCATTTATAAATCCTTACAAATATTTATGTAGACGGAAACGTTCTCAGAAGTCTTGTGCTTCTCATGATGTCATTATTTTCGTAATGGGATTCACGGTTGTCTGTCAAATACAATAGTTTAAAAGGTTGTTTTCTCATTAAATCCACAGTTCAGTCTCCTGCTCTGTGACAGTGTCACACCTGTTTTAAGTTAGCCAATCAGGGCTGTCACCACGACAACCGGTGATACAAACGCAGGAGGAGCCAACTGACGTTGGTCAGCTGACATCCAAGACACTCTATTTTAAACTCTACAAAAAACGTTTCACACACATTCTTATATATCATACATTAGACTTAGACACACACACACACACACACAGAATTATCACAAGACGATTGACTGTGTGTGTCTATGTGCGCCCGCGTGTGTGTGCGTGCACGTTTTTTGACCCCAGAAAGTTGGTGAGTGAGGAGATACAACTTGGATCGACCTTTCACCCAATGAGTCTGTTGTTGCTGGGGAAAAATGGACAACACAACGAATCCGATTAGGCTCCTCCCATAGAAGAAGTCTGATTGGCTCTTTTTTATTTGGCTTTCGGTTAAGGATTTTTTTTTTCATTGTGAAAAAAACTACGTTTTTCACCCTCTCAAAGAAAGTCATTTGATCTGATAATTCTGAAGGTGGCTGAGGTTATTGAGGTTATTGTGTTATTGAGAGATGTGTTACCTCAATAACACATCTCACTACCGGTAATGTATACATATTGCGACGTCTTACGGCAGTAGTAGCCACACTTTCAAAATTTCTTGTGAAATTTTCTAGTTATTAAGTGTGGCTTCAGCTAGAGGGGTCATAGACCCCTATAGCAAAGCGCACTTTATATTATTGCTCGGGCTTATTATTATTATTACTTATTATTATTCTTCTTATTCCGCCAAACTTTGGACCGTATCTTCTCCCACAGCGTTGCCCGCACATGCGTAAAAAATACATCAAAACGTGCGGCCCGATCGGGAATCGTGAGCTATGACTTTTCTAAGAGATTCGACCAGCCATTTTCCCGAAAAGTGCGAAAAAACGGCGAGAAATTGTCCCATTCACTTGACTGGGGTTTCGGACTGAAGAGAGCAAAAAAACATACATCTTTGTGCCCACAGTGACTCGCCATAATGTATCGTAGAGAAATGATTTAAAGTTTAAAACGTTGACAAAAGTCTGGAGTTTATTTGCCCAATTGGGCATTTTTTGATAGCTAGCACAGTTTTCATGTAATTATTGTTCAAGTTTAGGAAAATGTGGGAACCATTTCAGAGTTTACAATGGGTGTGTGTGGGGAAGGTTAGAGCTGTGATGTCATCGCTAGAGCACGAGGAGCTGTGTCCTAAACAACCTTTTTGTATTTGTATTTTGCCATTCACTCCACAATATTGACTTTTGAGGCATAATTTATATATGAAAACGTTGGAAATATTGTGCCGGTGGTACACATGCGTCGTGGAATCCAACAAATGTATACTGTTTTGTCAGCAAGCCTGAAAGCGACATGAAGACCGGCCAAGTGCTCCATTAACCTCCATGTTAAATCGGACCACAATTTTCTCTCATGACGGAAACGTGAGCACTTTACAAACTGAATTTACGCCCTCATTTATAAAGCCTTACAAATATTTAAGTAGACGGAAACGTTCTCAGAAGTCTTGTGCTTCTCATGATGTCATTATTTTCGTGATGGGATCCATGGTTGTCTGTCAAATACAATAGTTTGAAAGTTAGTTTTTTCATTAAATCAACTATCCTGTCTCTCTCTCAGTGAACACCATGGCAACGGTGACACACACGCACACACGCGCAGGAGGAACTGTCAGTTGGTCAGCTGACATCCTGACTGTTTGTGCTTCTCATGATTTCATTGCTTTTATTCATATCTGTTGTGACTGACTCATGGATTTAAACATGGTTATTCATTTCATTTTATTTAAACAAACCAACTGAAGTCTTGGGTAGGAGAGAGGCAAAGTTGTACTTTTTTACATTGAGCAGCTCTGGTTAATTGATGGCTGACATGATTGTTTCAAGGTCTTCTCCCTCTTCTGCTATTTTTTTCCCGCCATTCGATCTATATACCGCCCCCTGTCTGTTTAACTCTGTCTGGCCCCCCCTTTCCGTGGCTGACATGATATTAGTTAATCTGATTTCTCTCTCTCTCTCTCTCTCTCTCTCTCTCTCTCTCTCTGATAGCTAGCACAGTTTTCATGTAATTATTGTTCAAGTTTAGGAAAATGTGGGAACCATTTCAGAGTTTACAATGGGTGTGTGTGGGGAAGGTTAGAGCTGTGATGTCATCACTAGAGCACGAGGAGCTGTGTCCTAAACAACCTTTTTGTATTTGTATTTTGCCATTCACTCCACAATATTGACTTTTGAGGCATAATTTATATATGAAAACGTTGGAAATATTGTGCCGGTGGTACACATGCGTCGTGGAATCCAACAAATGTATACTGTTTCGTCAGCAAGCCTGAAAGCGACATGAAGACCGGCCAAGTGCTCCATTAACCTCCATGTTAAATCGGACCACAATTTTCTCTCATGACGGAAACGTGAGCACTTTACAAACTGAATTTACGCCCTCATTTATAAAGCCTTACAAATATTTAAGTAGACGGAAATGTTCTCAGAAGTCTTGTGCTTCTCATGATGTCATTATTTTCGTGATGGGATTCACGGTTGTCTGTCAAATACAATAGTTTAAAAGGTTGTTTTCTCATTAAATCCACAGTTCAGTATCCTGCTCTGTGACAGTGTCACACCTGTTTTAAGTTAGCCAATCAGGGCTGTCACCACGACAACCGGTGATACAAACGCAGGAGGAGCCAACTGACGTTGGTCAGCTGACATCCAAGACACTCTATTTTAAACTCTACAAAAAAACGTTTCACACACATTCTTATATATCATACATTAGACTTAGACACACACACACATAGAATTATCACAAAACGATTGACTGTGTGTGTCTATGTGCGCCCGCGTGTGTGTGCGCGCACGTTTTTTGACCCCAGAAAGTTGGTGAGTGAGGAGATATAACTTGGATCGACCTTTCACCCAATGAGTCTGTTGTTGCTGGGGAAAAATGGACAACACAACGAATCCGATTAGGCTCCTCCCATAGAAGAAGTCTGATTGGCTCTTTTTTATTTGGCTTTCGGTTAAGGATTTTTTTTTTCATTGTGTAAAAAACTACGTTTTTCACCCTCTCAAAGAAAGTCATTTGATCTGATAATTCTGAAGGTGGCAGAGGTTATTGAGGTTATTGTGTTATTGAGAGATGTGTTACCTCAATAACACATCTCACTACCGGTAATGTATACATATTGCGACGTCTTACGGCAGTAGTAGCCACACTTTCAAAATTTCTTGTGAAATTTTCTAGTTATTATTATTACTTATTATTATTCTTCTTATTCCGCCAAACTTTGGACCGTATCTTCTCCCACAGCGTTGCCCGCACATGCGTAAAAAATACATCAAAACGTGCGGCCCGATCGGGAATCGTGAGCTATGACTTTTCTAAGAGATTCGACCAGCCATTTTCCCGAAAAGTGCGAAAAACGGCGAGAAATTGTCCCATTCACTTGACTGGGGTTTCGGACTGAAGAGAGCAAAAAAACATACATCTTTGTGCCCACAGTGACTCGCCATAATGTATCGTAGAGAAATGATTTAAAGTTTAAAACGTTGACAAAAGTCTGGAGTTTATTTGCCCAATTGGGCATTTTTTGATAGCTAGCACAGTTTTCATGTAATTATTGTTCAAGTTTAGGAAAATGTGGGAACCATTTCAGAGTTTACAATGGGTGTGTGTGGGGAAGGTTAGAGCTGTGATGTCATCGCTAGAGCACGAGGAGCTGTGTCCTAAACAACCTTTTTGTATTTGTATTTTGCCATTCACTCCACAATATTGACTTTTGAGGCATAATTTATATATGAAAACGTTGGAAATATTGTGCCGGTGGTACACATGCGTCGTGGAATCCAACAAATGTATACTGTTTTGTCAGCAAGCCTGAAAGCGACATGAAGACCGGCCAACTGCTCCATTAACCTCCATGTTAAATCGGACCACAACTTTCTCTCATGACGGAAACGTGAGCACTTTACAAACTGAATTTACGCCCTCATTTATAAATCCTTACAAATATTTAAGTAGACGGAAACGTTCTCAGAAGTCTTGTGCTTCTCATGATGTCATTATTTTCGTGATGGGATCCATGGTTGTCTGTCAAATACAGTAGTTTGAAAGTTAGTTTTTTCATTAAATCAACTCTCCTGTCTCTCTCTCAGTGAACACCATGGCAACGGTGACACACACGCACACACACACACACGCGCAGGAGGAACTGTCAGTTGGTCAGCTGACACTTGACTGTTTGTGCTTCTCATGATTTCATTATTTTCGTGATGGGATGGGATTCATGATTGTCTGTCAAATACAATAGTATTATTTCTTGGTGTAACCACACCTCCCTACTCAATTCTGCGCCCTACCTCGAATAATGGCCCATCTTCATTACCTACACTTACACCGGTCTCAAGACACAAATAAACGCCTCTTAACTTCTTTTCTTCCATATGCTTCCTCTTATTAAACACTTAAACAAGCTTAAGACTCATAGACACGGTTTAAACATCCTAATATTACCAATAAGGCACACAAATAGACATTTTAGACCATTAATAACGTCCTCTGTCAGACGCTCATGAGCCACACCCACGATTTTCCCGCCTTATGCAAATGAGCTGCACCCACAGAGACTTTCACCCAGACCCCTGCAAAGAGCTCCTCTCCCCTCCTCCTATTCTAATTAATGTTAAATATAAACTAATCTCTAAATCCTTGAACTTATTCAATCCCCTTGGCTTTTATTCAAGTTCAGGAACATAGAAATCCACTACAGAGCTGTGTCCTAAACAACCTTTTTGTATTTGTATTTTGCCATTCACTCCACAATATTGACTTTTGAGGCATAATTTATATATGAAAACGTTGGAAATATTGTGCCGGTGGTACACATGCGTCGTGGAATCCAACAAATGTATACTGTTTTGTCAGCAAGCCTGAAAGCGACATGAAGACCGGCCAACTGCTCCATTAACCTCCATGTTAAATCGGACCACAATTTTCTCTCATGACGGAAACGTGAGCACTTTACAAACTGAATTTACGCTCTCATTTATAAATCCTTACAAATATTTAAGTAGACGGAAACGTTCTCAGAAGTCTTGTGCTTCTCATGATGTCATTATTTTCGTAATGGGATTCACGGTTGTCTGTCAAATACAATAGTTTAAAAGGTTGTTTTCTCATTAAATCCACAGTTCAGTCTCCCGCTCTGTGACAGTGTCACACCTGTTTTAAGTTAGCCAATCAGGGCTGTCACCACGACAACCGGTGATACAAACGCAGGAGGAGCCAACTGACGTTGGTCAGCTGACATCCAAGACACTCTATTTTAAACTCTACAAAAAACGTTTCACACACATTCTTATATATCATACATTAGACTTAGACACACACACACACACACACACAGAATTATCACAAAACGATTGACTGTGTGTGTCTATGTGCGCCCGCGTGTGTGTGCGCGCACGTTTTTTGACCCCAGAAAGTTGGTGAGTGAGGAGATACAACTTGGATCGACCTTTCACCCAATGAGTCTGTTGTTGCTGGGGAAAAATGGACAACACAACGAATCCGATTAGGCTCCTCCCATAGAAGAAGTCTGATTGGCTCTTTTTTATTTGGCTTTCGGTTAAGGATTTTTTTTTTCATTGTGTAAAAAACTACGTTTTTCACCCTCTCAAAGAAAGTCATTTGATCTGATAATTCTGAAGGTGGCAGAGGTTATTGAGGTTATTGTGTTATTGAGAGATGTGTTACCTCAATAACACATCTCACTACCGGTAATGTATACATATTGCGACGTCTTACGGCAGTAGTAGCCACACTTTCAAAATTTCTTGTGAAATTTTCTAGTTAAATATGTTCTTTACTTCATCTTGTCATCTTTACTTCAACATTATATGTATATCCAAAATATTTGGGCACTGTTGCTATCAGTTGGTACCTTTTTTATAAATCAGGTAAAGGGTTGAATCAAAGTAATAATAGGGCCAAAATTTAGTTTATCTTGACAAAGCACAGTTTATATACAGTATACATTATCTGAATAATCAAGGCTTTAAACACATGCCTCACGACATTCAATAATCTTCATAATAAAGTGACACTCAGATGTAATACAGGTGCAATTGCCACTGCCATGTTGATTGCAAAACATTAATTAGATATACATTAACAGACAAAAATACCAACTGACAAGCAATTTTAAAGTTGAAATTCACTGGCTACTGTGTCTTCTAGTCTGGCAGATCTGAAAGTCGGTTAATTGTTCAGGTCTCTGTATGTCTGGGAACAGCCTGAAACACAGAAAAGGGAACGGCATTGTTACTCTTTAAATGAGAACCATAAAAATCTTTACACATATATATATATATATATATATATATATATATATATATAGGCATTTTTTACCTTGCGTTAATTTATTGTCAGCTATTACATTCTTATTTTTATGGGTTGCTTTAACTATGTTTTCATTGTTTTTTTACTATGTGTGGCACTCTGAGATTCTTTGAAGGTAGAGTGCGATAAAAATGAAATGCATTAGTATGTATGTATGTATTGAAGAGAATCTAATGATCAATATGTTGTACTGCCTTACTTTGACTAATGATTTATATGTTGTACTGCCTTACTTTGACTAAAGTTTCATGTCCCGCTTGTACTAAAAATGTGTCTCGGAGCTGAGAAAACGCAACTGTCTGAGTTCCCACTCTGGTTTCAGTTCCGTAAGCACTCTCCCTCTTGACCCTGACTGAACAGGTCAAATAGAGGCCACTGAGGCCTTACATGCACCTGCTACCGCGTTTTAAACATAGAAAGCTTACTTTTGGCCGATTAACGGTCTGGCACAGGGACATATATCTGGTTCCTGTCTTGTGGAAGAAGTTCCGCTTTATGCTTTCGGAATAGTGGCACATAACATAACTCACCCTTGTGACCTTTTAGATGTCTGATATACAGACGGACCCCTTCCCTTTCGCTATTTAGACTGTGACAATTTTGGAAGTCAGAAAGAGGAAGTTTCACAGAAAGGGGATACATATTCATCGCTCTTAGTGAACGGGGCCCACTCTCGTTCTGGGGGTGTGCTGACTGTGTACAGACTGTGTGCAGAGTCCAAGCTTGTAGTAGGTATGCATTCCATGTATGTGTAATAATGGCTTAAATAAATAACCTTGATTGTACTATAACCTGTACTGTCAATTCTTGAACACCCAAGGAATTTCCTGGAGAGGACAATTTTTCTCTCTCTCTCGATGGACAGAAGCAATAGATGTCATGTGGCCAGAATGAATAACGTAACGAAGTTACAGCACATTCAATGAATGACAGAAATTATTCATCTAATGAGTAGTAGGCATGATCCAGATAGCAACGATCCATTAAGCAAGAGGTAGAGAGGAGGGGCATCAGCAGAGCCATGGCAGCAGGCAGGACCGGTTAAAACATCGCCAAGATACCATTCACTGGTATACAGCTGTATTCATGGATTCATTCATCATCATTGTATTTTAATTGTTGTATGTTAATATGAAAATAACTGGTTTATTTCTACCTATATTTGAAATAAAAAAATCAAATAAACAAAAGATACACACAGACTTGAGTGTTTCTATGAGATTGTCTCTTCAATAGAAGAATTACATTGTGATTCTGTTAAAGTGCTCAACAAATGTAACCTGAGGTGACCTAGTTTCGAGCCTCAAGTTTGGGTGCAGAGATCCATTTAGAGACATACAGTATGCACAAAGGCTTGGAGTGTTTACTGAGGGCGCTTTGAAGCTGAGTCTTGACAGGTTTGTTGTTCCACCGTTGAGCAGTTAAAAAGGGGAATAAAAAATACTGTTGCCTTACTTTATCTCTCTGCAACGTGACACGTGTTTTTTTTTTTTTTAAGGTTGATGAACTGCTTTTAAAAGCTACAATATTCATGCTATAAATTCTGCAATTATATAAATCCTAATTTTCCATGAAACTAAAATCAAAATTGGCTCACTTAAATGTTTAAGTGTATACTATTTAATGTCCACAGTTCTTGATGCTGGTTGTATCTGTCATCAACACACACATCCAGTGATTACTGCACAGTTTTAGCTCAAATTAACTTAGGCATGTCTTTCTGTTCCACCCTCAGAAATGCATTTTTACATGAAACCCCCCAAAACGTTTATAGTTGCTTAGATTTGACGTACTTTATTCTTTAGCTGTTTACAAGTACTTTCTGTCATACATGTAGGCACATTTGTGTGCATGTATCACTCAATTAAAACATGGATGAATTAATATATTAATTATATAGTAATAATGGAATTGAATATGAGTTAGTAAAGTGCCTTAATTGACCTTGATGTGAATTAATGACTAGCAGATTATTTGGCCCAGTTAAATGCTCTAGAAACAAAGCTCTGAACCTTCAAGGACTTAATTGGCGTCACCTGGTAAATGCTGAGCATTAGAGACTGCAAGGGCTCGAAATGGTAGTCAAAAATGATGTGCCAAATTCAATCGTTTTTAGAGCTGTGCACTGATTGTCAAGGAGTTTGGTTGATGCAAATCTGTGGTCATCTTCTTATCCGGTCAAAACACCTTGGAGGAAGTTGACCGGAGGATTGGGACAGCCGTCGCAGCATGAGGCCCTCGATAAGGCTGTGGAGGTTAGAATTTTGTTACTACAAGCGGTTTCCTCTCCATTCAATTTCAAAGCATCTGTGACTGCTCTGGGAGATTTCAAGGTTCATTGTTAGTTATGGAGGTTCACTACAGACAGTCAAACGGTCAATTATGTGTTGAGATAAAATGTTAGGTAATGTCAGAGCAAGACATTTACCACGTCAGCAGTAGACTGCCATCACTATATGCATGCACACATGTGACTCTTAACAAACATGCTTCAATGGCCCAATCCCAATCTCCACTTCATATTTACACCATCAAGCCCTAAAGCCTCTCACACTCAGTCACATAGAAGGTGACGTCAGTGAGTCCCTGAGGGTTCAGGGATTGAGGGTTTACATTGGGATTGGGCCCTATGTGTTCGTATGTCTTTGCCCATCTTGCGACTGCACACGTGGTGTCTCTTAACTAGTATGAACCAAAGCCTTGGTCGTTACCATGGTAATCAAGGCCCAAAAATCACCGTTCCAATGCAGCTTCTTGATCTATTATTTTACTTCTAAGTTAGGTTTGCAGGAACCAAAAGCAGGACTCGCACACAGCTTGCACCTTGAATAGGATACCGGGTGAGATGGATGTTGACGAGGTGCAAGCAAAGAGAGTTTTCATCTGGCAAGACTGGCTTAGCACACACTAGTGAGGCAGCAAATAAAAAACAACATTTTCACGTTATCTATCTCTCCGACATAAAACGTTCAAAAGTAGTGAAATGCAGAACTGTGGTAACCCCAACCATCTGCATTTTGGTGTTCCGCAACTAGTGTTTGTTATTGTCTTTGTGCAAGGCAAAGATACTTACACATTTTCTTTCATATGCTC
The DNA here is from genome assembly GCF_910589615.1 of Taurulus bubalis. Classification (NCBI taxonomy): domain Eukaryota; kingdom Metazoa; phylum Chordata; class Actinopteri; order Perciformes; family Cottidae; genus Taurulus; species Taurulus bubalis. Next base: position 4,915,602 of record NC_136609.1, read on the forward strand.
CAATAAAGACTGTTTTACCAGATACCGTCTCCTGTCCTAACCTGTACTCCCGTGACATTGTTTGGGAGATGGATGTCTGGAATGCCGTGCTTAGCTTGCATGGAAATTCAGCGACAATATAATGTATTTTGCACTTGGCGGCTCACTTTACGGCAGTCTCAAATGATGGCATCTGTGGTGTGATGTGGTGCTTTTAACAAAAATCAACAACACTATATTCACATCACTATAGTGTTGCACTCATTGCAAGTTTATTTTACCGTATATTAATGACTTTGAGCTCAGAAATATTTTCTCCAAAAGGATCTTCTTCATTGGCTGTGTTTTTTTTGTATTGTTTTACATTACATTTAGCTGATTCATTTATCCAAAGCGACTTACATTTTTGCTCTATACACCGTAGACACGGCAACGAGGAACAATTCGTGGTCAAGTGTCTTGCTCAAGGACACATCGACATGTACTAGCGGAGCCGGGGCTCGAAACCACCGAACCTCTTCATTAAAAGACGGGCATGCTAACCACTGAGCCACAGTCGTTCTACCTACAGGTGTTTTACTTTCAATTACCCTAATAAGGATTAAAACAAATTATTACAGCTACTACTACTAGGTCTCCTGCTTACATGTTTATTTATTAATTACATTTACCTCATTTTGTTTGAATGGATCAAAGCATATTTGGAAATCATAATTTTGCCATCATAAAACAAATCCACACAGTTCTGGCTATGACTCACCAGTGAGCTGTGAGTTTATACTTACATTTAAACTGCTTTTTACTTCCATGTCTGTCTACCCGTTTAAAAAACCCTTTTTGCAGCATATAGGCCTTCCCAGGTAAACCTGTGTTTATTGTCACTAAGCTATGAATCCTTGGTCAAAGTCAGCAGAATTGCAGACTTACAGAAAGTGTGCGTAGAGGGCTGAAAATGTCTGCGAGCCCTCAAGCACTTAGCGATTTGAAGGTTGACAGCTTTAAACATTTGCAGACTTAGTGGAACCCATAGACTGTGGGTCAGTGGTAGAGCAGGGTCGTCCTTCAATCAGGATCAGTGATTCAATTCCTCAGTGACTCAATTCTGCTAGTCCATGTGGATGTGTCCTTGCGTCACATAACCCCAAGTTGCTCCTGTAGCTGTGCCTACGGTATTTGAACGTTAGTTACTCCTGATGGCCAGGTGGCCCCTTGCATGGTAGCCCCTGTCGTCAGTGTATGAATGGGTGTTAATGTATGAATGATGACATGTAGTGTTGAAGTGCTTTGAGTGGTCAGAAGAAAAGCACGAGACAAGTACATTCCATTTGACCATTTATATAAGAAGTAGACAGTGGTCGTGATGTCACCCATTGGTGATGGACATTTTGAATCCTTGAGTTTGGTGTTTTGACCGTTGCCAGCTTGACTTTTTGCAACTAGTGAACGAAAGTGACCATATTTGGTTTGCGGAGGAGTGACTTAAAGACGCTGTATACTCTGGTAGTGGTAGCGACCTGTCAATCATGAGGTAACCTGCCCTAAAGCATATCCTCATTATCGTTTTTACACTAAATGTACTATAATTTACAAAATGAACTCAATGCTGTTTTGAAGAAGACATGAAACTAAAGATTGAGAACAAACTCATGTTTCCAAACTTTACTGAGGTCATAAATCAAATGAGAAATTGGCAAATTGTCTTATGGACCTCCATACTATCAGACGTCTTTTGCAACCAGAGGAGTCGCCAGTGGTGTATAAAGTACCCAAAAGCCGTACTTGAGTAAAAGTAAAGATACCTTACTGGAAAGTGACTCAAGTGAAAGTCACCTAATTAGAATACTACTTGAGGAAAAGTCTTAAAGTATCTGATATTATGGTGTGTGTGTGTATGTATGTATGTATGTATGTATGTATGTATGTATGTATGTATATATATATATATATATATATATATATATGAAGTGTATTCTTTTAAGTGCTGTGGCCACCATGACCAAAGACAAGCAGTTGGGTTGAAAATAATTGGGTTGGCTGTGATCCATCCAGGAGCAACAATGTTCAACATAATATATTGCACAGAAGTATACTTTTGCATCTACTATGAACTTATCATAATTCTCCAAAAAGCAATATGACAAGGAGTTGTAACGGTGTGTTTATAAGTATGCTCATTCTGCCCAGTACCGGTCCGTAGGTCCCTTGGTACCGGATCGCACAGAAAGAATGAATGAAAACAAATTCTTTGTGAAGCGGGTTAGAAGTTAGAGAGTAGACAGAATAATATAACAAAGGTTTAAGTTAAGCAGTAGACTGGACATAACGAACACACGTCGGGTGTCGTTGTCTCCCGTCACCCTGAGATGGGACCCGGTCCGTGAAAATATTGTCTTTGCGTAACCGGCCCGTGGCTCAATAAAGGTTTGGGACCGCTGGACTAGAGGATGTAGAGGCAAATGCATAATATTGTGATTCACCAAACCTGCTTGTGTGGAGTCTGTGTTCCACCACATGTTTTTTTTTTCTTTCTAAAGATAGATTTGATTTTGTTGCGAGTAACGAAGGTTTCGGGGGAAATGCACTGGAGTAAAAGTACCAGTTTTCTTTGCAAAATGATGTCAAATTCAACAGAAATATATAAATAGTAAAGTACAGATATTAAAAAAAAAAAAAGACTTTAGTACAGTAACAAAGTATTTCTACTTCGTTAGTATACACCACTGGGAGTCGCCACGTGCTGGTCATTTGAAAGAATCTAAGGGCTTCACTGAGTCTGAGTGTGGACATTGGGATTGGGCCTCTCAAAGCTCTGCTTTGAACCGGCTGAGGAAAATCAGGACTGAAAGGATGGGTGCAGAGCCTATGTATGCAGGAGAATGGCCTCCATCCATATGAGAGTGCAAAATGAGGGAAGAAAAAATAAATTAAATGTATAACTTTAATTAGTTCTTTTTCTCATTCTTTTTAAATACTTTAATAAAAAAATATTCAGGTGGAAGAAACTACAACATAATTTTGGTAAATACTTCTGTTAAGTAAACACAACAAGACAGTGTAGTTTCTGTGTATGAACACAATGATTGGTGGTGGAATTGGCAGCAATACAAGCAGCTAAAAACTTGCCTGCTCATGATGAAGAATCAGCTGCTGAAAAAACTAATATTGCTTTCAAAGAAAACCCATTTAATTTGATGCTGTACAAGAATTCAGCTTCCTCACATGGTTGAAACTGAGTCTTTCGTCACGGCTTCCAGATGGAGATGCGTTTGGTGTTCTAGATTTCTTTTATGCAGAAAAAACCCCACAAATGTGTTTGATAAATGAGGTCCATTATCTGCATTCCTGTTGTGTGTTGGTGTCACGAGCCGAAAAGGTCACAGTTGCCCTGCATCAACAGTCTTCTGCACCTCAGGAACATCCTCCTGTTTGATACAGCCTTTGATTCATGTGGCTGTCATGGCTGACAAGCAGTGACCCCTGAGAAGTCCAATAAAATATTCATATCTGTGCAGGACAAGCCACCATCCTCTCTACGATTTTCAGAAAACACTGCCTTCACCAATACTTAAAAAGAGAAATACACGCAGCGTCCTGTAATGGGCCACAGACTAGTATGGTTCATACTCGCCACAGCCTCAGGGTTTTGAACAAACTATGATATGTGTGTAAATTGAACCCTGTGGAAAGCAGAAAATAATGTGAGCCTAATTGGGTGTGACTAACAAGGCCTCAAGGCAGCATTGTGTTCACAGCAAGAACATCCAAGGAAGTCAAGAGGTCCGCTAGGGAAGTAGAGAAAAAGGTGTTTCATTTTTAAGAGATAATCCACCGTAAAATCTGAAATGTTATCCTATTTCAACAGTTTGGTAGTGTTTGGGGAAAAAAGAAACGCCACTATGAAGTGTAGTCGTGGTAGCAAATCATCTGATGTCAAAATCAGAGAAGAGTTGAGGCATTTTGTTTTGAAACAGAATTTTGAACTGAGCCATGTTGGTTTTGAAAAAGCTGACTTTTCAGAATGAAACGGATCATTCTTATCAACAAGCCTTTTTTTTTTTTTTTTAAATGGTCCTCAATTTCATGTCTGTGTATTAATCAGTCATGTGGCTAGCTAAGCAGGAATACCATAAAGTTGTGAGAAATAAGTAGCTTATTAAAAAACACACCTACCTACCACTTCTGGACAAAATGGCGGTCTATAGGCCTGTTATCAGTCTCTAATGTTCTTTTAGTCTTGTTCAGACTAAAATATGACAACTACTATTGGATTTTCCATGGCATTTCGTATACATTCATGTTCCACAGAGGATGAACAATTTGATGATCACCAGACTTTCCTCTGAGTCCCTCGAGCAGGTTGAGGATTGGGGCTCTATTTTTGTGAACCCTGTGGTGTGGCGCAGACAATAATCAAGTGGGCCCTGCCCAGTGTGCTGGAGGCAAAGTGCACTAAAGGTAGTACATGGATAGAAGGTAAGATCAGGATATTTATCATATATTATCAGTGGGCTGGTCAGGAGCAGGTGCTGAACCACCAATGAGATCCTCTTTTTAAAAGGACTGTCAAGGCAGTCTGCCAATTCATAGATGGAAGGCACAAATACAGATGCAGCCTCCCAGCATTTCCCCTCCCTACGTGATCGGGCCAAAGTTGATCCAAGCCGGGTTTCGTCTGGGACCTTGACAGATACTTGAAAGAAGATCTGTAGTGCCATATGTGGAAATAAGTTTATCTATCCAGCACGTATAGAAGTGACTGAGCTGAAGTGAACTGCAGCCTGAAAGCAGCTCGTCATCATACATGATATGTATGTGTCTCACACATATATCCTACTTTTAAATGATTACTATCATAATCAAATGACGATCAGGGCATGACAATATGCTGAAGATTTGTGAAATATTTGTTTTTATGCATTAAATAGTGATCATACCGACTGTTCTGTCCATGATAGATCTAAGAGAAAAATACACCATTCAACATAAATAAGCCATGAAAATGAAAACATTCTGGGAGGGAAAGTAATAATATTCAGTGCAACACAGAGAAATTACTCTTATCTGCTGTGGTATAGTCACAGGCTGGAGCAAACTGACTGTTTTCTACACAAAGAAAGAAAGAAATTAATATATTTGACTGGTTTACTGCATTTTTTTTTAAATGTCACATGTACCCTCAATAAAATTGTCTTTTTCATAATTGCAGTGTAATGATGAAACCATGTGAAACTGGAGCTGTGCAGAAAGTCACATTTTTACATTCCAATTGAGGTGGTGTGCAGCAAGCGGGAGAGTCATTTTAGACCGCAGTGAATGCAAATGTAGAAAGACAAACGGCAACAAATACGGATTGAGGGGGATTATTTTGTGAGATATAAATATGTTGTGAATTTTGAAAATGATTGCATCTTTTTTCTCATTACATATTTATCTTGCTGTGGGAGACTATGTTTAAGAGAGTGGAGTAAGAGAGGGAAAGCTACTGCTAGTAATGATTTAAATGTCAACCTTATGAATCTAGCTTAGGAACTTATTCAGTAGGGCCAAAGCCCAAGTGGAAACGGACAATAAACCCTTCAAAAAATGTGCGGTTTTAATCATTTGCTGTGTGGGAGTGTGCTTTCCACACAGAGCATACTTTTAATGATACACGAGATGAGTGTGCATCAAGGAAAAACTGTTACATTACAAGTACTTGTAATTGCTGGAAAACCAGAGCGGCAGAAATCTAAACCATTCATCCCAGACTGTGAACTACACCATCAACACGAAAGCCAGGTTCCAATGAGGTCGGAAATGTTCATCTGAGTGGCATCACCGGTCGAGATATTATGCTAAATGTCGCTGATGAATCATTGAATCCAGTCAGATCACTATTTAGTCGGCAGGGAGAGAAAAGAGAAAACCTCATTGTGCTACATGGCTCATTGTGTCATAACTTTACTTACAAGTTAAATGAGACACAGCAATAGAAGATGAATAACTCGTCAAAATTAAACTGCACTCAAAACTTCATCATCCTTTTTCAAAATGGCACTTTTACAACAAAATGACACTGTTTGAAGGGCTCTTTCAAAACAGCAACACAAGCTGCTATGAATGCCTTATCAGCCCTGATAAATCCTCCAGATGACAAATTTACAAACAAATCATGTAAACTATATATAAAGTGTATGTTATACTTATATAGCAGACAGTTATATATTTAAATAATAATAGTTGTGTTGGATAGAAAAGTCTAAAATAAACTCTTCATCTACAAAGATGTGCTGCCTATCCAACCTCACCAGTCCAACACAAAAATGTGACCTATCACACGAATGAATACATGACAAGAGAATATACACTGATTTAGTGTAACTGCGGTTATATCATTGTAATTTGTGGTACTATTATATTGCTACTAGAACGCAATGTTATTAAAAGGTACATGTTGCGTGAAGGAACCAAACTGTTATCTGACACTCGCATCTGATTTTAATACTATTAGTGTAGCCTGATCATTATCAAATTTCACTGTCATTGTTAAGAATTAAGTTTTGAAAGTCTACTTTATCTGTATGTATTTACTAAGTCTGTTTCATGTTAAAATGTAGAAATATTTTCATGAACGCCATATAATTAAAAATAAGCATCACATTAACATACAGGGGAAATTATGATCAGATCTTTGTGCTCTAGATGGGGCAGTGATATTAAAAGCTTATCAATTTCAGTGCACACAATCTGACATTTTTTGCCAGCTGTCCTTGAGTCTCCAAAGCACTGTAGGTGTCAACGTAAGTTACCAAGGGGTCTACGCGGGTAGGAAGTGAACCACTCAGTCAACCCTGAAGTAACCGCGCGGTCCCCAAATCCTGCTTCGTAGGACAGTTTCTTGTGTGATGCGTTTGGTCAGTATATTCACGTGTGTGTGTGTGTGTGTGTGTGTGTATGTGTATGTGTGTATGTATGTATATGTGTGTGCGCCAATTTTGCTCTTTAATTTTGCATGATCTGAGACGTACTTGTGTGTGTGGCCCTTTTTTCAAAATGGGTCCTTGGTTAAATGCACTCATGCTTGCTTGCGTTCAGTTAGATTAATAAATGAGGTCTGTATCAATACTTTTTCTATGTCGCTGGCATTTTTCCAGGATTTATTAAATTTCCTTGAGTTATTACTACACAATGCTGCATTTCATTTAAAGTGGGAAGGCCACATTTTGAAGTTCCTAGTTGAAAATGTCAACTGGAATGCCGCACAAACCCAACCCAAGCTGCCAAATCCAAGATGGAAGTTCTGTTTTTAATTTGGGGCATGAGGTGAAGAAATGTAGTTTGGATTCTACCTTTTTATCTGCAACACTTGGAGCAGAGTCTCTCCTCCTTTTGCAACAGCTGTATCTATGGCAGGGGTCGGCAACCCGCGGCTCCGGAGCCGCATGCAGCTCTTTAGCCCGTCTGTTGCGGCTCCCTGAGGCTTTGACAAAAAAAAGAAGTGGAAAATCTTTTAAAGGGAATTCCTCTTATCTTGGCGTTTGAGGTGATATTGGGTCACTGAAAATAAAAATAAATGTTTAAATATTTCTTTAACTAAAATGTGCATCACATCCTGTCACGTCGCTGTCAAGCAGCTTCCCCTGCAGGTGCTACTCGTTATTCACAGTGCTCCGCCCTCGCTAAACTATCAACAGAGAAAGGTAGTTTAATTCTGCGTGGACGTAGTAATTAGCTTTCACTGCCAACGATGCTGCTGACCTGTATGCTTGATATGTTGAAAGACTCTTCCAGAACAAACACAGCATCTGATGAACAGTATCAAGCTGCAGAAGAGCGATTTCTCAACTGCTGCAGTAAACTGAGTAAAGTAGATCTACTTTCAGGAAGTGGATCAAGTCTCCAAACTCCACTACTGCTGCTGGTTCTGTGGCAGCTCATGAGACAGTGAGGCATCCTCTAGGAAAAAACAGATCGGTCCTCCTCCGTTTGCGGTGCTCTAAAAGTCCGGCGTAGTGAGGACGCTCAATGTAAACGTAGCAAAAGATATGAGTCTTAAAATGTAAACCTCACTTGTGATTTCAGGACAAACACTCTACCACATGAGCCACATATATAGAGATGAACTCAAGGTCTCCTTAGTTGTCTTTTTAATGAACCTTAATGTAGCCGACATGACACTTTTTTTCTCCTCTTCATAAGACTTTGATAGTTATAAACGGGTAAAATAGCAATACAATGTCAAACATTGTCTTTATTCTTGTTCTATAATTTAATAAAAACAAACTATAGTTTTTTGTACATATAACATAACTATATATACAACTTCATAAGCTTTGATATCAAATAGCTTTTTCAGCTCCAGACACTTCTTTTTGGGTGGGGAAAAAGGGCAAAATGTATCTTTGGATAGAAAAGGTTGCTGACCCCTGATCTATGGCAACCCTTCTTTATAGCTAAGCTGTGTGGGCAGGTTCTGTACGTAGCCTAGGCCCTTCTTCATTTAGTTTTTTTTGTATCCTCCTTTTAATGTCAGATTACGTTTTTGTGTTTTTAAGAGTTTTTTTCTTTTATAGATTGATGGTTTGGTTTCACTGGGTTGGTGTTGTGGTCCCGTAGCTGTAATGCCCACTCAGAGTGCATTACATTCCATGCCATTCATACACTGACATCAGATCACAACAGCAACATTAGTTGCGACAAAACATACATTACATCATACCGTACATTACCAAGCTAGCATTTTAGTCACGTCATGGGTCATGTTAGTTAATTGAAGCAACTGCAGCTAGGAGTGGCCACTTTAAAATAATTTACAGCGATAGTGTCTCAAGTTTGAGTATGTCCTGTAGATTGTTCCAGGAACGTGGAATAGGCTTGTTTTGCCGGCCTCTGTTCACCAGCTCACCTTTGACCAGGTTAACCAGTACTTAAGCCTCTCCTGCTCATTCACTTGTTGCCGGATCGTACTTTGCCATCTTTATGCAAGACTCTTTCACATCCTTGGACTGATTTCCTTTTACGGACCCTTACGACACTGTGTAGCTGTTTTTTGTCTCGCGTCGTCTGTTTGGCTTTTCCCTGCGATCGCCACAGTGTGAATTTCCCAGTCTACTTATCTGTAATTTTCGTTATTGTGTGCGCTTCCTGTGAACATTTACCTGCCGGCTGATGTTAGTCGGTTTGTTTTTTAAGTTTGGCCAGTCATGCAACTGTGTTGGGCGACTGTGGCTTAGTGGTAGAGCAGCGTTGCCCTTCAATCAGACGATCGTTGGTTTGCTAGTCCATGTGTCCTTGGGCTAAACACTTAACCCCCAAATTCAGGGTTCTTACGGTCATGGAAAACCTGGAAAAGTCATGGAATTTTAAAATGGTTATTTCCAGGCCTGGAAAAGTCCCAAAGGTTTTGGAAAAGTCATGTAAATGTGCTATATTCATGTGTTCATTTACGCTGAATTTTAAATAATGAATATGATTTTAACCCTTTGGAGTCATGGGTCATTTTCTTGATTTTACATAATTTCTTAAATTCACTTTTTAAAGTCACTTGCATATGATAGATACCCATGTGTTTTACATCTAAAATTGCAGAACAATCTCAGCTCTCTACATAATGAGGCAACATTGTCATAAGGCAAAAGTGTAAAGAGAAATATTACTCTAAAGCTGAAAAATGTAATCTAGATTTTGGAAAATCTTCATATCTCTTGTGAAAACATAGTTTACTCAGGAGGTCGAACTGTTTTGGTGCTTGAAATTAGTTTACCAAAGGTCTTAGGTACACAAAAGCAGTGAAATATATGAATACAAAAATGGTAGAAACATGTAAATAAATGTCTAAAATCTAATTTATTATTATATGGTGAGGTGATGAGCTGTGGCTGGCGTTGTGGCCTGCAGTGATGATTTGGCAGAGACGGACTGGAGGCTGCTAAAGCGATGCTGCATGTTGTCCTCTGGACCCTGGCAGCTGCAAATCCTCTCTGTAAAATACATTACTAATAGTTAGTATAAGTTCACTGAAAGAAAGTAACAGGATAGTGACAATATTTGATTATGCCCCGTTCAGTCTCAGACCCATTTAGCTACTGCACCGCTACTTCCGGTTAGCGCGCAGCTAACCTAACAACATGGTCATTTCAGTCTCACAAACACATAACAGAGATCCCACACTACTAAGCGTACTACGTTCACTGAACGAAAGTTAACAGGGATCGTGACAATATTTGAGCACCCACCGTTCAGTCTTATAGTCAGCCTGTAGACATACACTCACCTAAAGGATTATTAGGAACACCATACTAATACTGTGTTTGACCCCCTTTCGCCTTCAGAACTGCCTTAATTCTACGTGGCATTGATTCAACAAGGTGCTGAAGGCATTCTTTAGAAATGTTGGCCCATATTGATAGGATAGAATCTTGCAGTTGATAGAGATTTGTGGGATGCACATTTAGGGCACGAAGCTCCCGTTCCACTACATCCCAAAGATGCTCTATTGGGTTGAGATCTGGTGACTGGGGGCCATTTTAGTACAGTGAACTCAGTCATGTTCAAGAAACCAATTAGAAATGATTCAAGCTTTGTGACATGGTGCATTATCCTGCTGGAAGTAGCCATCAGAGGATGGGTACATAGTGGCCATAAAGGGATGGACATGGTAAGAAACAATGCTCAGGTAGGCCGTGGCATTTAAACGATGCCCAATTGGCACTAAGGGGCCTAAAGTGTGCCAAGAAAACATCCCCCACACCATTACAACACTACCACCAGCCTGCACAGTGGTAACAAGGCATGATGGATCCATGTTCTCATTCTGTTTATGCCAAATTCTGACTCTACCATCTGAATGTCTCAACAGAAATCGAGACTCATCAGACCAGGCAACATTTTTCCAGTCTTCAACTGTCCAATTTTAGTGAGCTCTTGCAAATTGTAGCCTCTTTTTCCTATTTGTAGTGGAGATGAGTGGTACCCGGTGGGGTCTTCTGCTGTTGTAGCCCATCCGCCTCAAGGTTGTGCGTGTTGTGGCTTCACAAACGCTTTGCTGCATACCTCGGTTGTAACGAGGGGTTATTTCAGTCAAAGTGCTCTTCTATCCGCTTGAATCATTCGGCCCATTCTCCTCTGACCTCTAGCGTCAACAAGGCATTTTCGCCCACAGGACTGCCGCATATTGGATGTTTTTCCCTTTTCACACCAGTCTTTGTAAACCCTAGAAATGGTTGTGGGTGAAAATCCCAGTAACTGAGCAGATTGTGAAATACTCAGACCGGCCCGTCTGGCACCAACAACCATGCCACACTCAAAATTGCTTAAATCACCTTTCTTTCCCATTCTGACATTCAGTTTGGCGTTCAGGAGATTGTCTTGACCAGGATCACACCCCTAAATGCATTGAAGCAACTGCCATGTGATTGGTTGATTAGATAATTGCATTAATGAGAAATTGAACAGGTGTTCCTAATAATCCTTTAGGTGAGTGTATATAACCCCGTTAGCGATCGTTAGCTCGCTACCCGCTAGCTTCGTGTTAGCAGCAGCTCTATCTGGCTACAGGTCCCATTACTAACGTAAATATGCTATTGCAAAGTTCAGTAAATGCACTTACCCATCTTCCAATGGATCCCTTTGCTTGGCGTTGTCCTGTACATCTCAGGGATCGACTCCTTCAGGTTCTATTTATAGTTGAAGCTGCGCCGCTAGCTTCGCTCAGCCAGCCTGCCTGCTCTTTTTCTCTCTCTCCCGGTGAAGCTGTGTACGCATCATATGACACGTCTGGGTGTGTAGAATGCTCTATCTTGCTGTGTGAATCTCATATGATCTCGCGGACAAAAGGCAGAGGAAGCTGAAGTTTAACTAAATCTTGGAGACGTGGAACCATATTTCTGTGCAGAATTATCGTGATTGAGTGAATATTTTCAAAACTGCAGTATCGTATAGCGCGTACGTGCGCTCGAAGACCTCGAAGGGTTAAAAGAAAGACGCTCAAAATATAAGCAGGCATACATACATATAAATGTTTATTCTTTTAATCAAACTATTGTCTCATTCAATTGTGTCATTTAAGGTATACTGTATGCTTTGTATTCTCATTGTTAGTTTAAATACTACATTTTCCTCACTTTTTCATGTTTACACCCAGATTTCACAAAATGTTTGGTCATGGAAATCCATTGGTCAGAATGTGTATGAACCCTGCAAATTGCTCCCTGAATAGGTATAAATGATTGGTTAGAGTCCTGTTGGGCAGGTGGCACCTTGCATGGTAGCCCCTGCTATCGGTTTAAATATGTGAATAATGACATGTTGCGTTAAAGCAATACCGGTGCTAAACCGATACCGGTGACTGAACCGATACGTTTTTATTGCCAAGGGAATTTTTTTATATTAACCATTTAAAGTATACTATAAATAAATAAATAAATACAAAACACTTGACTTCAAACTACAGCTTCAAACTTTTTAACTGGCCTGTAGGGAACGTGTGCAACAGAACTCGGAAACTGTTGGATTCTACTCTGCTGCTTTACTGGACTACACTGTCACGACCCGGTGTGTGGTGCGCAGAGACTCAGGTGCAGAGGAAAGAGACCGGAGGCAGGTTTGAGGGGGAAAAATCCAAAATGTACTTAAATTTCGGAACAAAACTAGGAACTAGAAAAAGGTGGCACATGACATGGAACACACCAACAGGAACAAAGACAGTCTGACAGGGGACAAGGGAAAGCGGGGGAGTATATATATATACAGGTAAAAGCCAGTGAATTAGAATATTTTGAAAAACTTGATTTATTTCAGTAATTGCATTCAAAAGGTGTAACTTGTACATTATATTTATTCATTGCACACAGACTGATGCATTCAAATGTTTATTTCATTTAATTTTGATGATTTGAAGTGGCAACAAATGAAAATCCAAAATTCCGTGTGTCACAAAATTAGAATATTACTTAAGGCTGATACAAAAAAGGGATTTTTAGAAATGTTGGCCAACTGAAAAGTATGAAAATGAAAAATATGAGCATGTACAATACTCAATACTTGGTTGGAGCTCCTTTTGCCTCAATTACTGCGTTAATGCGGCGTGGCATGGAGTCCATGAGTTTCTGGCACTGCTCAGGTGTTATGAGAGCCCAGGTTGCTCTGATAGTGGCCTTCAACTCTTCTGCGTTTTTGGGTCTGGCATTCTGCATCTTCCTTTTCACAATACCCCACAGATTTTCTATGGGGCTAAGGTCAGGGGAGTTGGCTGGCCAATTTAGAACAGAAATACCATGGTCCGTAAACCAGGCACGGGTAGATTTTGCGCTGTGTGCAGGCGCCAAGTCCTGTTGGAACTTGAAATCTCCATCTCCATAGAGCAGGTCAGCAGCAGGAAGCATGAAGTGCTCTAAAACTTGCTGGTATACGGCTGCGTTGACCCTGGATCTCAGGAAACAGAGTGGACCGACACCAGCAGATGACATGGCACCCCAAACCATCACTGATGGTGTAAACTTTACACTAGACTTCAGGCAACGTGGATCCTGTGCCTCTCCTGTCCTCCTCCAGACTCTGGGAGGCACAGGATCCACGTTGCCTGAAGTCCTGAATCCAATTTGCAACACACTTACTTGATATTGGTATCCATGATGGGAATGAGCATATTTCCCAAAATGTTGAGCCATTCCTTTTATCCATGTTGCTACAAAGACACCCATCTGGACTGGTCCCACTGAAGCAAATAGAGGACTTATTCTTTAAACTGTGAGTATTTGTCTGAGTTATCACATCCAAACGAGCTGTTGTGAAAGAGAACATTTGCACATATCCCACAAAATCTCTTTGGATATAGTGAGTGCCAACTCATTCATTGGCAGTGGAACAGCTCCAGAAAGTGTTGCTTGGTGGCAGAACACAGTCTTGGCTCTCTTACTTTTTGCCTTGGAGGAGACTTGTTGATTTTTGCAAATTAGGTTTTCTGCATGTGAATCCAATTTTAATGACAACAGAGTGTTATGTAAAGCAATCTATTCACACATTTCCAGACAAAGAGAACAGTTTGGGCTGACTATTCTCTGGTTGCCAGTTTCCTGATCAGAAAAGGATACTGTTTATCTTCAGGCATCTTGAGGAGGGGCTGATGTCATTGTCTTTGATTCCCAGCTTACAAGGACTGTAGAGTGATTAACAGTCAGAGTCAGCCTGATTTACATCTGCCTCATTAGGCTTCCCAGAGAGAAATGGATCAGTCTTGTAACATTACTTCACATATTTACACTCCAGTAATTAGAAATTGCAAAGTGAGATCCTCATCGCTGCATCTTTTATCAGTGAAATTGTTTTGTCACCAGTGTATAATTGTATTGGCTAAATGGGTAGGGTCTAGAGAATGGAAAAGAGGCAAAAATAGTAATTCCATTACACTGTCTTAGTCATGTGACTGACAGCATTTTAATGATTACATTTTTTTTTGTATTTGAATTTTTAGTTGTAAAAATGGGTGAAATGGAGCATAGTCAAAAGTATACATACATAGTTAACTGTACTCGTTTGCATACAGTAATACCCCATTCACACCTGGCATTAACATGCAAACTGGCATTTGATTGTAGAAATAGCTGTTGTGTTAATGAGACGGAGAACAGCAGCTAGTTCCGTGACCTGATACTGCAAATACTGTAGTCATAGGACAGAAAAGTGTGTGTGTGTGTGTGTTTTGCTCATAAACAAAGCTAACATAATCTACAGTTAATACATCAATGAACACAGGTTTACATGCTCATCAATTTCATTTAGCAGCCACTGCCGTAGACATTGTGCTTTGGGTTGTCCATCCATTTGTATGTCCCTATGTCCCAATCTGGTGAGCACGATGTCTCAAGAATGGAAACTTCAAATTTTAATAAAACATCTACCTAAACGCAAGGATGAACTAATCAATTTTGGTGGTCAAAGATCAAGGTTTCTGTGACCTAAAGTCTGTCTATTATCAATAATAGCTTAACCATCACCATCAGAGTCAGCTTTATTGGCCATGTGTGTTAACACATACATGGAATTTGACTCCGGTTACACGTTGCTCTTACACACAATATATATAAAAAACATACCAAACCTACCAACATACTTAACATACAAGGACTAGCGACTGGGGTCCCTAGGGAGTCCAAGAATAAACGACTGTAAGAAACCATCATAGCAATAATGAAAAAGTATTTCTTCGCAAAACATTATAGATTATGTAATTTAATGTCTGAAGAAAGGGAAACTGATTAACACTTTAAGAAAGTTACAATTAGCATTTTGTGTCAAATTTAAAATAGATCACATGAAGAAATGTGTCATGTGACAGCTACACCTCTGAAAGTGACATACTTTAATTGGTAAATACTAATCTATTCTATTTTTCTATTAAAAGTGCACAGGTAGTTTTTTTTTTTAAATGATCTACAAATGCCCTCATTAAAACAGAAAAAAAGTGACAAGTCATTAAGAACAAACTGACCTCACAAATCATGTGTTTTGCATTTCTCACAAATTGAAATGCTTATTTTGACAATTCCACACAAATGTAGGATAATCTGAAGTGAAGACATTTTGGATCTATGGACCTACCTTTGGATGTAAACTGCAACTTGACTGGTTGGTGGAGGATACACGCACGATGAGGGGATTTCTAGTTTGACATTAGGTGTTAATATCTGTCACAGGTGGATCGGCACTCTGGCTAAGAGTCCTGTGTTCAGACATTTCCAGCTTGAGACTGTTCGGAACAAAAAGGATCTTCAGCACAGAGCCATAAAACAAAAGGCCACAACACAAATTGCAGTAAGAAAGAACCATCCATAAAGCTGTACAAAAACTCATTTTTGCTTTCCATCACCACACTTTGGAGCCTGGGAACATATCACAACTGTCTGAAGGACAATGGGCAGCTCGACTCCACGGTGCTCCAGTGTTGTGATGCACTACAAGTTGGGAATACAAGATTTTAATTCAATTTAACACTATTTTTTTATAAAAAGCGTATTTAAAAAATATAAGTAATATTCTACTCTTGAAGCCTTCTTCTTTTAACAGGCCATGAAGATAATCTGCTGTAAAGGCATATCAACTTATTTAAAGTAGCTCTTTGTTCCTTTGCAACATCCTCATGTGTACAATATAAAATTATTGTATAATGAATATTTAATGGTTTGTTCTCAATGTGACCCTGGGCAGTCAGGTATAATCTTAAACCATTAAATGTATAGCCTTAGTGCTGCCAAAATGATACACTGTTGACTGTACGGCATGTGCAAAGTGCTCTGTGGTGGCTGTCTTGATGAGTTCTTGGAGCACAAATGATTAACACAGAGATACAATATTAGATTATTTGTGCATCTGCCAACCTCATCAAGTTATACCGTTTTGTATACTTATTTTCTGTTTGCATTGTAAAACATATCTTTTATAATTAAGAATTACATTTGGTTTGTGTGTATAGAAAACCAATGGGACCAAAGAAAGGTGAATGAAACCAATAAATTACTATAATGCAAAAAAAACAAAAGTTCACTAACCATTTACAAATAGCCAAAATCCCAATGCCTTTGTAGATAGCTGGAATGCTTCAATTAGATACATTCAATTCCACAGCCATGCTAGCAGCTCTGCAGATTGTTCATACAAAATAACAGAGGTATTTGTGTGAAGACGAGAACAAATGTGAGACCTTCTCATACACAGCACCCCCCAATTTCAAAGGCGTAGGGGGCCTTTTAATATGCTAATCTACAATTCAACAAGCACTTTTTTAAACATACATGCTATATATTAAAGTACAAGACGTTACATAACCACACAACTTGCGAAAATGTCATTTATAAAATATCAAAAGTCCTAAGAAATAAAATGGTGTAAATTATTGAAAAATATTGAATTTGTGAAGGAAAGGTCAAAGAATGACAGAGCTGCAATGTTTGTTTGCTGCTCTCTATGCTAAGTAAACGATGCCTTGTAGGTAGGAACACTACAGCAATGGACAGAAACGTTGAAGGGCCCAGCGGGAACAGGAGGTTGATGGGAATAGGAACCGGTTAGGGTCTGGGGCAGGCTGGAGGCGAACTACAAAGTCCTTCCAAGGCCAAGCGGGTTCCTAGGAAAGGGTTAGGGGCAGACTGAGATGCAAGCGGGAGACTAGCAGACTGGAGGCTAACAGGCTTGAGTGAGCATGAGGTTGGATGACTGGGAGGCACGCAGGTAATCGGGGTCATTCAGGATGTCCTTTGCCCAGCCAGGTAAGGAGTTCCTCAGCAATGTAATGGATAATACTTTCTTCCGTGCCAACCTTAGGGCAGCCTCTTTGTACTCCTGACTCTGGGAGTGAAGCAGAGGTGCGAATAACAGAGTTCGAAAATGTCCTCAAACAGGCCATCTGACAGTACAAACCGGCCTCTATGGACCCAGCAAAGTCTGGTGGGCAGACAATGGGATGGACCCAAATGAAGATAAAGATGAGGCAACAGAAACTGTAATATTTGACTCACAAAATGCTTATTGACTTGAGACCAACAGAACAGGCAGGAACATGCAGGCAACGATACAGGCAAAGTTGTTCAGCACTCCAAACAAAAATGAGGACAAACTGACAAATAACAAAAACTGGGCTGATACAAATAGAGACTGAGTGATGGGGAGGTGGGAACAGGTGACCGTCCAGGCTTAACATAAAAGGTCAGAGGGCATGAGCCAGTCTTGTGACGGAACTATTCATGACAATTATTGGAAACGCTCTAAGTAAAGGCAAACCCAGCCTGACCAGGCTCTCCATAGTGAACTATCCAGTCACCGTTCAACACATTTTAAGATTTTCTGCCAACTTTCATGGGCGAGATTGTGTTGAATGCCGAGCTGAAGTCAACAAACATTCTGATGTAGGTGTTGTTATTTTCAATGTGTGAGGGCTAAGTGGAGGGCAGTGGGTTGCTCAAAGAACACAACAGAGGATTTTATCAGTCCCAGAGCTTTATCCATATTCATCCTCAGAAAGGTTCTTCTCTAATCCGCTGTGGATACTGTGGCTGGTCCGCTGAAGGTGGGGGAGACTCGACAGCTGACTCTTTGTTGAAGAGATCAAAGCGAGCATAAAAGGTGTAATGCTCAAGTCTGCCTGTCCTGATGTCTCCACTTTGCCTCCTTGATAGTCCTCCTCTGGCGATGCGGTATGCTTCCTTGCAGCTTTTTGTCTCTTAGCTGCTGTGCTCACCTCACCATTTATCCAATCTTCCTGTTGGAGAATGATTTTATTGTCTTTGTGATCATCAACACATTTGCTGATATAAGTTATTACTGTTGTATATTCCTTAAGATTTACGTCGTTATCCTGAGTGGCAGCACCTTTAAAGATGTGTTTGTACATTCAGAAAGCGGCCGTAGCTTCATCTGTCTACACTTTAATTGTTTTTTTTCATGGTTCAGCAAAGGCAGGGAAATATGAACTGACTGTCCAATGTAGGCGCGGAGGAGGGGTTTGTAGCTGCCCGGATTATGTGTGTAAACATGGTCATGGATAGTGTTTGCTTTGGTGGGGATGTTAATATGCTGGTGGACTATAAGTAAAACTGATCTGAGGTTTGTTTGATATAAATCACAAGCTATAATACAAATACCAGCTGGTTGTTTTGTCATGTGTCTGCTGTCGACCTAATACAATTCCTGTAGTTTTTCATTCTTTTTTTGCCTTGGGAGGAATTTAAACAGCAGCAACAAACACACTTGCGAATTCCCTGGGCAGATAATATGGATATCTTAAAATAAATAATGTGAAACCAGGGAGACTTTTTCCATCACCTTTGACTGTTTCAGCATCAAGCATCCTTGACGTTAACAGAGTCCACCTCCACTCTTCTTAACAGAGTAATTTAGTTCTATCAAGCATTAGCTTGGTCTGGGATGTTATGATGAAGCAAAGCCTCCAAAAATATAAATATATATTTATATTAATCATTCATGTCATGTGCATTGGATGTGTTGTTTACTCTGTTTACTCTATCATCTATTACACTTCTGTCCATCCTGATAGAGGGATCCTTCTTCTATTGCTCTCCCTAAAGCTTCTTCATTTTGGGTCCCGTGACAGAGGATATCATGTGTGGAAAAAAAGTGATTTTTGACAAGACAAAAGAAAACTGAATTGAATTGAATTTCCAGTTGTCGTGTTAGCCTAAGTCTTATTTAATCTATTTTATTTTTCAGCAACCGGGCATTTACCAGGAGCTGGCTGGGTAATGGAATAGCTGTGGATCCAAGCTTTCTAAGCTTACCCTGGCACTCCTCTCTCTCTTCCTGGGGCAGTCACACCGCTTTTGATGGCATTCAGTCAGGCTGGTATCGCTACTAGGGATTGTCTGTCGACATGCCCAGTTGTGTCTATTGTCGGCTCATTTTCCAAAACCAGTTTAGCGCAACAATCACAGCACAATCCTTTTCTTTCGTTTCTGTGGATTTGAAATTAAGCAAAAGATCAGAACATTACAAATAGTAAATACAAATGTTAAGTATACATTTGTTTGATGAAACTAATTATTTAATTAATATGCAGATACACACTGCCGTCAGAGGAAGTACCAAAATAAAAGTTTGATGAAAACATCAAGGGATGGCTTACTGCGTTTATAACCAGCTATGAAGACCACCCGGTCTCAATCACTTATGTTCTCCACCCTTTCCCACCTGACATGTTCAGCAATGTAGCATTAGCTGAAAACATTTGCAGCAATTCAGAGTCAGCAATGCATCTTCACCAAGTTTGTTTTCTAACTGGGATACAGTAGCATGTATTCATTGTTAGCATGTAAAGCTAGCTAGCAAATTACTTTGTTTTCCATGAAGAACCCGCCTTCACCTGCTAACCCCTGCTCCCTACCCTTCACCTGCTATCCCCTGCTCCCATTTTCTGTTTGCTCCTTTGTCTTTCTATTTTTGTTTATTCTGTTTGTCTCTGTCCTATATAAAGCGTCTTTGAGTATTTAGAAAACCACTATATCAAATTAAAGTATTATTATTAATATATATTGTAGCTAATTACTTTTTCAAATATAAAAAAACTAAGGATAGCAAACGGTAAATAAAAACATTAATGCTGAGTCCAGCTGTTTGTTTGTTTTTAACATCTGTGTGGTATAAAGACTTCCCTTTCTCCCGCAAAATTTTCTAAAAGAGGTTTGAGGACGTCATCACACACATCGTAATTAACAGTTGGAGCTGAATTATGGATTCCATATCTGCAGAATTCTCATTTTCATGGAGTGTTTAGATACAGAAAGAAGGATAACTGTTCCACAGAATGTGTCCAGAACACAGGAAGTCTATCGACTAATGTATTTGGGAGCATGCATTTGGAAGCTTACAGTAAAATATGAGCTCTTGAAAATAAGATGTCTAAATGAGTTCCGCCACTGTAGTGTTAAAACGAATACGTTTCCTTACTTAAGGTCCAATTCAGCAGTTAACAAAGTAGTTTAAGGTTTCTGCTGCATGGCCTTCAATTTACATATATTACATAAAGGAAAGTGGATTTCTGATAAAACACACAGCGAGATTGAGAGACACAGCAAAGCAACAGAGTTCTCTGGGAGAGCCTGCAGAACTATTTAGCGAGAGCTTGCGATAAGGACTGAAAGGCTTGTATATTAAAAGTTTGCAGAGGAACGTCAGGAATGAGATTCTGCCCTACTTTCCCCTTTCCAACATTTAACCCTCGCCAGTCTATCTCCCGAGGAATTAGACCGCCCCTTTCATCAAAGATAGAGTCTAAGAGCGAGTCACAGCAAACACTGTCCACTGCTGCTATCTCAAGTATAACAGCAATGGGCTGCAGCGTTTACTGATGTTGTTTAATGGACTCAGGGATACCATTCATCCCACAGACTTATGACTTGTATTGGAATGTCATGACAATAATCAAAATATGACTATAAATATAAGTCTTTGCCCACCAAGTTTATGTTTTCATCGGAAATTATTACACGTTTAGAAGTAAATACGACCTCATATTGTGTCAATCACATTTACACACCGACTCATTTATCTCAGATTCCTGTAATAGATTTCAACTTCAAAGAAATGACGCAAAAATCAAGCTCTGCAAAATTGGCCAGTTCATTTTATTGTACTATAGCTTGACCAATAGATTCAAGGCTGATATGTCAATATGTGTGGATATACATAGAGCTGATGACTACATATCAGCCATTAGTCTAAAAAAACATAATGTTTGAAGAGTGATTTTTACATTGGATTGTTAGTTAGAGAATAGAGACCAAGACATTTAGTGGGCAGGACATTTTACAGTGTAAAATGTAAATTCTCAGCACTCTCCGGTGGACAAACTAGGTAGTAATGACACTGTTTCTATAATGACCACGCATTGTGAAGTGCTTGGACTCAAGGTGCTATATAGATACAGGCAGTTACAATTCTAACTCTATTTTATATTTTAATAGACCAATAAAATGTGTGTACGTATACTACATGTAACAATATTGAAAACAATAGGGACATTGAGTTGCTATGTTACAGAGAGTGAGATGTTCAGATAATGACTCAATGTCATGTCTGTGTGTTAAATACAAAGCTGGAGTCAGGACGTAGTTAGCCTAGCTTAGCATAAAGACTGGAAACCGGGGGGAAGGGGGGGACTGCTAGCTTGGCTCTAGTTCAGATATAAAGCCACCAACACCTTTTTAAAGCTCACGAAGCTCAGTTTTGGTGCGCTAGCTGAGAATGCAAATAAGTCCCTTGTGAATATGAGCTCACATGTTAACAAATAAAAAGGTGACATTTTACTCTTTTTTTCCCATTTATGTGAATTAGAAGAGGAAATAGCTATAAAACAGATACTAAATGACAGGTTGAGATGAGTTTGTTCAACCACTGTTTCAAGGTCAAGCATGGTTCACTCTATGTATCATATTGTAATTGTTCAATATATCTATTGAACAATTACTGAACAGCTACTAAATGGACCCCGAGATGAGATTGTTTTGTTTTCATTTATTAGTGATGAATTATTAAGAGCTTTAAATGTAAAAGTGACATAATTCAAGAGAAATAATTACTATAATTATATAGTTGAAGAGTTTTTTTTAATAAGTAAAAATGATTTCTTATTTGCTTTAAATGCAAACTAAACTGCATCTTTATAAACACCTTCCACTGGTGGACCTCTAAGGTGCAGCTGCAGGAGATGCTGAGAGGAAAAATAAGTTATTTCACAATATATTTGTTTTAAATAATGCAAGAAAGGAAGAAAGTTGCCAAGCAAAGCCTTCCCAAAGTGAAGTGACCTGCCAGAATCTCATTGTGATGTTGGTTTCTCATGACATTGCCCTCATCCTGATTTTAAATGGAGGTTATTTACAAACAAGGAATGCCTATAGTCTTCTAAGCACTGACTGATTGTTTAAAAAGGACCATGCAGCTCGTTGAAAAAAGAATTCATCAAACGTAAATGCAGCACAGACAGCATGTATTGTGATGAATTATTCCTAAAGGGATACACACTGTAATCACAGTGCTTGTGGTGCTTGCTCTAGTGGGCAACGCTCTGAGCACTTCATGCATTCCAATTTCTCCAGAATACATTAATATTGTCCTCTAGTTGTCCCTTGGTGACAGTGGAAATTATACATTTTTATGAGTATATCACAGGAGAAGCAGAGCACAGAACATGCAGCATTACATTGCAATGAAGTTTCACACCACTGCAGAGTCAATGTTAATGGAAAGAGCTTAGTGGCGGTTTTGGAAAGAAAATGTTGGTGGGGCCGCAGAATATTCACACAAGAAAATGTGATGATGCAATCCAAACATACCATAGATATATCACATCACTCTCACGCACGCGTAATTTATTTGTTGTGAGAGTGGGGAGACACTGCGAATGCTGTGACCAATGTGTCACCAACAGCAGAGACACAATTCTGCTGAATAACGGCATCTAAAATCAAACAAAGATCTGACGACATATTTTACCAGACCAACATGAATGACCACCAAAGGACAATCAGCAACCAATGTCTTGTAAATATTGTACATGCGATCCAAAAGTTTGTTTTGAATAATGGTTGAAATGCCATATAGGGTTGAGCATCGTAATTGTTCACCAGCCTGGAGTATCCTTCGCACAGTCTCAAATATGCATCTCAAAATACCAGGGACTAGCGAGCCAGCAGACTCGGCATGTCCACGCAAGGCAATTTCGCACTTTCCACAAAGTTTTACACAGGTCATAATTCTGCCAAGCATATACCAGTTTTCTTTATTTTGATGGTTATATTGTTCAATGCCACTTCCGTACACACCGTCAGGCTGAGAGGCAACGTTTGTTGTCCCCAGTAATAACTTGATGGCATGAAAAGTGTTTAAATCCACTTGCTGTCCAGACAATTTCCTCTCAGAAAAAAAGACATGAAAAGCAGAACAGGGCTTGTTTTATTTATATATATATATATATATATATATATATATATATATATATATATATATATATATATATATATATATATACACTCCCCCGCTTTCCCTTTTCCCCTGTCAGACTGTCTTTGTTCCTGTTGGTGTGTTCCATGTCATGTGCCACTTTTTTTTTTCACCAGTTTTGTTTAGTTCCGAAATTTAAGTATATATATATATGTATATATATATATATATATATATATATATATATATATATATATATATATATATATATATATATATATATATATATTAGATAGATAGTATATACACACACAGGACTGTCTCAGAAAATTAGAATATTGTGATAAAGGTCTTTATTTTCTGTAATGCAATTTAAAAAAAACAAAAATGTCATGATACTTGAACTCCTTCGCTTGGGGTAGGCAGTTTGTCCCCACCTGGAGGGAGCAATCCACCGGTTTCCGGCAGAGCACCATGGCCTCAGATTTGGAGGCGCTAACTCTCATCCCTGCCGCTTCACACTCGGCTGCAAAACGCCCCAGTGAATGCTGGAGGTCACAATCCGAGGAGGCAAACAGGACCACATCATCCGCGAACAGCAGAGAGGCGATCCCGAGACTCCCGAACCGGATCCTCTCCGCCCCCTGGCTGCGCCTAGATATCCTGTCCATGAAGGGCAGCCCTGGCGGAGGCCAACACCCACCGGGAACGTGTCTGACTTACTACCGAGGATACAAACACAGCTCCTACTGCAGGCGTACAAAGACCGGATAGCCCGTGCCAACGGGTCCGGCACCCCATACTCCCGCAGCACCCCCCACAAAAACCCCCGAGGGACCCGGTCGAAAGCCTTCTCCAAGTCCACAAAGCACATGTAGACTGGTTGGGCAAACTCCCAGGACCCCTCCAGTAGTCTTGCAAGGGTAAAGAGCTGGTCCACTGTTCCACGACCGGGACGGAATCCGCACTGCTCGTCTTGAATCTGAGGTTCGACAAGCGGTCGGAGCCTCCCTTCCAGCACCCTGGCATAAGCTTTTCCCGGGAGGCTGAGCAGTGTGATGCCACGATAGTTTGAGCACACTCTCCGGTCCCCCTTCTTGAAGATGGGAACCACCACCCCGGTCTGCCAGTCCATGGGCACTGTTCCCGACCCCCATGCGACACTGAAAAGGCGTGTCAACCAAGACAGCCCAACAATGTCCAGCGCTTTCAGCATCTCAGGGCGGATCTCATCCACCCCTGGCGCCTTGCCACCAAGGAGCTTTTTGACTACCTTAGCGACCTCTGCCAGGGATATGGGAGAAACCACCCCAAAGACTTCCGGCGCTGCCCCCTCTCCGGGGGACATGTTAGCCAGGTTTAGGAGTTCCTCAAAGTGCTCTTTCCACCGCCCGACGATGTCCCCAGTCCGGGTCAGCAGTCCCCCCCCCCCCCCCCCCCCCCGCTGAGAACAGCCTGGGGTAGGCCCTGCTTTCCCTTCCTGAGCCGTCGGATGGTTTGCCAGAACTTCCTTGAGGCCAACCGAAAGTCCTTCTCCATGGCCTCCCGAACTCCTCCCATGCCCGAGTTTTAGCATCCGCGACCATCGCAGCTGCAGCCCTTCTGGCCTGCCGGTACCCGTCAGCTGCTTCAGGAGACCCCTGGGCCAGCCAGGCCCGAAAGGCCTCCTTCTTCAGTTCAAGTATCTCTGGGTCTTGTTCACGAGTGAGGGTAAGGTGGAGCGGGAGATCGACAGACGGATCGGTGCGGCTGCAGCAATAAAACAGGCGCTGTACCGGTCCGTCCTGGTGAAGAGGGAGCTGAGCCGGAAGGCGAAGCTCTCCATTTACTGGTCGGTCTATGTTCCAACCCTCACCTATGGTCACGAACTCTGGGTCGTGACCGAAAGAACGAGATCTCGAATACAAGCGGCCGAAATGAGCTTCCTCCGCAGGGTGGCCGGGCTCACCCTTAGAGATAGGGTAAGGAGCTCGGACATCAGGAGGGAGCTTGGAGTCGAGTCGCTGCTCCTTCGTGTCGAAAGGAGTCAGCTGAGGTGGTTCGGGCATCTAGTCAGGATTCCTCCTGGACGCCTCCCATTAGAGGTTTTCCAGGCACGTCCAACTGGTAGGAGACCCCGGGGAAGACCGAGGACACGCTGGAGGGATTATATCTCCCGGCTGGCCTTGGAACGCCTCGGGATCCCCCAGAATGAGCTGGAAAGTGTTGCGGGTGAGAGGGAAGCCTGGGTCGGCCTGCTGAACCTGCTGCCACCGCGACCCGACCCCGGATAAGCGGCTGATAATGGATGGATGGATGGAAAAATGTCATGCATTCTGGATTCATTACAAATCAACATTCTGGATTAAAAATATCTTGCATAGTTTATGGAGCCTACTTAAAATGTCTGCATTCTGGATTAATTTCAAATCAACTGAAATATTGCAAGCCTTTTATTGTTTTAATATTGCTGATTATGGCTTACAGCTTAAGGAAACTCAAAAATCCTATCTCAAAAAATTAGAATATCATGAAAAAGTATACTAGTAGGGTATTCAACTCATCACTTGAATCGTCTAATTAAGTCGAAACACCTGCAAGGGTTTCCTGAGCCTTGAAAAACGCTCAGCTTGGTTCAGTAAACTAAATCACAAGTATGGGGAAGACTGCTTATCTGACTTCTGTCCAGAGGACCATCATTGACACCCTCCATCAGGAGGGTAAGACACAAAAAGAAATTTCTCAAAGAGCAAGCTGTTCACAGAGTGCAGTTTCAAAGCACATCCACAAAAAGTCTGTTGGAAGGGGGAAATGTGGCAGGAAGCGCTGCACAACCAAGAGAGATGCCCGCAGCCTTAACAGCATTGTGAAGAAGAGTCGCTTCCAGAATTTGGGGGAGCTTCAAAGACAGTGGACTGAAGCTGGAGTCCAGGTATCAAAAGCCACTGTTCAGACGTGTCCGGGAAATGGGCTACAATAGCCGTATTCCCATGGTCAAGCCACTTCTGAACTCAAGACAACGGAAGAAGCGTCTGACTTGGGCTATGGAAAAGAAGCACTGGACAGTTGCAGAGTAGTCCAAAGTCCTCTTTTCAGACGAAAGCAAGTGTTGTATTTCATTTGGAAGTCAAGGCGCCAGAGTCTGGAGAAAGGCTGGAGAGGCGCAAAATCCAAGTTGCTTGAAATCCAGTGTGAAGTTCCCACAGTCAGTGATGGTTTGGGGTGCCATGTCAGCTGCTGGTGTTGGTCCACTGTGTTTCATCAAGTCCAGAGTAAATGCAGCTGTGTACCAAGAGATTTTAGAGCACTACATGCTTCCATCTGCAGAAAAGCTCTATGGAGATGAGGATTTCATTTTCCAGCATGATCTGGCACCTGCCCACAGTGCCAAAACCACCAGTAACTGGTGTACTGACCATGGCATTACTGTCCTCGATTGGCCTGCCAATTCCCCTGACCTGAACCCCATAGAGAATTTGTGGGGTATTGTGAAGAAGAAGCTGAAAGACACCAGACCCAACAATGCAAATGAGCTAAAGGCCGCTATTGAAGCATCCTGGGCATCCATACAACCTCAGCAATGCCACAGACTGATTGCCTCCATGCCACGCCGCATTGATGCAGTAATCCGTGCAAAAGGATTCCCAACCAAGTACTGAGTGCATTAATGGACATTTTCAAATGTTTGATTTTGTTTTGCTGTTATAAATCTTTTTTTTTACTTTGTCTGAGGAAATATTCTAATTTTTTGAGATAGGATTTTTGAGTTTTCTTAAGCTGTAAGCCATAAACAGCAATATTAAAACAATAAAAGGCTTGCAATATTTCAATTGATTTGTAATGAATCCAGAATGCATGACATTTTTGTTTTTTTAATTGCATTACAGAAAATAAAGAACTTTATCACAATATTCTAATTTTCTGAGACAGTCCTGTATATGCTTGCAGTTAACCGAGTTTTCCTTTTGAACAACTCGTGGTTGCATTATCTTTTTTTGTGTAATCGGTTCCTTCTGAAGGTATGATGAAGTCATCTGGTTGTTGTGGTCCCAAATGTTTTATGTTCATTTTTGCTTGAGGGGTAAAATTGTACACTTCAGGCACAAAAACTAATTTACACACGACAAAGCAATATGTTTATAGAGAAGATATTTAATTTGAAATATGATTAAAAAAATGCAAAACATTTTATAAAGGAGACAAGTTGAGTTTGCGTTATTGTATCTGAAATAGAGAAAAGCCTGAAGCTTCCCAAAAAAATAGTAAAAACCCTTTCACAGGGAAAAAAAGTGGAAGAAACCTGAGGGAGAGCAACAGAGGAGGATCCCTCTCCCCGGATGGACAGAAGCAATAGATGTCATGTGGCCAGAATGAATAACGTAACGGAGTTACAGCACATTCAATGAATGTGACAGAAATTATTCATATAATGAGTAGTATGCATGGTCCATGATCCAGATAGCCACGACCCATTAAGCAGAAGGAGGTAGAGGGGGTCCTCCCCCTGGTTCCAGGCAGCCACGAATCCATGGAAAAAGAAAGTAGAGTTAGTAATATGCATTGAAGAGACAAAGATTTATCCAGAAGGAGAGAAAGAAGAGGTGAAGAGGAGGAGAGGAGGAGCAAAAAGAGAAAGAGAAGGAAAGGAGGAGCTCAGTGTATCCTAAAATGTCCCCCAGCAGTCTAGGCCTATAGCAGCATATCTAGGGGCTGGACCAGGGCAAACCTGAGCCAGCCCTAACTATAAGCCTGAAACAGCCCTAACTATAAGCGCCATCAAAGAGGAAAGTCTTAAGTCTACTCTTAAATGAGGTGACCGTGCCTGCCCCCCGGACTGAAAGTGGAAGCTGATTCCACAGAAGAGGAGCCCGATAACTGAAAGCTCTAGCCCCCAACCTACTTTTTAACACTCTGGGAACTACAAGTAACCCTGCATTCAGTGAGCGTAATGCTCTCGTGGGGTAATATGGCACTATAAGGTCCATAAGATATGATGGTGCATCACCAATTAAGGCTTTGTAGGTAAGGAGAAGGATTTTAAATATATAAATATATTCTTCTGTACAGCAGCACCACTCCACGGACCCCGAATGCAAAAACTCTGATGGAAGAGCTGAAGATGAGGCTTCTCTGACTTTACTTTTCAAATCTGTGACTCACATTTGTGGCTGTTCTATATTTGATCATCCAGCAGTGCCCCTAAAACCTGCCACACCTCTCTGTCTCCATCCTCCCCCTGACAGATGTTGTGCTCTGTACAGGAGAGGCCTCATCGCTCATTTTTTATTATGTGATGGTTAGAGATCAAATTAACATACTGTTGTTTAAAAAGAAAATCACAAACATTTAAAAAATATCTTGCATAGTTTATGGAGCCTACTTGTGGATTACATAAAATGTCTGAAACAGTTTTATCGGAATCACGGAATCCCTTCAATTTATACTGATTTAACTGAATTGATTGTGTCTTAAATGGGTCATATATACAGATGTTGGATGTTTTATTATATTTCTACAATGTTAGTTTATTAGTACAAGGTTTCCTCTGAATGGCAGTTCCGCAGAATAAAAGATAACAATATTTGTCAACGGAAGAGTGAACGATTGGCATTATCAGCATGTAAGTCTTTGTATTTTAATTGTTATTGAGTGAGTGAGTTAAGCGCAGACTCAAGTGTTGAGTTGTTTTTATATGAGTGGTTCTAGTAAAAACTGCAAGCGTCCACAGGCCAAGCATTGGCTCGTTCTGAACGGGCGTGTTTTGAACTGGCGCTGCACTTGCTAACTCTAAAGAATATCTTTGGGGTAAGTTTTGGTGTGGGAAATTAAATCCTACCCATCGAAACATCCAACAACTAAACAAATTCCAAGAAATGTCACACAGGAAATGTCCCTAGTGTGTTTCAGATACAGCCCTGTTCCCATGTTGATTTTAATCTCAGAGCTCTTTTTTGGGTGCTTCCCTTCTTCCAGGCATGCATTTGAAACCCAAACTAAAGCCCGTTTTAAACCCACTTTTCATCTTTTAAATGTGTGGTTAGCTGCGAGCTGAATTGTAGTTACAGCGTTTAGAGACTTCAGATCGTAACAGAAAGAAGAAAGTTTCAAGAAATGGTGGAATGAAGCCTTTCTACTGGCCCAAGCATTAAACCAGCTTTATTTATCGCTGACTAGTTGCAATCAGCTGCCTCCCCAGGGCCTACAGTGGCTTTTACTTCCACCACAGGCTGTTAGACAGCTCATCACCATGACTGACAGCTGTTGTGAGCTGAGGGGGACGGGGGCGCTGCTTCAAGCACATTAACAGCTTCAATCTTAATGTAAAATACCAAAAGATAACCTAAAAAAGCTGTGCCTTTAGGCTAATTACACTGTTGATTTATATCGGACTCTGTCCAGTATTTGAAATGTGATTGATGTGTGAAGAGCAAGAAATTGAAAAAGTCTGGGAGTTGTGCTGTCCACGACCTGAGAAGCATGTAGAACATAAAATAATTCTGGGATTGAAACTTAAACATTAAATATAAAATAAAAATCATTGTAGACGCTAGCTGACATCTATTACAAAAAAAATTACTCCGAAAATGTAACGACCCCATCTTGTATGTACCAGAAGGGCTTCCGTTGCTTTGGGGGGGGGGTTACAGCCGGTGCATGGCCACAACGACAAGAATTTGGAGGCGACATTTAAGCGCAGCGGGCGCTACTTACGTGACAGGATAGGAATATATAGATAGGATTTAGTCAGGGTTGCACATTTATGAAACTACACCGGCGAACTGTATGCTGGGTAAAGCTGTGAAAATGAAATGTTACTGCCTGCTGAAGAGTGACAACAGTCGTTACGGCAATGCGCCACCAAAATTCATACCGTATAGATGTTTGAAACCGGTATACCGCACAGCACCACGTGTGACAAGTGACTGACGGTCACTAGTCCAGCCAGGGCGGGCCCAATGGAGTCCCGGCACCCCAAGGCCCGCTCATAGTGCCGGGCCTGGCAGAGACCCTGGATCACCTGGAATCCTGTGTGTAGATAGGTCTAGAAAACAAAAGCACAGAGTAAACACATCTTGTATTGTGCTTGTAACTCCTATGACTAAGATGGCGCACTTGTGACTAAGATGACGCCGAAGATGGCTGCCTCGGTGGGTCGGTGCTCTCTGTTTTTCGTTGTTTTTGTGTTACATACTGTTTTCGGCTGCGATTCCCGGATCTCTTTCACCACAGATGAACTTATTAACATCAGGGGATTAACTCCAGCGGACTTATTTCCAACTTTTTTTAACTGTGGCAGCCACACTGGACATTATTGTGAAAGGTGCGCTCACCTTGGCTCACGCAGTGAGACGCCGCAGGAGAGGGAAACGTGCCGGCGCGCTCGTCCGTATCCGTAAACGGGGATCTCGTACAGTGCTGCCGGGAATATTTCTCTCCAACGTTTGCTCACTGTGCAACAAACTAGACGAACTCCAGCTTCTTGTGGGGAGAGACAGAGACTTTTCTTCCTCCTCCGTTCTGTGCTTCACGGAGACCTGGCTCAGTGGATCGATACCGGACTCTCCAGCTGGCTGGCTTCCAGCTGTTCAGAGCGGACCGCGACACGGAGCTCGCAGGCAAGACGAAGGGCGGAGGAATCTGTTTCTACTTCAACAACGGCTGGTGCACCGGCGTAACAGTGATTCTACAGTACTGTTCGCCGGACCTGGAATCTCTCATCATCCACCTCAAACCCTTCTACTCCCCCCGTGAGTTTGCTTCATTCATCCTGGTCGGTGTTTACATGGCGCCGCAGTCCAACGCGCAGGACGCACAGCGGACACTCGCCAGGCAGATACGGTGTGTGGAGCAGACCTACCCGGACTCCTTAGTTATTGTCCTTGGGGACTTTAACAAAGGTAAACTCAGCCATGAACTCCCTAAATACAGACAGTTTATTAAATGCCCTACTAGAGAGAAGAGCATTCTGGACCACTGCTACACAACAATTAGTGGGACTTATCACGCCGTTCCACGCGCTGCACTGGGAAACTCTGACCACACCATGGTTCACCTGATTCCCTCATACAGGCAGAAACTAAAGCTCTGCTAACCTGTGGTGAGGAAATTCAAGAAGTGGACCAGTGAGGCTCTGGAGGATCTCCGGGCATGCCTGGATTGTACCAACTGGGATGTATTCAGGACTGCCACTAACAGTCTGGATGAGTACACAGAGGCTGTAACTTCATACATCAGCTTGTGTGAGGACAACTGTGTTCCAACCAGCTCCAGGGTGAGTTATAATAATGACAAACCCTGGTTCACAGCGGAACTCAGGAAGCTACGGCTGCAAAACGACCAGGCATTCAGGAGTGGGAACAAGGACTTGTATACAGAGTCAAAATACAGGTTTAGCAAGGCGGTGAGAGATGCTAAACGACTGTACTCTGAGAAACTGCAACAGCTATCAGCAAGTGACTCTGCTTCTGTCTGGAGAGGGCTCAGGCAGATTACCAGCTACAAGCCGAAAACCCCCCACGCCATGAACGACCTCCGCCTGGCAGACGAGCTGAACAAGTTCTACTGTCGCTTTGATAGACAATGGAGCAGTCCTGACGCCATCCCCCACAGGCCCATCAGCCAGCCACAACGTACCAGCCTGCTTCAAGGCCTCCACCATCATCTCCGTACCCAAGAAACCCAGGATCATAGGGCTCAATGACTACAGGCCCGTCACCCTGACCTCTGGTCATGAAGTCCTTTGAGCACCTGGTCCTGTCCCACCTCAAAACCCTGACTGACCCACTCCTGGACCCTCTGCAGTTCGCCTACAGGGCCAACAGGTCTGTAGACGATGCAGTCAACATGGCCCTCCACCACATCCTCCAGCATCGGGACTCCCCAGGAACCTACGCCAGGATCCTGTTCGTGGACTTCAGCTCTGCCTTCAACACCATCATCCCGTCTCTGCTGCAGGACAAGCTCTCCCAGCTGCACGTGCCCGACTCCACCTGCAGGTGGATCACAGACTTCCTGACTGACAGGAAGCATCACGTAAAGCTGGGGAAACACGTCTCAGGCTCTCGGACCATCAGCACCGGTTCCCCCCAAGGCTGCGTTCTTTCTCCGCTGCTCTTCTCCCTGTACACCAACAGCTGCACCTCCAGTCACCAGTCCGTCAAGCTCCTGAAGTTCGCGGATGACACCACCCTCATTGGACTCATCTCTGGTGGGGACGAGTCCGCCTACAGGCTGGAGACTGACCACCTGGTGACCTGGTGCAGCCAGAACAACCTGGAGCTCAACGCTCTGAAGACAGTGGAGATGGTTGTGGACTTCAGAAAGAATGCAGCCCCACCCACCCCTCATCCTGTGTGACTCCCCCGTCGACGCTGTGGAGTTCTTCCGCTTCCTGGGCTCCATCATTTCCCAGGACCTCAAGTGGGAGCTGAACATCCGCTCCATCACAAAGAAGGCCCAGCAGAGGATGCTCTTCCTGAGGCAGCTGAGGAAATTCAACCTGCCAAAGAAAATGATGGTGCAGTTCTATACTGCCATCGTTGAGTCCATCCTCTGCTCCTCCATCACCGTCTGGCATGCTGCAGCCACTACCAAGGACAAGGCCAGGCTGCAGCGCATCATCCGCTCTGCGGAGAGGGTGATTGGCTGCAATTTGCCATCCCTCCAGGTCCACTTCCAGGACACTGAAGCGGGCAAGGAAGATCGCAGCTGACCCCTCTCACCCTGGACACAACCTGTTCGTGTCCCTCCCCTCTGGCAGGAGGTTGAGGTCTAAGACCTCAGGACTAAGACCTTACGCCACACCAACAGTTTCTTCCCGTCGGCTGTCGGGCTCATCAATAGAGCCCGGGTTCCCCACTGACTGACTCTACCATCACAGGACTATTCTCGGACAATTCTTTCGGACCATTTATTTTTCTTCCTTTCTCTCCTCTTACCGGTCAATCCACTGCACACTTCATATTTAAACACTCATGCCACATACACTTAACTTTAACGTAAACACACACGCCACTTTAACATACACTTATATTAATGTTATCTGTTGTCTGAGCACTTTATCCTTATCTGATTTAGACATCATTGGACTGTTGCTGTCATTGATTGTTGTTTGTCTCGTCTAATGTCTAATGTATGCACCTTCCGCCTAACTAAATTCCTTGTTTGTGCAAACATTCCTGGCAATAAACGGTTTCTGATTCTGAACAGTCACTGTTGATTTTGTCAATGTAAAATGATGACCATAATCTTAACCAAACATTAACCAAGTGTTTTGAGTGACCTAAACATAACCATAAAAGTTTTAACCCCTTGGAATTTCGCAACAATGTTGTAAAGACATAACGAGTACCTTGTTATATGGACCTTGTGTTGAGAAATTACTGTGTCTCGTGGCTAGCCCACACCAAAGGGATTTCTCAAATTGTAAAGTATTCTTAATATCCCGGGTGGTCATGGGAAGTGAAAGTCCAGAATGCAATGAGTTAGAATTTAATATATATATATATATATATATATATATATATATATATATATATATATATATATATATATACTACCGTTCAAAGGTTTGGGGTCACCCAAACACATTTTCAGTTTCTTTGCAATTTCTGGCATGGAATAACCTTAATTTCTAAGAACAAGAACATACTGGAGAGTTTTACATAAAAGTTCTCTTTTTTGGCCAGAGAGTATAATGGAACCCACAAATGTGATGCTCCAGATACTCAACTAGCTCAAAGGAAGGCCAGTTTTATAGCTTCTCTCACCAGCATAACTGTTTTAAGTTGTGCTAACATAATTGCACAAGGGTTTTCAAGGGTTTTCTAATCATCCATTAGTCTTCTATGCGATGAGCAAACACAATGTACCATTAGAACACTGGAGTGATAGTTGCTGGAAATGGGCCTCTATACACCTATGTAGATATTTCATTAAAAACCAGATGTTTCCACCTAGAATAGTCATTTACCACATTAACAATGTATAGTGTATTTCTGATTAATTTAATTAACACTATTGTGTCCGGGGTGGATGAGATCCACCCTGAGATGCTGAAAGCGCTGGACATTGTTGGGCTGTCTTGGTTGACACGCCTTTTCAGTGTATCATGGGGGTCGGGAACAGTGCCCATGGACTGGCGGACCGGGGTGGTGGTTCCCATCTTCAAGAAGGGGGAGCGGAGAGTGTGCTCGAACTATCAGCAGGGATGAGAGTTAGCACCTCGAAATCTGAGGCCATGGTGCTCTGCCAGAAACCGGTGGATTCAGGCCCGTAGAGATTACCCCCGCAGCCCCCGCACCGCGGGGGGGGGCCTCGCAGGGACAGGGGGCCTCGCGTGGCAATATTTTTTTATTTATTTATTTTTCAAACTTTCCGCGACGCAAGTAACGTTTCACAAAATCGCTCGTAACTATCCTTTAAAACAATGGATTTCAATAATAAACACATCTCAGTGACCATGCGGGCATGTAGGAGTCGAACGGCGCCATCTAGATCCTTACCAGCCACCTATAAGTAACTTTAAATTCCGTCAACCGTCGGAGATTTTTTTATTTTACATTTCTGGGTCCAGCATTTCCCCTGTCAAATGGACGATCTTTGATCCACCTCAGACGGCACATGCGTAGTCTACTGAAGAGAATGCACCCGGGCTGGCTTCTGGGAAATGTAATTTTCTTATAGAACTTTGACGTTTTTCATTTTTGAACCGATTTACACAGTTTTTCCCCTGAAAAGCCTTCAAATGACCCCGACACTTTGTTTTTGTGTGGTTTCATTGCATATTCAGGTTCTTTAGGCTCTGTTCTTTCTAACAAGGGGTGTTATTAGCAGTGTTGGGGGTAACAAGTTACAAAGTAACGGATTACAGTAACGTAATTACTTTTATAGGTAACGAAGTAAAGTAACGCATTACACTCAAAATATTGGTAACTACACTACTTTACTAGACCTCAGTAACGTGCGTTCCTGCGTTACTCAAGCCATTTGTACGAGTCCGAAAAGTTCTCTTTTAGCGGCGCGCGAGTCACATGACACTTCCTGCATGAACAGTCTATCACAGAACTCGATCTGAGTGATTTGAGTGACGTAGCTACTGGTGCGTAGGAGGAGGGAAGCGGGGAATGGATGAGACGGAGACCCCGGATCCAACTGGGAGGTTCTCTCCAGGTTCCCTAGGATTAAGGATATTGCAAAGCAATACAACACTCCAATACCATCAAGTGCACCTGTCTGTAATGACGTGGAACTTCTAATGAGGACAAGACACGTCTGGTATGAACGGAATCCCTCTACTGGTGAACTGCAGTATTACAACTGTTAAAGCGATTGAGAACGCGCTCTTGCACCAGACATGTATATATTTTCCACACGTAACATCAACATTAGTTAGCGTCAACAAGCACGTATCATTGTACTTTATGCCTTCAAAGTAAAAGCACTTCCTGTTTACATGCTCTTCACAATAAGAGTAAATCATGTAATTAAACAAGTTACAACACTGTCGAAAGGCTTTTCAGCCTGGGCAGTATTGTTCTGACCCCAAGGAGGAACAGGCTGTCGAATAAAAGATTCAAGAGACTTTTACTCATGCGATACAATCGCTATTTTGAAGGGTTAGGGAATAAAGAAAAATGATAAACTTCATAGGATATAGTGCACTTTCTGTTTATTTAGGCAATTATGAAGTGGATTTTCTGTTTATTTAATTGCATTTCTGTTTCTATTTTATGGGGAAAAGTGCCATTCATTTTTCTATTTTTCTTAAACCACTACAATGATTCCTATAACAAGTTGGTTTTGTTCTTAGGAGTCGGCCCCCATTTGGTTTAGTGGGGTCTCATGTTTCCAAAAGCCTGTTTTTAATGTGTTATGCTGTTTGACCTGAATGTCCCCACCATACGCAGCCTCTTGTATCCTGTTGTTTGTGGATTTTAAAGTGAGGCATATTTCTTTGGTCAGACAGTGTGAACAGGGTTAATGTTCGTTCAAGTTAATGGCTGAGTTTTATATGCCATTTTGTTTTACATGTTTACAATACACTATGTGGAAAGGCTAATGCCGTGTTCACACCAAAACAGTTGCGAAATATTCGCGCGTCCAGATTACATGTTAAGTCAATGCACAGCCGCGTTAGGTTGCGAAAAAACGAATTTTTCGCCGGGCGTCGCGATAGAAGCGAAACGGCGTCGCAACACCGCTTTTTCGCTGGCGTTCAAATATTTCAACTCCAGCGAATAATTCGCATGACGCGGAAATGCGAAAGCCAATCAGCGTTGAGAAGCTCCGCCCGGCATCACCGCCGTTACTGAATCAAACTGCTGGTCCGCTGAAGGAGCGCTGGAAACGGCTTGATTATTCAGACACTCGTCCTGGAGGAGTCGGAGCTGTGTGCGACTACGGATACTATTATGAACCCAGACACGGGGGCGGTTGATGTCCCGACGTGTGTGGGACTTCCTCAACAAGTATAAAGCAGAACTAGAGGTTATTTCAATGCTGAATGGCGGAAATAGTAAATGCTTTCACAAACACGGAGATAGAAGCTCCGCCCGGCATCACTGCCGTTACTGAATCAAACTGCTGCTGGTCCGCTGAAGGAGCGCTGGAAGCGGCTTTATTCAGACACTCGTCCTGGAGGAGTTGGAGCTGTGTGTGACTACGGATACTATTATGAACCCAGACACGGGGCGGTTGATGTTCCGACGTGTGTGGGACTTCCTCAACAAGTATAAAGCAGAACTAGAGGTTATTTCAATGCTGAATGGCACAAGAAAGACACAGAGATAAGCCCCGCCCCCTTTCCCCAGCAATGGTTGCGAAAAAACGGATTAACCACATAGAGCGAATTTTTCACCTGCGGCGCGATATAGGCGAAGTGGCGTTGCGAAAATTCGCAACTGTTTTGGTGTGAACACGGCATAAGAGATGCCCTTTATTGAACATTGAAATAAAGTGATGAAAGGGCCATGATGTTTGTCCATGTATCTTTGCGGTTAATTTGGACATTTGCTTAAAAAAATGGAAAGTAAAGTAACTAGTAGTGAAGTTACTTTTCAAATGCAGTAACTAGTAAAGTAATCTAGTTACAATTTTCAGAAGTAACTAGTAACGAGTTACTTTTTCTGAGTAACTACCTCAACACTGGTTATTAGTATGTGAGACCTTGGTAAGGGTCTGAAGCACACATTTTGAACACGTCGGAAACCGCTCGAAAAGCATTTTTCTGCCATTCTTAATTAGATCATGCTGGATGTTCATAGTTATGATACAAATATGTTATAATTTTTTTTTTTTTTAAATATACATTTTCTTAACAAGAAAATTCTGAAAAAAAAATAAATAAAATAATACAAGTATTAGAACTCATTTGTGGTTCATACGACTATTTGAAAACTTAATCTTGAGACGCTCCCCCAGTACCGGGGGAATGGGTCTTCACAGTTTGCTATTTGACAGTTGACAGTTGCTATGTGAACGATGCCTGGTTTGTGTACGTTCCAAACTTCCATTGCTTCCCGATCTCTGTTGCTGTCAAAATAAAAGTCTGATTCACCGTTGACACTTAAATCATATTCTGTGACAGAGGATAAGGGAGAGCCAGGCGTGCGCCAAGGTTCTGCAAGTCCAGCGAAGTCAGGCTGCAGTGAAGAGCTAGGATGCAGTGAGGAGCCAGGCAGCCGTGCGACAGAGTCAGATTAGATGTGTCTAATACTACACTTTACCCTGGTGACCGGGCACATTTCCCGGTGGATATTACTGATGCTGACATGAAAAAGTTCATTTTAAGGCAGGGACCATGTAAATGTGAAGGTCCGTATCCTAAAGATAAAAAGGGGAGATGTTTTTCTAAAGATTTGTATCATAGTGTCAAAAAAAGGAACCAAGATACAATGTAAATGGCTGTGTTACTCCCCCAAAATTGACAGTATATTGTGAGCCCTGTTGGCTTTTTGGTGAGAGAAGATCTGCATGCCAAAACAGTGCCTGGACTACGGGAATAAATGATTGGCAAGGACTGTCTAGAAAAATAAAAGAGCACAAACACACTCGCTCACATACCTGTTCGTTTATCTTTGGATAATGACCGCCGGACAATACATTATCCCTTATATATGGGGGTGGAGGGGGGCCTCTCAGGGTTATTCTGCAGGGGGGCCTCATGTGTTTCCGTTACGGCACTGGGTGGATTGCTCCCTCCAGGTGGGGACAAACTGCCTACCCCAAGCAAAGGAGTTCAAGTATCTCGGGGTCTTGTTCACAAGTGAGGGTATGGTGGAGCGGGAGATCGACAGGCGGATCGGTGCGGCTGCAGCAGTAAAACAGGCGTTGTACCGGTCCGTCTTGGTGAAGAGGGAGCTGAGCCGGAAGGCAAAGCTCTCCATTTACTGGTCGGTCTACGTTCCAACCCTCACCTATGGTCACAAACTCTGGGTCGTGACCGAAAGAACGAGATCTCGGATACAAGCGGCCGAAATGAGCTTCCTCCGCAGGGTGGCCGGGCTCACCCTTAGAGATAGGGTAAGGAGCTCGGACATCAGGAGGGAGCTTGGAGTCGAGTCGCTGCTCCTTCGTGTCGAAAGGAGTCAGCTGAGGTGGTTCGGGTATCTAGTCAGGATGCCTCCTGGACGCCTCCCATTAGAGGTTTTCCAGGCACGTCCAACTGGTAGGAGACCCCGGGGAAGACCAAGGACACGCTGGAGGGATTATATCTCCCGGCTGGCCTTGGAACGCCTCGGGATCCGCCAGAATGAGCTGGAAATTGTTGCGGGTGAGAGGGAAGCCTGGGTCGGCCTGCTGAACCTGCTGCCACCGCGACCGACCCCGGATAAGCGGCCGATAATGGATGGATGGATTGTTACCGGTTGTCGTCGTCCTCCCTCTCTGTAGAGGCCAATCTACTCTTTCCTCTCTTGGTAGCTGGAGTTTCCAGAGAGGAGTGTCCTCTCTTCCGCTGAGTGGTCGGGGGAGGTGCTGCTGGGCCTGACTGAGGTGCCGTGGTCGGGGTGGAGGTGCTGTAGGCTCAGGCTGCAAAAGTTGTGGAGCCGATTGTCAACCTGCTTTTTTGTGTTTTGACCCTTGAAGGTCCTGGGACACTGGCCTGGGGTGGCCTGTAATCCTCATCGTCCTTTTCATCACTGTAAACACATGTGGAATAAAAATAAATATATGCATTCAGTGGTCTGGTTCTGAAATTGTTTAAACTGTGCTTGGGAAGTCAAAACACCCACCTCTTTAAATTATCATAATTATCAAAGGAAATTATGGGGGCATTTTCTGCCCCTTTCCTAGTAATATCAGGGGCAATATGATATTTCTTCGGGGCAGTTTTGCCCTTTGCCCTTGTATATTTCCGACGCTGCTTAGACTGCTGGGGGAAATCCTAGGATATACTGAGCTCTTCTCTTCTCTCGCTCTCCTTTTGGATAAATTCATGTCTCTTCAAAGCACATTACTAACTCTACTTCTTCCCCAGAGTCTTTTGTGCTTTCTCAAGTTTCCATGGATTATGGCTGTGTCTTGAGCCGGTCCTATCTCCTGGGTGCTGCCCCCCTGCCCTGGGCTTTGTATCCCGGGCCCTACCTCCTGCCATGGCGGTCCTGCTGATGCCCCTCCTCTCTATCTCTTTCTGCTGACATGGATCGTGGTTATCTGGATCGTAGTCCATGCGTACTACTCATTATATGAATAATTTCTGTCATATGTGCTGTAACTCTGTTATGTTGTTCATTTTGATCACATGACATCTTCTGTCCATCCGGGGAGAAAGTTCCTCCTCTGTTACTCTCCTGCAGGTTTCTTCCCTTTTTTCCCCCTGTTAAAGGTTTATATATTTTATTTGGGGGGGGGTCCTGATCCGATGTGAGGTCCTGGGACAGGGATGTTGTATGTGTACAGATTGTAAAGCCCAAAGAGGCAAATTTGTGATTCTGGGCTATACAAAATGAACTGAATTGAATTGGGTTCACTTCCTTTCTTGTAATCATCATTTTAATTTCATATTCAAGCACCACCAAAAAGAAGGTCTCCATTATTGCACTTAATTTAAGTTGAGCGAAGCAATTCGTTCAATTACATTTATTTTGTATAGCCCAAA
The DNA here is from genome assembly GCF_910589615.1 of Taurulus bubalis. Taxonomy (NCBI): domain Eukaryota; kingdom Metazoa; phylum Chordata; class Actinopteri; order Perciformes; family Cottidae; genus Taurulus; species Taurulus bubalis. The sequence continues at coordinate 4,956,082 of NC_136609.1, forward strand.
ATTACAAATTTGCATCAGAGGGCTTTACAATCTGTACACAGACAAAATCCCTGTGCCTCATAGGGGTTCAGCAAAAACTCCACCAAAAAGTTAATTCCTCTCCCAAGAATGAACAGAAGAATGATAATAATATCATGTGAGATTAAAATGATCTCATTCCATTTTTCTTTTTCTGTCGAACCAACCAACTGAACAAAACAACTTCAGATATCGAAATGTTACAGTATAGAGGAAATACAAATGAGTAAGTGCATGGCTGAAGTACGCATAACTGTGCCAACAGTGAAGAACACCTTAGATGCACATATTCACTGCTGCCCTGGAATAGTTTGGTCAGTGTTAAACATCACAAAGCTGCAGCAGCTTATTTCCTGAGCTCTGGTAGAGATTGCTGTGGTGGAGACAGGTCATTCCATCTGCAGTACTCTATCATTCAAGTGGAGGGAGAGGCATTTTAGAAAAGACCCAGGCCACTCAAATGAAAAGAGAACCTGGTGTCAAGTTTAAGTGGGCCAGTTTAAAGTTGCGGATGATGCAGCACATTGCAAAATTAGTTCCTCTCTCCAGAGACAGCATACGCTGCTATGTCACTTACAAGTTAGCAAGAGAAGAAGCTGCTTGAAGATCTCTCCAGTCCGGGTAATAAAGGGTCATGATGTTCATCACTTCCAAGGCCAGGAGCACATGGGAGCTCTTTTGCTAAAGTTGGAGACCGATTGAATTCTTTGACAGCCACAGAGAGAATGAGTCAATTCGCTCCTGGGTGAAAAGATTGTAATGATTTTATCCTCGCTACCACATGACTGGAACAAATACAGTTTGTCAGTGAAGTACAGGACTTAAAGGTCAGCTCAAAGCTCTTTTAACATGGGACCTTAAAGCTCTAATTACCCTCTGCATTTTCTAAAACAAATAGTTAGCGATAAATATGTTCTTCAATCACCAGTGTTGAAGGTTTTTCAACTTCTCACAATCTGATTCAGCAAGAAATATTTGACATTTTGCAGTAAACTGCATTCAACAACATGGGGGGACTTTCATTTTTAAACAAACTGATTTGTGCTGAAGAGAAAATGTAAAGGAAAGGGATTTGATTATTATACTTTTCTTTAGAGAAATTAAATGTTGAAGGCACTATTATTTGTTTTGATCTCTCTATATTATGGCATAGGCCTGTCTAGAAGCAAGTACATATCTGCAAACAAGGCTGCAAAGTGGTCAGCGAAAGCATATTTAATTTGTTTTCCTTCAATATACACTTGTAATGTGGCAAATAAAGCAAGTCTCATACAAACCAAAACATGGATTTTACAGTAAATGTCTCAGCTCCCTCCAGCAATCCATTTGCACATGTTTCTTGCACTCAATACTTTCAAAAACTATTTCTACTATCCAGGAAATACTATTATACAAACAAAAAGAGAATATTGAAAGTGCATGCTAAAGATTCTGAACATTAATATCGCGATAAACCACTTTCTGCAAACAGTGAGTGGAGTGATGTCTTCCTGTGCAGAGAATGAAATCTGTCTCCTTCTGTGTGTGTTGGCTCAAACTTTTCCTTGCTTTGTGGCTCTCATGTGGCACTTTCAACCAATTGCACTGTGACTATGCTAGCTATGCTCATAGCAACAGCACGTTAGCTATGATCTGCCGGCTTGCTGTCAGCATGTTGAGAGACAATCTTAATGCTTCCAATCTCAGCTGCAACTGTGATGATCTTCCTTAAGGAACACTATATATATATATATATATATATATATATATATATATATATATATATATATATATATATATATATATACACACACACATGGAACATAGACCTATGGTGATGTAATCGCTTAGCAAATAAGAAAACAAGTGAACTACAAAGTTTGTCTAAATGTTAATAAATTACAATCTTTGACAACAAAAACTTAACTCATGGTCCACTAATAAACTAGCGTTCTATAGCTTTATGAAATAGTTTGCTGACTGAGCTGCTCTGCTAATGAAGACCAGTAGATGCACTGGAAAAGAACTAGAAAGAAGCAAAAAGGTAGACCTTGAAAGAATCAGCAAAGTGAAGGAAATTGTGCTCGAACTAGAGTTGGAAATTACATATCAGAGTGATATTCATATATTTAGGGGTTTCTATGCCAACCATCATGGCTGAGACAGGGAGAGTGGTCCTGAAACTGTCAACATATGAGCCCTTTGTAAAGCATTACACCTAAAATCAGTCTGTGCTTTTATGCTGCCACTTTAAAGCAAAGATTACTAATCATATAGGGAAAATCCATTAGAGAAAGCAATCAATTACCTCAATCAAAAGGAATGCAATAGAGTTTGAGATTTGACCCAGGGGCCAGAGCCCTACTGAAAAACAACAGCAGCAGAGAAAGCACGGTGGCAGAAAGTGCGTCAAGGACATTACATCACAAAACCTTGAATGCATAAATTGAAGCAGAGCCTTTAAAAAGCGTGAATTCATTCAAGACCAGTGCCAGGAGAGACCATGTCTGAATTATATAACTGTCACGATCTCTGGCAGCAGGTTTAGACCCAAACATAGATAAATAGATTAGGAGCAGCAGGTAGAAGACAATGATTTTATTAAGAAGGTAACGTTATAACTGCCAGTCTAACCGCTGAAACCAGCATCATTTGCTTGCACCTGAAGATTCAACGTATAGGACAGGCAGCAGGGCTAGGTTGCTAGTGTAGCGTAAACGGTGAGCTTGCCAGGGGAAGAGTGGGGGGGGGGGGGGGGTAGGAAAGGCAAGACCTCGCACCTAACTCGGTGGCACTCCGTCGGCTATTATCCTCGTGATCCCGGAGGAAATGATAATCTTCCTCTGATATTGGAATAATGCCTTCGATCTTTTATCTCGCCCCGTGCTAAATTGTTAGGTTTTTGTGTTATTTATTTTCAAAACAAGTTTTAGGTTTTGTTGAGGGTGTTTTACAGCTTGCGCTCAAGGTCCCCTGCGGTAGGCTGTAACTCCTCTCAACCCTTATCAAGCGAGTACGTATATCGTCTATACCTTCTCTCTACCTATTTTGACACCATCTCATCATTATGACAAACACTGCAAAAGTCTTCACCCAACGATACTTACCTTAAGTTTCTTTGGTAGATTCAGTCGTCACTTCTGTATCCCACGGTGGATGGACAGGGAAAGCGGGTTTAAATTGTTTTAAAGAACCAGAATCCTTGGTTTGGTTTCAGTCCCTTACAAATGGTAAGGCCGAGTTTTATTCAAAGTTTATCTTACATACAAACATTTAAATTCAATCAAACTGTTCCAGTGTCACAAGTAACTAAGAGAAATGGTTAAGTTCAGACCTGGTGAATAAACACCTCTTCTCTCTCTCCTCTCCTCCTGCACAGAATTGCCAGGCACCCCTCTCCCTGAGTTTCTTCCAGATTCTAAAGCTGGGGTTAAATCAGATTTTTTTTTTTCTAGTAAAGATGCTTATTTAGTCCAGTTTTCTCAGAATCTAGTACAATCCCTATTCAGACCGAGATCTGGTGAAAATCCTCTTTCCCCTCTCATGTGCATCAGCTCTTGTACCACAGACACACTTAACCCCTCCTCCTTTTCTTCAAGGGTCAATCCTAGATCCTGTCTCTAAGGTCAACCACTGAGGGTTTGTTGCCTAATATGGTAACACTGGCTGCTGTATCCTATTACACAGGAGAGCTTTTTACAATACCCATAATATAGAAAAGATTATAAAACATAGCAATTTATAGTATCCTTTGCATTTTATGTGGTCTAATTGCAAACTATAATTGAAATAAAAACCAAACAGTATATATTCAACGGTTATACTGAAAATGATTATACGTTTATAATAGTTAGACTTTTTTACTTTCATATTCTTCTTGTTCTTTTGTCGACCTTGACCTATTTCAGTTGTATTGTGTGACTATTTCAAATAGAATTGTTTAACGCGTTCACGAGAAGATTCCATGAGAAAAGTCCACTCTTGTGGTATACACATCGCAACTTTCTGAAAACTCAGTTAGAAAAGCAGAGACCATGGAGGTTAGTTTTAACCTCCATGGTCTCTGCTCCTTTTAAAAGAGCAATATGACTTTCTGAACATTAATATAAACAACTATTTGTTATTCAAAAGATAAAATGGAGTAATGTCTACCAGCAGAGAATGAAGTTGCTCCCCTGTGTGTTATTCATGTTTCTTCCGCCGTGCATTGCTCTCATATAGAGTTTACAGCTGATAACGCTGTCCCTACCGTCAGCGTAGTCGTGGAATCGTAGCACCCACCCGTTAAGACTAGAATCACAGGTCACACTGTGACCAAGAGGCAATCAAGCCTCTTTTGTCCCCTTTCTTTCCTGGTGGTCAATAGCGCCTGTCCCCAACTTCAATGTTGTGTCCCTTTTACTTTCTAGTTGTACAACTGAACGTGCTGATTCTGCTCTTTTGCAGCATAGTCCTGAGCAATCCCCATCACTCCTTTCAGGTCATTGGCGAGACACGCAACATACTTCTCGTAGCTCATGACAGCGAGTCAAGAAGGACGGTTTGGAAGTGGACATCAACAGGTAGGCTGGGGACCCGGACAAAACGTGAGGTGAACGAGGTGATAGCCCGCCCTTTCACGGACTGTGCAGTCAGAGTGTGCAAGGGTCTTGTTCGTTCAGCTTTCTCTACAGGCGGTGCAGTGCACAGATCATGTCAAACAAGGTCCAATTGAATTTTTAAACACTCCTATTTCCCATCAGGTGGTAGGGGGTCGCTAACACCATAAACCCTGTGGAGCTCACTTATCAGCCGACTCTCAAAGTTGGCACCTTGGGTCCTTTCTAAGTGATCAGTATATTTCCACATATAGTGTAACAAAAATCAATACATAAATAGTGAATTATATCAACTAGAATAACAATGCAACTTCTTCAGAAAAAGAAGAGACAAGTTCATTTCAGGTGTGATTACCTTTTGGAACAGACCATGAAAATCCTTGGCTTAATATATATATTTATATATTTATTATCTGTAAGTATGTCAGCTTTTTTCAAATACCAGGTGAGAGAAACATAGTGGTTTGTAAACCCTGACATCCCACATGAAACCTGAGGCTTTGCGCGAGGCCTGCAAAGGGCACCGGCATCACCCCTGAATCAATCCCTCCGAGATGGAGCCCAGACATGTGAGAGAGAAAGCTCATCCCTCATTATTGATATGTAAAAAGCCCTGCAGGCCTGTTTTTATACTGCCCTGTGATTCCTCACTGTCATTCGTTTCTTTGTGTTCGCTATTTGCGGGATACACTGGGGATATGAGCCCTGAAGAGAAAAACACGACGATCATCACACTTGTCTTCTGGAATAACACACTCTGTCTCTTTCTGTACACAAACATGTTATTGCAACAATACAACATGGCAAATAGGAGTCTGCTGTTGACTGTTGATATTGGGGTAATTAAGGAAGGCCATACGCATAGTTTGCATAAATTAAGGCTTCGATCATCGCTCACTAGGATTTGTTTGTGTTCAATGGGAGGGAAGAAAAAACTTCCTCAGCAGCATTTTCTGGCAAGGCCCAAACACAAAGCAGAGCAATGATTACTAAAACATCAATTCTAGTTTAAAGAGCACATTGCCCTCTCTAAATAACACAACAGTGTCACCTTTTTTTCCTCGCTCAATAATGTGACTTTGTGCATTCATGTGTGGGTGTGAAGCTCTCTCTGCTAATGAGAGCATTACGCAATTAAAACCCTGTTCAGGAGCCCTGTACATAACTGTATTTAAAGCAGACGGCTGATTAAAACTGAAATAGTTCTGAATGTCATTATGGAGCACACATTTGGGCCATATGCTGCCGATTGTGACTTTGCCGACCAGTCAAGTCAGTGTGAAGTTAATTAAATAAGGTTAATTGGTAAATATGTATGTTCAGGCACTTGGCATTTACTGTCTGAAGACTGCCACTGAGTCTGTCGACAGTCACATACATACAGAGCTGCAGTAGGGTTTCGTCATGCAATTTTTAGTGGATCAGACAAAGATTATTAATGAAAGATTTTGGAATTTGGATCAAACAACACATGTAATGTCAGCATTATGCAAATATCAAAAGTGCACCAAATTTGGCTACCGTATTGTTTGCACTATATGGCGCACTATATTATAAGACGCACTGTCAATGAATGGTTTATTTTCGATCTTTTTTCATATATAAAGCGTACCGGACTATAAGGCACATTAAGCGGAAAAAAGTCTGTCAAACTTTATTAAACGCGTTCACAATAACTCAACATTATTTAAATGTTAATGAGCGTATTCACAATAACTACCAACCTTGTTCAGTTGTAACACTTAAAAAACACATTCTGATGCCGCTAAATCAAACATTAGCGTATTCACAAAAACAAAACAATCAGTTATAACACGTAAAATACAACACAATACACTCACTTTTTCAGTTTATTCCTTGTTCACAAATTCTTAATTTTCAATGTTCGAGTTTAACAGTTGGCCGATTACGGCATCCAACATGCCCAAATCCCTCTCGTCATTATCGGAGTCGAGTGTCGTTGCTGTTAGCTGGCAGTTCAGTGATGATTCCGGCCTTTGTGAAAGCTCGGACCACAGTTGAGACTGATACCTTAGCCCAGGCATCCACGATCCATTGGCATATAGTGGCGTGAGTCGCCCGGCGCCGTCTCCATGTCTTGGTAAATGTGTGTTCGCCTTCTGTCATCCACTGCTCCCACGCAGCTTAATTTTGAACGCCCTGTCAACACCAATATCTATCGGCTGGAGTTCTTTAGTTAATCCACCCGGAATGATGGCAAGCTCCGAATTAGTTTGCTTCACTTGTTTTTTGACAGCATCGGTGAGATGGGCGCGCATGGAGTCGCAGATCAATAGGGACGGAGATTTGTGAAAAAAGCCATCCGGTCTTCTGACGTAAATTTCTCTCAGACACTCACTCATCTTTTCCTCGTCCATCCAGCCCTTTGGGTTAGCTTTGATGATGACGCCGGCTGGAAACGTTTCTTTTGGCAAAGTCTTCCTCTTGAAAATGACCATGGGTGGAAGTTTCTGGCCATTAGCCTGGCAACTGAGAACTACAGTGAAGGATGACTTCCGTTCCCTGGGGTGCGTATAGACACCGTTTTGGTCCCTGTTTTCTCCACAGTGCGGTTCACGGGGATATCAAAGGTGAGGGGAACCTCGTCCATGTTGGTGATGTGCTCTGGCAGGATCTTCTTTTCAGTGATCTTGTTTTTGCAGTATGCGCGGAAAATGACCAGCTTTTCTTCGTAATCTTTTGGCAGTTGTTGCGAGATGGTCGTTAGTGTGCGGATAGAGAGATTACGTCTTTTCATAAAACGAAAGCACCAAGAAGGACCACCTCGAAAGTCATTGATATCCATGTCCCGTGCTAACGCTGTTGCCTTCAGTCGAATAGAGACTGTAGAGACGCCTCTACCTGCTGCTCTCTGTTCAATAACCCACTGTTCAATTTTGTCCTCTAACTGTGGCCATCTCGCTGTGTTCCCGCGGAACAAATGTGGGTCAAATGCAGAGAAGAATTTCCCCAAGGAGATTAATAAAGTGCATGTTTCTTTTTCGTTTCTTTTCTTTTCTTTAAACTCTGTGTGGTCTTCTTTACTTGGCGCAGGTCATCTTCTTGCTTCCTCCACTTCCGTACCATTGATTCATTAATGTAGAATTCTCTCGCAGCTGTTCTATTCCCATGTTATACTGCGTGACTGATAGCCTTGAGTTTGAAGTCCGCGTTGTAAGCGTGTCTTTTGACAGGTGCCATTTTGGGGTCCTTATACACACACTGTAATATTATGGTGAAGCACAGTATGTATTACTTCGCGACGTCCTGGCTACGGTAGCCGTAATGCTGCAAGCGGTGCGGCTTTGTAGTTTACCAAAGTCGTACTAAAACATTTTGACTTAGTGCCGTTAGCGCCTTATACCACACAAAATTGCTGAGGTCAGTAAACAAAACCAGAATTAATCCATATGTAAGGCGCTTCGGATTATAATGCGCACTGACGTTTGAGAAAATTAAAGGCTTTTAAGTGTGCCCTATAGTGCAAAAAATACGGTAATTTATTAATGTACTTTTATATAACGTATATATACTGTGCAACATGTTGAATAACAAATTTGCCGGTGAGCATTCCCAATAATTAGTCTGGTTGTATTACCTAGGCGGATGAGGACTACGCCTCACGACAGTTTGGAGCTGGAAAGGTGCACACACTCTGTTCCTCCTTCCACACAGACAGGAGGGAAACACAATGGCATGATGTCATCTACTGATGTTGTGTTCACTGACCTATTCTCTGGCCCTAAACTTGCTCCGAATCATCCTCTTGAGGTGTCGTTCTCTTTAGTTTAACAACTACATTTTCAGTATACGCTTCTCTCTCTAAATATTTTGGTCATTGATCTTTGCATTCTGCTTCATGTACGTTTTTGGCATTCTTCACAAAAGTGTTTTTCATGTGTTTTGCTTGTAGCATAACCACGTATGTAAAGGTGAGGGCAGAAGAGTGAAAAGAATGACTTCACCTCAAGAGCATCCCCACAACAGTCTTTACGGCGCACCATTGTATGCATTTCAACAGCCAACAAAACTACAAACTCAAACAATAAACAGAAAATGAAGAACCACAGAAACCAATGTATTCCAAAACAGAGACAACCTTTTTAGGATGGAGTGAGGTGGTGATCTAGTCAAAATAATACATAACTTAAAAAGACCAGGCGATTACCAGAACCCTCTACCTAAAGGAGGTATCCTGCCTGCCTGCCTGCCTACAAATCATCCCTTTGTTCCTCCGAGATTCTCCACACAACCTGGTGAAAGTCATCAGTTATGTAGGAATGCTTCTTAGTGTCGGAAAGGTAGAGACCCTCCTTCATGTTTCCTCTCGAAGTATTACAGTATTAATGTTCCGGGTTTAGGCAACAAAACCGCCTGGGTTAGAGGATTTATTGTGATTTTGGTTCAATATTGATAGTAAACACGTGAGCATAACTCTCTGCCAACTTCATCCATTTTTTTACTAAAACCACAAGTTTTCCCTCACTCAATCCAAGTGAGTACCTCAACAAAACCATACAAACTTAAATAACTTTAATTGTTTCGAGACGACACATTTTACAACCTAACCCTAATATTCTAAAGATCGCCTCCAGACATGTTTTAAGACATTAAATACTCTGCATGGTATAATAGTATAATTGAAGAGTTTTCATACTTACAAAGTTTCTTTGGACTTTTCTCACTTTACACATTTTGTGTATCTTGATTTTTTAACAAATGTTGAATGCATTTCCTTCCATATTTCGTAAAAGTTTGAAACCTGCATTGCTTACCTCCATGTTTAGCAGCTTGCAGTCTTCTTCTTCACTCTCTATTGATGTCTTGCTGTGTATCTTGGCACACCTATATACATTATATTAATCTGAACTGCTGGTCCTCATGGTCAGCACTGTCTGTAGAGATGATCTAACCACATCAGCTCATGGTCGTCCTGAAGCCGCAAGGTAGCCGGTTCGATCCCTGGTCTCCCCATAGTGTCCTTGAGCAAGACACTGAAGCCCTAGTTGCTTGCCGGGGGCTTTTCAGCAGCCCACTGCTCCTAAATTGCTATGGATGGGTTAAATGCAGAGACCACATTTCATGTATGTATGTAAAATATGTAATATGAAAAAAATAAGTTTCTTCTTTATAGAAGACTGTCCTGACAACAATACAACCTGCCAATTAGGGAGCTCTTGGGTTTTATCTTGCATCGAAGATCGGCAACTCAACACTCCTCCAAGTGATAAGAATCTGAAATACTCCTCTGCCGTCTGTTTTATCAGCAGCCACTGTTAATGTGGCTCATTACTCCCACAGACTGGCTTATTGCCAGAGGTAGAAAGATGGAGGACACCTTCAGATTCTCCTTCCTCACACCAACCTGAAGCGCACAGCTCTACTTCCTCATTTGGAGAACATCGGCAGAGGTGTGTTTTCATAGCTGTGTTTATCCAGAGAGAGCTGCTGAGCTCACTGCTGTTTTTCCAGCTATTCCCTGCTCTCACACTTTCCTGATCGTCAACATCTGTGAAGCCGCCTTTAAGGCCATCACTCCCAAGCTTTCGGAGGAGAGCTGCTGGCAGAAACTGCAGTGTTACTCATCACCTTCTCCCCCACACGTTTCTCCAGACGCTGTTGGGATGCACAACCTCTAAGAGGTTTCTAACTGGGGTTCCTGCAAAAGGTAGAGAAAGACTGCATTGTTTAATACACAGTTGATGTAGGTCAACAGCAGGGCTTGCAAACTCACAACATTTTCACAATGTATTTATTTATTTAATTAATAATTGTTTTGTATACAATATCAGAGCACATTGGAAATTGGCAATTCAGACCTAGTTGCCTTCATGGGGTCACGGTTTGGGTTTTTCTGGGTTCCTGTTTTATGTTGAAAGTCCTTGCTTCTTGTGTCCTCTGTTCCCCTGCACTTCCTGCCCCTGTGAATAGGCTTGTTCGAGATGAGCCAGTTCTGCGCAGAATCGATCGGCGTGCAATGCATGCCGGTTAGATTTGTGTCCGACTTGCTCCTGGCTTGCTCTGATGTCATGCACACGTGATCAACGATACTCTCACGAGATCAAGCCGGCCGTATTTAAATCGTATTTATATAACACATATCAAAATGAGTAGTAATGTATTTCACAGGCAGACATAAAAAGAACAAAGGATGCAGCTACACACACACATTTCTACATGAATATATATTTACAAACACAAGAATGAATCCAAACGTGATCCGTGAACTACAAGTAGACAAAATTTCGAAACTAACAGGAAGTAATTTTCTCTGTGACTTCCTGTGTATACTTGAAGTCAGCTGGATAGTGTTTATTGACAACGCCTCCTGCTGCGGCCGCCTGCTTTCGTCTGGATTCCAGGCGAGACGCAGCTCTAACGAACGAGCCTAATGTCTGTTGATTGGCTGCTTTGTCCCCAATTGTCCCTGATTGTTTTCTGCTGTGTCTGATCACACACACCTTCCTCTGTGTGTCTCCTGTTCCCTTGTCGGGTTGTACTTTGTAGATCTGTGTGTTAGTCGGTGTGTTCCCTGTTCGTTCCCGTGCCCTTTTTTGATCCCTGTTTTGATTCCTGTTCCTGCGCTTGATCCAGTGTTTTTGTTAAATAAATGTACTTTAGAATCGTTGCATCTGCATCCACTCCTTAAACCACCCGTGACACACAAAGTATTGTTTGCCACTTATGCCGTGTTCACACCAAACGCGGTGCGAATTATTCGCGCTAGTAGATTACATGCAAAGACAATGCACAGACGTGACAAGTATAAAGCAAAACTAGTGGTTATTTCCATGGTGGATGGTGGAAGCGGTATCCGTTTTACGTCAATCAGCCAGACGCAGTTCCTGGAGGAAAAATTCACCGAGCTGTGTGCGGCTACGGATGGTGTTATGAACCCAAACTCGAGGGCGTTTGACGTTACGACGTTTTTGGGACTTCCACAACAAGTTAAAGCAGAACTAGTGGTTATTTATTCCATGGTCGATAGCGGAAAAGATAACTCTTTTTCACGGAGAGAAGCGACGGCGATAAGCCACGCCCCCTTTGTCGCGGCACGATTTTTCGCGTTTGGTGTGAACCCCCTCGTTCACACCTCGTGCGAGTAAACTCAAGCGGTAAACGTGACGATTTTTCGCGCCGCGTTTGGTGTGAACGCAGCATTACTGTTTGTGAGTCTGTGTGTGTATCATTGTTACACTGCTTGGAACAATAAAAAACGATAAGATCAAAAATCAATATCCGGAGGACTACATAATCCACAATGCAACTCCACTGTCAATAGTTTACTTCAGAGATGCGGATGTGTTATGCCAGCAGCAATTAATAGTAGCCTCGAGCATCTCGCCTAAAGCAGAGATGAGGAGTGGGCTACGGATGTCTGGTTGGCTCACTTCTAAAACCACACCTCCTGAGCATTTTCAAACTCAAAAAAAGTGTCTTTGGGTAAGATGCAGAACTCCAAATTGCTCCTGCAAGTGTGTGTGTGTGTGTGTGTGTGAACAATCAAAGGGGCAGAGCCATCAGCTCCTGCTTGTCATCCTCGTCTCCAAAGTGTCAAAAGTCGACTTCACGGGTGAGTGAATGTTGAAGTTGAAGTGTGTAGGGAAGGATGAGCTCACACTCGTCAGCCCCATGCTTGCGGGACCACATTTGTGCACACAGAACAAAAAAGCTCCCCAGTGAGGACACCTTTACACTCACGAATACTGTTCTTTGCGCTTGTATCACGTGCATGCACCTGTTTTATTCTGTATGAGAGTTTTGAGACTTATGAAACACCATATTTCTTTCTCCAATACAATTTCAAGGAGACATTTAAAATGGAGGGCATTACTCCTGAAGGTGCAAAAGCTTGTTTCACACCACAGTGCACAACAAATGGTCCGCCTGGCACTGGTGAACTGGGCGCCTGAAGTGATTGCCGTTGGGCTGCAGTGGTAAGCATTTTGGTTAGCAAACGGCTGGAGTTCACATTCCATCATGGTGTCCAGAGCTTCTCCTCTATATAAACACCCTAAAATTAGGATATGGTTGCTTTGCCCTCGGAGGAAGTGTTATTACTTTTGCTGAGTCATAAATAATTGATAAAGTTGCTTTACTATCCCGATCAGTGTGGAGGAAAAGAATACAATAGAGCCAGAAAACCAAGAAGAAAGATGACCTCCTTTACAGGATAATAAGCAGAAAGCAGCCTTTCCCTTCTGATAACCCCCAACCTTCCCTCCAACAGCTGTGACAGACCCGCCTTTTTACACTCACAATAACCATTTTTCTTTTGTTTGTAAATCCATCCACCTTGACAAAGTGTGCTCTGGTAGCATGCAGGGGTCCGGCTAGAGATGTGGAGTATCGCTATAGCAACAGTGACTATGGGATGTTTTATGTCGGCTGCAAAATCAGCCCCCTATCAACTGTATAGATAGATAGATAGATATCGGTAGCTTCTCTTAGGTAAATGATTGTATTACAGCGGCTGACAGGACTAAAGCACATCTATTTCAGAGCAAGGTTCTTTGGATTGTGTTAGAGAGCTGAATAAAAAGCAGAAGCAGTGCATGCAGCAGCTACAGAGTAACTGCTCCCCCAAATGCCAGCAGGTGGTACTGCATGAGCTGCTTGCGGTCTCAGAGGACACACCTACGCATCAGATGTAATTCAGCGTGCTCACACACACTCTGCACCGCACCCCCCCACAGACACACACTTAGATTACCAGCCAACCTGCACACGAACAAACACTCCCCCACACAGACAAATGGATGCATGTTACTCATCCACAGAAAAAAAGGACAAAAGCAGCCTATTGTCTGGCCTTCATTGAAGGATCAAGTACCAGCCACTCAGTTTACAGTGGCTGGCTAAATATATGTTGAAACCATGGCCTGCAGCTGTGTTCCATAAGCTTTTCAAGCTAAAAGGAATGTTAAAACAATATCCATACATGGACTGAAAAAAATAACCACATAAAGAAGTCCGGTTGCTTTATTGAGTCTTGCATTTAGATTTTCTTTATTAAATAATTAGTGTCATTTTACATCCTCTAATTTTATGCTTTAAAATCTCTTTAAACAAATTCTGACTGATCAAATGAGCATTGAATAAATTAATTACGTAGTAAAACCCAAGGAGTTAAATTCATCAGACCTCAGTCAAGTGACTGGACTTATGTAGCGCTTTTCTAGTCTTTCAACCAGTCAAAGTGTGTTAACACTACATGTCATTCACCCATTCATACACTGATGACAATGCAAGGTGCCAAATGCTAATCAGAACTAACTAAGATTCATACCCATTTAGCCTTAAGTGTCAAAATAGACTCTTGTCACACTTTGTTTGTGATGCAAATAGCATTGAACAATGATACAGAGTACTTTTCTTTCTTATGATGCAATCACTCAGAAAAAACAGGCCTGTCATGAAGTACAAAGTAAACTGTTGACCTAAGGCCCTGACAAAAATAAAAAGGTCTACAAAGGAGTAAAAAAAAAAAAAAACTACTCCAGCTGGTGTGCCACAGAATGTAACATGTGTTGCATGATTTTCTACCACTAGTAAATGGACATAGTGAAATCAATTATCTCTAATTGTGTGGCCTCTTCTTAGCTCTTATAAATCCAGACCATTACACTGAACAGCGTTCCTCACTGACACCTCTCTGAGTCGAAAAGCTAAGTAACACCGTGTTGTTTTTATTACCGTATAGAAACAAAGATGTGACCGCTAATTACCTAGAAAACTGCCCTCTGCAGACACAGAATAAATCTATGCTGCTAACAAGGTCAGAGTGGTGGAAAAACTTTGCTTCACATCGTTATCAACCCCTCAGACACAAAAACACACTGTCTGCTGTGCAGAAATGGTGGTATATAAAGCGGCAGAAAAAAATATTACGTCAAGCAAAATGTCATTTAAAAAAAAAACTACGATGCTGAGCGGCGGCTTGACTTTTACGAAATAGTGGCTAACCTTTTCAGGTCAGATCCACAGGGGAAAAGAAATAAATGAGAGAAAGGGCATCTGCATTCTGCTCAGTGTGCCAGAGAGAGGCTGCTCTGCTCTGACAGAGCAATGTCAAAACTCAGTGATGACTCTTCTTGACACTCAACTAAAAATATGCTCATTAGATAAGACTTTGGCTGAGGAATAAAAACACGACACCTCCACGCCAGTAGTTCACTTCTGGTACAAATATTCTGTCACACTGATTACTGAGGGTGCAGCAGCACCATGCAAGCTCTGTTGAAAGAAAATTATGAGGCACACATTTGTCTAAACAGTATTTCATATTTTCAATCTTCTTTTTTTCCTGGCTGGTATGGGATTTGTATTCATGTTGAATGATTTTGCGCATCCAATCACAAACTTCAATGACAATTAACTATTGCGTCCAGTTTGTAGCAAAGTGGAAAGTAAGGTGTGGAGATCATGGTGGTGAAATAGAGCTTTAAACTAAATTCAGAGTCTGGAGTTGGAATGCTTTCTTTGCCAACAGCTGGATTCTCTTAATATCACAAGATCTCGGAAGAATTGCGGAATCACACATCACATGATATCACAGTCTTCAAATAATGCATTTGTAAACCAGAGCACGGACCAGCTACAGGCGTGGCTTAGGTAGGTGTGTGTGTGCAAGACAACGCAGACAAGTGACTATCGGTTCACAACAACAACGGCAGCACCCGGAGAGGTTCGCGTATATGCTGCAATATATATGTATATGCAGTCAATCAGAAATCGATAGCATTTATTTAAATAGATAGTTACAGCACATTCAATGAATATGAATTATTCATAGAATTAGTAGGCATGGACTACAATACAGATAACCACGATCCATGTAAACCAGGGGTGGGGAATTAATTTTCCCAAGGGGCCACATTTGAAATTTGGACCGTTGTGGAGGGCCAAACCAATAGGCTGAACTTAATGCAATTAACTCAATATTAATGCTATTACTTTATAAAATAAACTGTAAATTATATTGTTTTGCGCTGCTACTGGTAAGAATATATGTTACAATAAGGCTATGAAATTGTTTTGTTTTTAAGATGCCTTTAACCTTAAATACGTATGTTAAAGACCAGCTATTGATAAACTTTATACAAAAGCAAAAAGCGCTTTTGATGTTTTCCAGGATGCAAGACCCAGGGCAGGAGGCAGCACCAAGGAAGCAGGGAGCAGGACACAGGGAGCAGGGGGCAGGACCGGCTCCAGACATGATCCATAGAAACTTGAGGCAAGAAAGCACAGAGACTCCAGGGAAGAAGTAGAGTTAGTAATGTGCATTGAAGAGACCGTAAGAGTTTGCTTGACATATGCTTCATCAACCACCTGCTCCATATGGCAAATGATGGCTTCTCAGATGGTTCTGTGTAAAGAACTCTCACCAGCATTTAATTGACAGTCAGAGACTGGACTGGGATTGCCTGCACCAGGCTTGTCTCATTAAGCATTCATAGAACTACCTTTGAGAAATGCGCCGAAATGTATATGTTACCCACATAATCATGAACGATAACATATGAAGACCGGTGGATGGGTCCAACAAATAGCAATCTTTCAGCGAGGAGAACACAGTTCTTTCCCTGTGTGAAACAAGAAGTAAATGTTGATGTTTTTATCACGCAACTTCAGTATCAGCACTTTGGTTAGCTGGTTGTTTGGGTTAAAATAACCACCAAAGTGGTTTTGTTGCCTAAACCTTACTGGACTTTTGTAGGAAAACGCATGAAAAATAAAGAGTAACTGTTCGTAGGACATCATGTAGGCAACTGTGACTCAGTGGGCAGGGTTGTCCTTCAATCAGAGGATCGGCGGTTTGATCCCCAGCAGGGCTAGTCAATGTTAATGTGTCATTGGGCAAGAAACTTAACCCCAAATTGTTCCCGTAGCTGTGCCTACGGTGTGTGAATGTTAGCTACTTCTAATGTGCAAGTGGCACCTTAGCCCCTCCCATCCGTGTATGAATGGGTGTGAAGAGGTGAATGATGACAAGTTGTGTTAAAGCGCTTTGAGTGGTCGGAAGATGAGAAAAGCGCTATACAAGTACAGGTGCATTTACCATCCATTACCTTTATGAACGTTTTCATGATGATACATTGCCTGCACACTGCTAAAATAAATAGCTTTCCATATTTGGTAACTGTGCTGCAGTTCTGATTTTCCTTTTTCTTTTGCACCGTCATTCTAGTGAGTCACTGGGGATATTTGGATTTTTCACTCAACACTGTGTCAATTGTAATCCTTGGCAACGGCTTTTAGAAGAACACCCATCTTCAGGTGAAACTGGAAGAACATTGAAAAAGCTGGATATTAGTTCCCCTGAAACATGATCAATGTGTATGTGAGTTAACAGGGCCAAAATCAGTGTCAACTTTCAACGTTTATATATTATTTATGTAACAAGGCTGATCTCATCCAGCATTCGTAAATCCCACACAGAGCTGGCCGGAGGAGAGGTGGCTGGGTCCAACAAATATTGATCTTTCAGCCAGGAGAATGCAGTCCGTTCCCGTGTGAAATGAGAAGTCAACGTTGATGTTTTTGTCTCTTAATTTTGCGTACTTCAGTAACGGCACTTCCATGAGGATTTTAATCCAACCATATGCATGTAAAGAGCAGAAGTTGACTAGTGTTGCTGGACTTCTGCATGAAAGATGAGGAGTAACTATTCTTAGGATATCATATGGGGATACGTTGTCTCACCTCATATCACAAGCAAACATGAAAGTGGCTGAAACAAAATGGTGGCGGCCGCGCTAACACTGCCAATGGGAGTTAGCTCACACTCACTGAGCTTCTTTGTGGCTCAGCAGAGAGACATGAGGCAAAATCAGCAGAGAGCCTTCATCTTTTTTGTGGAAGGAAAATATTGACTTGAGCTACATGTAGCGCCCCTAAACATGTCATTTCATATTTCTTGCTGATTTAATACCACTGTGTCCATTTCTAATAATTTACGTTAAATGTGTGTTTAAGTTAATTCACATTTTATTATTCAAATTTGTACCTACCTGTATACGTACTAACTGAAGAGAATACATGTAATGTATTGACCCTTTAGAAGAAAATGCTGTCAGAAAGACATGCAGGCTGAAGGAAAACATGTGCTTGTGTTAAACCGTGGGATTACTTTAATGAAATTTGCAAAACAAAGATGGATGTGTTTGTGGACAGTTCATTTTAAGGGTGAAACATCATTTTGGTGTTTCTGCTAGGTCCAAGCAAGTTTTCAGCCGGAAAAAGGTGGGTTTTTGAAGCAGAGTGCATCGCGGTGGACGAGGAGTGGAGCCTGTGTCCAGAGAAAGAAAAGAAATTCCTTCATCAATGAAAAAAGGTTGAGAACCATTGATCTACATCACTAAGGAGAGAGGTCTTCTCTCCCCTTCAATTAACCATGGCCCCACCGACGGCTATATCCTGCAGTGGAAGAAGGCTCAGGAGTGTCACTTGTTTCATGGAGCCCTCATTATGTTTATGTTTGTCCTAAGCTCTGGTTAATGCTTTTTGTAGACCTAAACAATTATGTTAAATTGATTTAGTTATTCTTATTTGTCACTTTGTTCAGATTTTGTTCCCCATCGTAATACTTGTAAATATTATTGGCTGAATAAAATCCTTTTTTCTTACCTTTACCTGCCCTCGCAGTTCTATGCTTACCCTATCCTTCCCTGGTTCTTCACAAAATATATTGTCTCCAGCTGTTGATTTTTTTTTTTATTTTTTTTTTTTTACTTTTTATTTTGTGTTTTCATCACAGAGTCCTCCTTGACATAAAAAATAAATAAACATAATAAAGCAGGTACCAAATAGTCAAAACGGTGGCGTTTAGTGTCAGTCTAAATACGAGTATAAATTCTAACTCTTACATACATGAACATCCAGACTAACAGATGCCCATACACTTACGGAGCAGTCTACACACATACCCATATGCTCCCTCCTCCATGTACTCACTTCAACATACACACTCCACCAGGCGGGCTCAGCGAGGAGGAGGGGAGGACCGAAACGCCCAACCAAGTACAGTTAAATACAATTAAGTAATACATGCATTAAGTACCAGAAATGAAGTAAATAACCAATGAGGGAAAAAAAAAGAATAATACAAAATAGAAGAAAATGAAATCAAAAAGAAATACAAAAAAAAAAAAATATATATATATATATATATATATATATATATATATATAGTAAAATAAAAAGATACTGAAATGAAAGGAAGCTGACATTCATATTTGGGCAGGGTTTACAAATTGACAGCAGTGATATTCTGGTGGTAGAGCTTGGTTTTGTTACTCCATTGTATCTAGGTATAGTGTAGCCGAAGTCCATCGTCTTGTGAAGGTATCTGTTTTCATTTGTAATTTTGCAGTCATTTTTTCCATTGTATGGACCTGTTTTAATCTGTCTCCATTGAGTTATTGATGGTGGGTTTACAGTCTTCCAGTTCAGTTATCGTTTTCCTGGCAATAATTAAAAGAATACGCAAAATATACCTCCTATCAGTGTCCCCTAAATCCTTCGGTATGGACCCCAGCAGAAATATTAGTGGCTCTAAGGGTACCTCCACTTCTATAATTTTATTGATTTCTGTTTTAATGTTTTTCCAGAACCCTTTAACTAGTGGACAGTCCCAAAAGATATGCGTATGATCTCCTTTTTTTCCACAATTTCTCCAACATAGTGAAGCCAGTGGATCAGTCCCAAATGAGTAAAGACACAAGAGGTGTGTAGAAATATCTAATTTTTTATTTCAAGTCGAATTCCTTCCATAATGGGCTGTTGACTCCTTTATGGCATGAGCTGCACATGTCTTCCCATGTGTTGTCCTCAATTATAACATTTAGTTCCAATTCCCACTTTTCTTTAACGTTCAATATATTTTGTGTTTTGTCAGCTATAATAAGCCTTCTATATATGTGGGAGACGTGTTTTTTAGTTGGGAAGCATTTTTCTGTTATACTAATAAAATAGTCTTCCATTACATTAGGATTTCTTCTGACTGACTGTCGGTCTTTATGGTTTGTAATATAGTGTCTCATTTGAAGGTACTTGTACAAGTCCTTTGATGAAAGTGAATATTGCTCTTTCAGCTGAGAGAAGGATTTGAGTTCTGTTTTGTCAAATAGTTGATTGATGGTTTTAAGACCTCTATCAGCCCATCTTCTAAAACCACTATCCCATATAGAGGGAGGGAATTCTATGTTGCCTACAAGTGGCATAGCCCTTGAGAGTGAGCTTGGACCTTCAAGTGTTTTTTTATTATTGTCCAAATCTTCAGTGTGTGTTTTATCCATTCGTTTTCAATTTTAATTTTGTAAAGGGATTTTGTGTCAATAAAAGGCAATGTTGATATAGATATACCCTTAGCTGTGCTTTGTTCTATCTAGGTCCATCCTATCTCCTGGTCGTTTCCAATCCATGCCACTATAGCTGTTAGTTGTGCTGCCCAATAATATAATTTAAAATTTGGTAGGCCCAGGCCTCCTTTATCTTTGGGCAGAAACAATTTTTTAAGCCTTATCCTGGGTCTCTTATTCTGACAGATGAATTTTGAGATTATTTTATTTAACGTGTTGAAGGTAGAAACCAGTACTGCCACAGGTAGGGACTGAAACAAAAAGAGGAGTCTGGGTAACACATTCATTTTCACTGTCTCTGCTCTACCAAACAATGAGAGGGGAAGGATTTCCCAACGTGACATGTCATTTTTTATTTGTTTGATTATCTTATTATAATTGGCCTCAAACAGCTGTGCGGGGCTAGATGTAATATTAATTCCCAAATATCGGAATCCTTGTTTAGGCCAGTGAAAGGAAACATCCTCATTCAACTGGGTGGGCCAGATTCCACTTATCATCATTGCCTCTGATTTGTTTTCATTCATTTTATACCCTGATACTGAGCCGTATTTGTGCAGACACTGCATAAGTGCAGGAATGGAGAGAAGAGGGTTTTTTATAAAAAGCAAAATGTCGTCTGCAAACAGAGCTATTTTATGATCTGTTCCACTGTCATCCACTATTCCTTGAATTTGTATATTTTGGCGTATAGCTTCTGCTAGAGGTTCAATGCTAAGTACAAAGAGGACGGGGGACAGTGAATCCCCCTGTCTCACGCCCCTCTCCACTTTGAAAAATTCTGAGCAATGACCATTCACTCTGACTTTTGATCTTGGGTCTCTGTAGAGCAGGCTGATCCAAGTAACAAATTTTTCTCCAAAACCCATCTCTATCAGTGTTTGTTCCAGGAATAGCCAGTCCACTCTGTCAAAGGCCTTTTCAGCATCTAAAACGAGAAGTACTGAATGTTGTAAGTTTCTTGACGCTAAATTTAGGGCTTTTCTTATGTTGTTTGTTCCTTGGCGGCCTAAGATAAATCCTGTTTGGTCTGGTTTTATTAATTTTTTTATAATTTTTTGGGTTCTGGTAGCCAGGATGGAGGTTAGGATTTTGTAGTCTACGCATAAGAGGCTTATTGGGCGGTAGCTGGTACATTGTATGGGATCTTTTCCTTCTTTATGTATAAACCGTAATGATGGCTTCGGACCATGATTTCGGTAGATCTCCCGTTTTTAGTACATAAATATATACTTTGCATAATATAGGGGTGAGGTCATTCACAAAGGCCAGCTGTTGATTTTACCAGCAAATGTTAATGGATGACGTGAGAACTAAGATTGACTCAGTTATGTGTTCCATCAACTGGTGATTGAGAAGAACAAACCTGACATTTATATCTCTAATGTTTTGCATAAGCATCACCATGTACACTGAGGATTAAAAGCACTAACAGGTTTGACTGAATATTGATGTTTCTGGACATGACACTTTTATGTCAAAGAATCCTATAAGATTATATGTATTCAGTGTTTCCCCATCGATGCTCTAACTTCCCACTGAAAACCAAGTTAATAAAAGTCTTTGAGGCTGCTCATTACTGCAGCTATTCAGAGTGACAGCTCTGTAGCTGTTGAGAATAGCCAGCCTCAGCCCTCGTCCGTATATTGGTCGAAAGCATTAATTGGTCAATATCCTTTTTCCTATAAAAGGCCAATATTAGGCAGCAATCTGACAGTCTATAACATGCACCTTTTATTTCCCAGTAGAGACACTTAAACAAAACTGTCCTGTAGACCAAAGCTACTTCAGGTCAACTTGGGATTCCACCAAAAAGGCAGATACTGTATGACAATATTATATCTCATTCTATCATAGGTCTACAGAGTTTGTTATGCAGCCACTGTAAACTTTTGGAATTCTAACTTTGCAAGAGCTCTGCCCCTGAACATTCTACTTGTTCTGCAGTGTAAATGAGTGGTAAGCTTGAGCAACTCAGTATGAACTTTTATAAATAATAACAGGCAGACTACTGCTATGTTCACACCGGACCGACACGATTTTGTCGCGCGACCAGATTACATGCAAAGTCAGTGTACATACGCGACATTTCCGCCGGACGATGCGACTGACGCGTTTGAGCGGCGCGAACAGAGCGAAGGACGCGACGCGACGTGATGCGACAAGAGTTGAAATTTCCCAACTCCGGCGACAAAATCGCGTGAGTCATAGTTGCGTCAGTCAATCAACGTTGAGAAGCTGCGCCCGTCACCACCACCGTCTTGCCGTCGCTGAATCAAACTGCTGCTGGTCTGCCTGAAGTAGCGCTGGTAGCGGCTTCATTCAGACGCTGTTGCGGGGCTACGGATAATATTATGAACCCAGACACCATGGAGTTTGATGTTTCCCGACGTATGTGGAGTTTACACAACAAGTATAAAGCAGAACTAGTGGTTATTTCCATGGTGGATGAAGGAAACGGTATCCGTTTTACGAAGATAAGCCAGACGCAGTTCCAGGAGGAGTCGGTAAAATTCACCGAACTGTGTGTGGCTATGGATGATGTTATGAAACAAACACGAGGGCGTTTCATGTTCCGACATGTTTGGGACTTCCACAACAAGTATAAAGCAGAACTATTCCATAGTCGATTCCGGAAAAGATAACTATTTTTCACGGAGAGAAGCGACGGCGATAAGCCACGCCCCCTTTGTCGTGGCGCGATTTGTCTTTGTCGCGTTTGGTGTGAACACCTTCGTTTCACTCGCACGACCAAACTGAAGCGGTAAGCGCGACACGACAATTCGTGTCACGTTCGGTGTGAACACAGCATTAGGCATCAGTGCCAATAGACATGCAGCTATTGCAGCATTTGACTACTACTATTCTTAGTGAGTGCATTCCTTACGACTGCCTGTGAGTTCCGAGTCAAACCAGACTGCAAACTCAAAACATATCACCTAGTACCAGGTGTTCGTGTGACTGTCGCGTACAAACTGGATGCAGCTCGTCACCTGAGACAACCATAAATGTTGACCAATAAATATGTAAATAAAATGTGAACTACAAACTCTAAAATGATTCAAATCAACGGACTAACTGTTATGTGGGGTGGTGT
This sequence comes from Taurulus bubalis, assembly GCF_910589615.1. Lineage (NCBI taxonomy): Eukaryota > Metazoa > Chordata > Actinopteri > Perciformes > Cottidae > Taurulus > Taurulus bubalis. Next base: position 4,979,136 of record NC_136609.1, read on the forward strand.
GTAGAGGACCCAAATGCACGCTCAGTTTAAATGCAACCAAGGACTTATTTCTTTAGTAAGCAGGTGGAAAAACAAAGAATAAACAAACAAAGACCAGAACTGTCCTGGGTCTCTTCCTTTCTCCACCGGACTCGGGAGGGCAACTCAACAGAGCTCTCTTCCTGGGCACGGTCAGCATCGTCAGACAAGGTGTTCAGACTCACGTGTAGGAACCAGACTGGTGAACGGACGGACTGACAATGCACCAGGGAACTGGCTGGCGGCGATCATTGGAATGAGCCACAGCTGAGCCAAAGGAGGGGTGTGGTAGTGGGTGAAAACTGTAGGCTGACAAAAACAAAACATCAGCACATGGCCCACAATAACAAAACAGACAGGAGGGAAAAAAACACGGGAGCACGCACACACACACTATAGGAGCAGACAGGATCCTAACATAACATGAGAATAGACATTTTAGTAAACAGGCATAGGGTATGTGAAAGAGTAATGATGCATGCATTTCAATACGCTTTGTAATATGCTCTTGTTGTCCACTTCCAGTGACTGAGCTAATTATACAGGCTTCCCAGCTCAGCATTTCCAGGCTGACTGCGATCAATGAAATTATCTGAACGTCCCACTTTGACCAGGGGGTCTAAACACAACACTGGAAGGGCTAATGTCAGTTTAGCTCCCTCTCTGGGTATTGATCATTAAATACACACACTACACTCTGAGGGTACTCGCTACTTGCTCTCGTGCTGTGATTGAGCATTGAAATTGAAAACAGAAAATGTCTCGCGGCCTCCTGTTTATAAGTTTGCATGTTGTTCAAATTAGTCAGGACATGGCATCTGCCTCCTTAGAGACTTGCCTGCCTTACAGCATACAAGCATGAAATGATGTTCCGCATGTAATGCAGGGGAAAAGGATTCCAATGAAAATTACATAGCAGAGAAATGACAGCCGCTGTTATGTCTGACTCCACTGGTTTATTTTAAATCAAGTGGTTGTGTAATGCAGACACCCAATGCAGCATAAACAGAATGGTGTACATCTACAAAGCTCTGATTGGCTTAACCAAGTAAACAGTCTTCAGTTCAAACTGACTACTCGAAGAAATTAAGCTAGTTTGGAAACTTTCAAGGGCCAGGGGGAAAATTCAGTGTCATTTTGCTGCAGTATTTAATTTATTGTATACATTTAATACAGTATAGCCCTATTTGCACAGGACTAGTATTACCAAGGGACCTTTGGATTTAGAAATTATCCCTGTTTTGCATGGTGTTATGTCCCCTTTTCCGTCTAGGGGATAAGGGGGGGATGAACCCGTGACAGCCAAACAATAAGTGAAAGAAAGTCAAAAGGAATAACGTTTTAAACAATGTTTATTCAAACTAGATGTGGCTAAAATAAAACAGTGATGTCTGTATTTTACTATGTAATACTCAAAAGACCTCTTGCTGCAATCCACATGCAAGTCTGTCAAAACTTCTGTTTATTACTAACGCAGCCTCTATGATTCTCGTCCAAGAAAAAGACAGAAAAAGTGTGGAAAAATTACAACCCCAAATCACTAAGAAGTACGAGACTAATATTATCTCGTGAACTTTGTGTTTGAGATACTGTATGATAGAAATTCAACCACTAATTAGCCATTTGACAAATTACAGACATAGCATATTGCACAGGGTGTAGATCACAGACAACCGGAGTAATTATTACAAATTACTAGAGGTCATACTAGGCCCGTACCAATAGGGCTTCATATGCATTGGGAGGATAAGTGTGATAATTGTTTTCTTTTTATAATTTTGTGAACTGCTATATTTAAAAAGGTGAAACCTATATAATATAGAATATTAGTTGCGTATTGTAACAAACAAATCTGAGTGTAATCATAGCTGTGGCTTGCTTTGGCATAACCTACGTCGGCTGAAGAAATGCTGGTTTAAATTTGGAGGAGAATTATGGACCGTTACAATTGGGGATGTAAGCAAAAATCTTCAGCTCTGAGAGGGCTAGGCTTGTAATCTGCAGTTACAATACGCAACTATCGACATTGAGCTACATGTTAGTACTAGTAAAAATGGCCGAAATGAACATTTTGCAAACATCTCTGGAAGTTACAATTAAGAGTTCAGATTTTTAAGCTCACTTATCATAAGGGATTTACTTGTACTTCATTCTACTGTAATAACAGTCATAGAATGTCCCTTCTTTCACTGATAAAATTATAAACATCAAATAGAAATGGTCATGAATTATTGCTACTTGCCCTGAAGATAGTTACAAGGCTGCGTCCTCATGCTGTGGGTTTTTCAGACTGATTAAATATTTATAATTTGATCCAAAAATAAAGCTGAAAATCCATTTCTGAGTTGGAAGGAAAAGACACCAGGGCTTTTGAATCATTATTAGCCCCGAAACGTATTCTCATCTTGCCTTTGTTCCATGACGTTACATTCCACTAAAGCAAAGCCTCCAGGCTCTTCTTACAAATCTAATCAATGACAAAACTCAAGCTAGATATGGGCTTCATAAGCTATTTCTGTTTTTCACATCACACAGGTCTTAAGGACAAAACACACTATTTGTCATCATAAAAAACATTATTGTAACACTGGCATAGATGGCAAAGGCTGACCTTGGATCCATATAAAATCCACTTTTGTAACAGTATTGATCAATAATTAACAAATAAATCTCAAATGTTACCTTCTTAGAAAAAAAAGCTTTTTTAAAACTTGATTAGAATATTCTATATTGCATTCTATACAGCTGGATTTCTGTTTGTTAGCACACCTCAGTAATTGATACACTGCATTTCCATAATATTGTGAGACTCAAAAGACAAAAATTATAAATAGAAAGCAGCTGACATCTAGACCCTAATCAGTCAACCTCCAAAAACTCTGGATTCTACATTCTCCATAGTGAATCTTCGCATTAAACTTGTCACTATTGCTATCTTTCAAACTCCACACCTCAAGTTTGTAATTTAGTCTTTCTGTTATAGTTGTGCATTTCCTAATGACAACATTTTGACTCTATTCGTCAGAGCTCAGCTATTACTCTCACCTGCCCACTGCTGCACTCACCTCATCAGCTTATTCTGTTCACCTGTTAGTCACACCCATCTCGTCAGCTCCACTCTCACCTGTCCGCTCTGCTGCACCTACTCCCTCGAGTATTTAAGTCCCGGCTTCACTCACACTCACTGCCATATCGTTCTCTGCATTCATGCCATACTCTCCAGCAATTCTTCCCGTTTAGACTTCCCCGCCTTGACTCTGCCGCGGAACACCACCATAGCCTTCTGTCGCCGACCACGAGGCCTGAACTGAACGGCATCACTGTTGGGCTAATCTTGCAACACAAAGAATATCCATCCATCCATTTTCATCCGCTTAGTCTGGGGTCAGTTCACAGTGGCAGTAGGCCACCCAGGCTTCCCTCTCACCCGCAACATTTTCCAGGTCATTCTGGGTAATCCAGAGGCGTTCATAGGCCAGCTGGGAGATCTAATCCCTCCAGAGGGTTCTGGGTCTCCTACCAGAAATAAGGAATATCCCACCTACTTTAACCTGCTGGGGTTGAGGTAATTTTCTTGATTTTACATAATTTCTTAAATTCACCGTTTAGAGGCACTTGCATATGATATATATTCATGTCTTGTATATCAAAATTTGCAATCTCAGCTCTCTATATAATCAGGGACCATTGTCCTAAGGCACAAGCGTAAAGGGAAAATATGGCCCTAAAGCGAGAACAATTTAAAGCTTGATTTTTTTTTTTTTTTTTTTTTTTTTTTTAACCTTACGCATGGACGAAATGTTTTGGTGCTTGAAATTGGTTTACCAAAGGTCTTAGGTTCACAAACGCAGTGGAATATATGAATAATGTCAATACCAAATGTTGTAGTACTGTTTGAGTAGAAGTGTTTTGTGTAACTACTTTCACCAAAATGAGGGACTGAGAAATGATGTCATATTACAGATCAAGCTTCATGGTGTGTGCAAATGAAAAATGACCATTACAACAGTTTTCAAACAATTTGCTACATATCTTTTGTGAATATGTACAAAAAAATTAACTATTTACTAGGTTTACACAATATGTATGCTTCAGTTTCAAGAACAAAATATGTACTCTTTACTAGGGATGGGTATCGTTTGGGTTTTTTCCGATACCGGTGCTAAACCAATACTTTTAAAACTATACCGGTGCCTGAACCGATACTTTTTTTTATTGCCAAGGCAATTTTTTTTCTTCAAATTGAACAATATTATTAACTGTTTAAAGTATACTATAGATATAAATAAGTACATACAAAACACACTTCAAACTACAGCTTCAAACCTTTTAACTTCAAACTAAAAAAATATATATTTTAAAAAAAGAACAGACACCAGTCCAATCAGGTGGCCTGATGGGACCGTGTGCAATAGAACTCAGACACTGTTGGATCCTAAAACTGCTGCTTTACTGGACTACACGTCATCATTAATATCAACTGGAGAGATTTGTTCATCAAGCCGAGGACTGACATTCAAAAGCTCGTGCTCGTGTCTCCAGCGATCTCTGTGTGCGCGCACTGTGTCTGTCTTTTTTTGTGCCTGTGTCTTTTTGCAGTGTAGGTCCTTGGGGATTTCCTGAGTGTTGGCAAGTTTCTCACAAACTGTCGACTGACACCGGAATCGACAAGTCATGGTTTAAGGCGGCGCTTAGCACAAACTCCACAGGCTGTGAGCTCCTGTGAGAAAGCAGCACTGAAAAGTGGACAATCTAATCTTGTAGTGCATCATATAGTGATGTGCTTTACGATGCTGTGACAAGACTGTGTGGACGAAGCATTGCCCGTTTTAAAAGGTGGCATTTCGCAAAATGTACTGTTACGGCCTGCCTAGTGTGCCTAGGGGTACACAGGCCTAACACGCATGCAAAGGTGGAACAAGGAAGGGGAAAAAAACAAGGCTGGTGAGATGTTCAAGCGGCAATACATTTAATTTATTGACAGCTTATCAGTTAACAAAAAGGTAAATTAACATGTAAGCAATAGGCCTCAGGGGCCCAAAACAACAAACAAACCCCCCACACTAGCTAGAACAAAGTATTTCTTGCCTATCATAGAACAAAGGAACAACAATACTGACCTCCCTGTCTAGCCACAAAACAGGAGAAATTAGAAGTGACGACAAAAAAGGCAGAGAACCCCCTGCACAGCTTCACAAATGGTAGCCTGCACTCGGGTACCATACAACCTCAAGTACGGCAGCTCAGAGAGGGAGAGCACTGGATCTGGGTGTCTATCTCCAGCCCACTGATTGCCTGATGTCTCTCAGGTGGCGCTGCTCCAGGTGCGCCAGATCTGCAACAATTTGACAGCAAGAGGGCGACGTTAAATAAGGAGGCGTAACATGCACTTTTTCATAGTTTTTGCGTCCCCGGTGTGTCTACAGATCCAACACATCGTACTTTTTTTTTTTTTTTCTCCACCTCTAACGAGCAGATCCAAAATAGTTTCTGAAGTGATGTCACTGCGGGCTGTATAACATATTGGTTCACTGTTGGAACAGTACAACCACCTTCTAAGCGACACCACCCACAAAGTAGCTTCAGAATTCACTCCTGTCCATCACTGATTTCCTGGCTATCCTTTCCTGGCACAGCACAAACATACACTCACCTAAAGGATTATTAGGAATACCTGTTCAATTTCTCAATAATGCAATTATTAATCAACCAATCACATGCTCCCAGTTGCTTCAATGCATTTAGGTGTGTGGTCCTGGTCAAGACAATCTCCTGAACTCCAAACTGAATGTCAGAATAGGAAAGAAAGGTGATTTAAGCGTGGCATGGCTGTTGGTGCCAGACGGGCCGGTCTGAGTATTTCACAATCTGCTCAGTTACTGGGATTTTTACGCACAACCATTTCTTGGGTTTACAAAGAATGGTGTGAAAAGGGAAAAACATCCAGTATGCAGCAGTCCTATGGGTGAAAATGCCTTGTTGATGCTAGAGGTCAGAGGAGAATGGGCCGACTGATTCAAGCGGATAGAAGAGCAACTTTGACTGAAATAACCACTCGTTACAACCAAGGTATGCAGCAAAGCAATTTTTTGAAGCCACAACACGCACAACCTTGAGGCGGGTGGGCTACAACAACAGAAGACCGCACCGGGTACCACTCATCTCCACTACAACTAGGAAAAAGAGGCTACAATTTGCAAGAGCTCACCAAAATTGGACAGTTGAAGACTGGAAAAATGTTGCCTGGTCTGATGAGTCTCGATTTCTGTTGAGACATTCAGATGGTAGAGTCAGAATTTGGCATAAACAGAATGAGAACATGGATCCATCATGCCTTGTTACCACTGTGCAGGCTGGTGGTGGTGGTGTAATGGTGTGGGGGATGTTTTCTTGGCACACTTTAGGCCCCTTAGTGCCAATTGGGCATCGTTTAAATGCCACGGCCTACCTGAGCATTGTTTCTTACCATGTCCATCCCTTTATGGCCACCATGTACCCATCCTCTGATTGCTACTTCCAGCAGGATAATGCACCATGTCACAAAGCTCGAATCATTTCTAATTGGTTTCTTGAACATGACTGAGTTCACTGTACTAAAATGGCCCCCACAGTCACCAGATCTCAACCCAATAGAGCATCTTTGGGATGTGGTGGAACGGGAGCTTCGTGCCCTGGACGTGCATCCCACAAATCTCCAACTGCAAGATGCTAACCTATCAATATGGGCCAACATTTCTAAAGAATGCCTTCAGCACCTTGTTGAATCAATGCCACGTAGAATTAAGGCAGTTCTGAAGGCGAAAGGGGGTCAAACACAGTATTAGTATGGTGTTCCTAATAATCCTTTAGGTGAGTGTAGATTGCTTCTTGTTCTGTTGTTGGCTGCAAGAACCTACAGACATTTTTATGTAAAGTACTCCTCAGGTTGGATCTGTACCAGCTGTCTGTGCCCCAACTTAAAACTTGGTTGCTCATTTTTATGTTTTAGTTAATGTTATCATGCTGCGCCACTAATGTGGCTGCTTCAATTGTAGGTCCACCAGCTGAAGACTTGTTTTATTATGCAATACAGAGACTGTGTGGATGTTAAGCCTCAACTGAAGCCAGTTCAAAGGCCCGGTGTCAAGGTCAGCATCTCTCATGCAGACCTTGCTGCTTCCCAGGACCAAGGATTTTAGTGCTAGCAGTGTCCTCTCTCCCTTATATGGACTGTTCTCAATGCATTAGGGGACTGGGGTAGTGTTAGCAACCCGGCCCAATTTGTCCTGAAACAGATTCGATCTTGTTTACCATGCTTTGTGGATGTGGCTCTTTGCTGTGTTGTCATCAGCATTCATACCTGTTGCACCCTTTAAAAACGACCTGTCCACAAACACATCCTTCTTCGGTTTGCAACTTTTATTATAACAAATCCACGGTTAAAAACAAGCACATGTTTTGTCTTCAGCCTGCATACTGCATGTCTTTCTAACTTCTCTCTTAATGAGACGGCGCTCCCCTTTAAAGGGTCAATACAATACTTTCTTCCCTTAGGGCCTACAATAAATCAACAAAATCCTTTTTTCCTTGAAAGACTATCCAGCATCCAGTTTGATGTCCCCAGGAGGACATTGTGTTACTCAAAGGTTAATGCTTTTTGGTTTGCGTTGAAAACAAAATTAAGAGGCTAGATCTATGAAGATATTTATGTTCATGTAAACAAAGGAATCATCAACAATTGAGTGCATATGTAGCGCCCTGATATGTCTGACTGATTTAATACGACTGATCATTTTTAATAATTTAAGTTAATTCATATGTTATTCCAATGTTTAAGAACATGAATTACCTGTACACATAAGAAAGAAAGAAAGAAATGATCCTGTTGGTAAGGAGCCTGTCTTGTGAGGAAGACGAGAGAATCAGTGCATTCACCCGCATCAACCAAGAGATGGCCGCCTCGATATTGTGCTCGTGTTTTTTGTTTAACGTTTTTGCCTGTTTGTTTTTAGCTCTGCAGTTACACTGTAGAACCTTTGAATATCGTTTGAACAATTGACAAACTTTCAACCAAACTCGGAAGAGTAATTAGCCCGCCAGCCCCAGGTCTTCCGGGTTTCGTCGAAAGTGCTGCTTCTGTCCTGCTACTCGAACGATTGGTCTTCTCACCCCTGGCTGCTACGTCGCTGGCCGGCACAAGCCCACCTGTTTACCCTGCCAAGATCTTTCCGGCGAGGTGAGCAGACCTGGGCCGGTCTCCGCTAGCCTCCACTGCACCAGGCCACCATGCTATCACTCTCTCCCCACCGGACTACTGGCGTCCTCCCGCTGGTATGCTGTGGATCACCCCGCTGATTCTCCTGGGCTGCACATCGCTTCTCGTCTCGCGGCCGGCCGGCTCTTGGTCACAGGCTGGCGCTAGCTTAATGCTGGTACTCCCCTACCGGACCATGCCGCCGCTGTACTCCGCGTCGGATCTTCACCACCTCAACAACCTGCGCCAGGACTGCATGGCCATCTTAGAACAACATGGAATACTTCGCCGAGGCCATCCTTCACACAGAGGCTCTGGCCGCATGTTCATCTACAACTTCACGTCCCAAAATTCAATCCCATCCCTCTGGTCCTGTCGCAACCGCACTTCCTTGTTACGTCACCACAGCAAACAACACATGAATCTGTCCAATCTCCGTCCCCTTCCTCGGTCCTCACAGCGCAACGTCACCTGAAACTGGCCTTGCTCAACACCCGCTCACTCAATAAAAGCCTCATTCTGAATGAATTCATAACGGACAGCAACCTGGATTTCCTCTGCCTAACGGAAACATGGCATAAACCCCTGGACTATTTCTCACTTAACCAGACCACTCCCACAGGATTCACCTACGTAGATGAACCCCGTCCTGAAGGGCGGGGAGGTGGTGTTGCTGCTGTCTACAGGGAGGACAATAAAACAACCACCATTCCCATTCCTGCCATTCATTCTTTTGAACATCTCGCCTTCAAACTTTCTGGTTATTGCTGTCATCTACCGCCCCCCCCCCCCCCAAGCCCCTCCTTTTTCTCTGATTTTCTGACTGAGCTTTGTGCCATCTCACCTGCCGTTCTCCTCCTAGGTGATTTTAACTTCCATATTGATAACACTGACTGTAAATCTGCCACAATTCCTGAAACAATGCTTCAGCTTCACACAACATGTCAACTTCCCCATGTTACGATCCACGGCGTGAACAAAGTTTACTAGGCAAACATCAAGAGACAAACCGGCCCAGGACAGGGAGTTGACACAGACTAAATACACAGGGGAACAAGACACAGGTGGAAACAATGAGGGCGGTGCTTGCAATCACACAGGAGGGCGGGGCTTGCAATCACACAGGAGGGCGGCACACAAGGAGGGAGGAGTCTGGAACGAGAGACAAGGTGAGTGACAGACAGAACTACCCAGGAGATCTGGGCATGACAGTACCCCCCCCCCGGGACGGATCCCAGACGTCCCACCAGGACTGGGCCACATAGGGTGGGTGAAGGGGAGCCGGAGGGGGGACCTGGGGTACGGCAGAACCAGTCCGGGTGCCTGGTCAGAGAACGGTCATCAGGCGGGCGGAGGCAGTCCGGGGGGCGGGCCGGAGCACGGCCATCAGGCGGGAGGATGCACTCTGGGGGGAGGGCCGGGGGCTCCGTAGGGCGAGCTGGGGGCTCCGAAGGGGAACGGGACCCAGATGCAGGTCGGGGCGCCGGTGGGGAAACCGGTGTCGGCAGCAGCCTGAAGGCGTCAGTGGGCACTGGGGACGGCTGCGAGGCGGTAGCGGGGGAACTGGACTTATGGGCATTAGATTCAGAGGGGGGACTGGACTTGTACTCTGGGGAGCAGGGAGACGACTCTGGGGAACTGGACTCTGGGTAGCAGGGAGACGACTCTGGGGAACTGGACTCTGGGGAGCAGGGAGACGACTCTGGGGAGCAGGGAGACGACTCTGGGGAGCAGGACTCTGGGGAGCAGGGAGACGACTCTGGGGAACTGGACTCTGGGGAGCAGGGAGACGACTCTGGGGAACTGGACTCTGGGGAGCAGGGAGACGACTCTGGGGAACTGGACTCTGGGGAGCAGGGAGACGACTCTGGGGAACTGGACTCTGGGGAGCAGGGAGACGACTCTGGGGAACTGGACTCTGGGGAGCAGGGAGACGACTCTGGGGAACTGGGCGCGGTGCCGGCGGGAGGCCCGGTGTTGAGGGAGGCTCTGAGGCAGCAGCAGGGACAGGGGATGCCGACAGAACAGGAGGAGCCGGGGCCCTGCTTGGGAACAGGGCTCGGAGGGACTCCCTCATGTCCCTAAGAAGCTGGTCGTCAAGATGGGGGCATGGAGCAGGAATTGACTGGACCGCCGCCTGGAAGAGTGGAGCATGAATTGGCTCATCCGCCAACTGGAGATGAGTGCCCGAGTTCGGCTGGGCCACCGACAGGAGACGGAGAGCTGGAGCCTTGACCGGGCGGAGGGCTTGGAGAGCCTCCAGCATGTCTCTTAGAAGCTGGTCGTGGTCAGCTGGGAACGACAGCTCACGGCAAGGATTGGAGTCTGCTGGGTCCATGTCTTGGCCGGTTTGTACTGATACGATCCACGGAGAGCAGGACCCACAAGCAGACACGGTAGATGCTTTCAGGACAAAGTTTACTAGGCAAACATCAAGAGACAAACCGGCCCAGGACAGGGCGTTGACACAGACTAAATACACAGGGGAACGAGACACAGGTGGAAACAATGAGGACGGGGCTTGCAATCACACAGGAGGGCGGCACACAAGGAGGGAGGAGTCTGGAACGAGAGACAAGGTGAGTGACAGACACAGAACTACCCAGGAGATCTGGGCATGACACCCCACTCACAGCCAAGGTCACATCCTTGACTTGGTCTGCTCCACTGGTCTCACAATACCTCAGCTCTCCAGCCTTAACCTAAATATCTCCGACCACCTGGCTATCACCATGGACATTGACATCCCTATCCCCATCCCAAAAGCCAAGCGCAATATATACTTCAGAAATCTCAAAACTATCTCCCCCACAACTCTTTCAGCCTGTCTTGCCAGTACCATGTCTGCCTCTCCTTCACCGCTGTCTGTTAATCCCTCCGATCTAGTAAACCACTACAACAACACACTCTCCTCCTGTCTTGATCAGCTGGCTCCCAGTCAAACCAAAACGGTCTCATTTACACACTCAGCTCCCTGGTATACTCCGGAACTCCGCCACATGAAATCCCGTAAGCGCCAGCACTGCAAGAAAACAGGTTTAACAGTGGCTCCTCTAACCCGAAGGTTCTCTTCTCAACAATAAACAAGCTTCTCAAACCCAGGGACAACACCTCCAAATCCTTTTCAGTTGACAAATGCAACTCTTTCCTTTTCATTTTTCAAAACAAAAATTGACATCATTTATAGCAACCTGAACCCCTCCCAGGCCCTTCCCATCTCTCCACCTGCACCCCCCATATTCACCCCTCAGCCCCTTTCTAAGTTCTCCCCTGTGTCCCCACTGGAGCTCTCCTCCTTCACCACAGGAATGAGAAGCTCCACCTGTGTCCTGGATCCCATCCCGTCTACTCTCATAAAGGACTGTCTCCCAGCCATTGCACCACTCATCACAGCAATAATTAACTCCTCCCTCAACTACGGCTCAGTCCCCGACTCACTTAAACTGGCTGCTGTCACCCCCATCCTCAAGAAACCTGGACTTGACCCTGACTCCATGAGCAATTTCCGGCCCATCTCAAATATCCCCTTCCTGTCAAAAATACTGGAACGTGTCGTCTCTGCACAAATAAAATCCCACCTCATTTCCAATGATCTGTTCGAGCCTTTTCAATCCGGTTTCCGCTCACAACATAGCACTGAAACAGGACTTCTGAAAGTCACCAATGACCTCCTCCTCTCCTCAGACTCTGGCCACCTCAACATTCTCATTCTCCTTGATCTCACTGCAGCCTTCGACACCATCAATCACAGCATCCCTCTCTCCCGCTTCGAATCATCCCTCAACATCACTGGAACTGCTCTCTCCTGGCTCAAATCATATTTAACAAACAGACAACAATTCATCAGCATCAACAACTGCACCTCCTCCACCGCTCCTCTGTCTCAAGGCGTCCCCCAGGGTTTGGTGCTTGGTCCTCTTCTGTTCATCCTCTACCTGCTCCCTCTTGGTCACATTATCCGTCAACATGGTCTCCTCTTCCACTGCTACGCCGACGATGTCCAGCTCTACATCTCCACAAAGGCCATCATCACTGCTACTCACTCCACTCTGACTGACTGCCTTACTGACATTTAAATCATGGATACAAACCAATTTTCTAAAACTCAACTGTGATAAATCTGATCTGATCATCATGGGTCCCAAATCGCTCACCAAAACCAGTCACAACTTCTCCCTCACCATCGACAACTCCACTCTGTCTCCCTCCCCACACATCCGCAACCTCGGAGTCATGTTCGACAGCAACCTCTCCTTCGAACACCACGTCAAACAAATCACCAGAACTGCATTCTTTCACTTAAAAAACATTGCCCGTCTCCGCCCATCACTCTCCTCATTTGCTGCCGAAACCCTAATCCACGCCTTCATCACCTCCAGAATTGATTACTGCAATAGCATTCTTTATGACACAACATCCAAAATCCTCAAACTCCAGTACATTCAGAACTCTGCTGCTCGCCTGCTCACCCGCTCCCGTGATCACATCACCCCTGTTCTCCAGAATCTCCACTGGCTCCCCGTCCCACAACGGATTCAATATAAAATCCTTCTTCTCACTCACAAAGCCCTCCACAATCAGGCCCCCTCCTACCTCACCGACCTGCTCCAACACCACACTTCATCCCATCAGCTCCGCTCCTCTGATGCCAACCTCCTATCCATCCCCCATAGGACCAAGCACCGGACATGGGGTGACAGAGCCTTCTCTATAGCTGCCCCCTCCGTCTGGAACTCTCTCCCCAAACCCATCCGAGATTGCACTGTCCTCTCCACATTCAAAACACAAATCAAAACCCACCTAACCCAAGAAAAGCGCTATATAAATTAAATTTATTATTATTATTATTAATCCCCTTGGGGAAATTCGTCCCTGCATTTAACCCATGCTTAGAATTAAGGAGCAGAGGCACCCGAGGAGCAACTGGGGGTTCAGTGTCTTGCTCAAGGACACGTCGACATGTGGACTATGGGGAGACTGGGGATCGAAATGGCTACCTTGTGGTTACGGGACGACCACTCTCCCCATGAGCTACAGCCGCCTCTAAAATGTACTGAATGAAGGGAAGCAAAGATTTGGGATGCTCTTGTACAGTAGTTGGATAGGAAATTGTCCAATTACAGCAAGGTCCCAGAACCTTTAGCCCTTTTTCTTTCAAGTAAACTTGTCCCATTGCGGAAAGTGATTGAATTGGGCCTAGATGTGATACAGAACTTTGTTTTTCCCCTCCCCCTGCCTTGGCGTCTATTCTAAGAATCACAATTACAGTTTTTCCTCCTCCATCCTCCTGAAGGATATCCAATGTTCCCTTCCTTAAATAGTTTGTCTGCCATTTTCCTCAGGAGATACAATAAGATTTCTGAAATGATCCTGTGATACATGCAATTGTGCTTTATTTTTGCACATCTGCTGCCTCTGAATGTAACATCCGCACACGGGCCTAAAACTGTGCTGCAACTTTACCCTGAACTCTCAATCTAATTGAATGTAATTCAATTAAGGCTGCTTGTTGTATGTATCGTTGTCTCCTCTACTTGTTCCTCTTCCTGGAGCAATAGCTAGGCTTTACAATAAAATACCTCTAATACCGAGTCGACATCACATTGATTCATGTTCCAATGAATCCTTGTCTTCTCACACTCTGCTATGCAGATCTGCAGTGATATGACGGGTCCATGTTTACACTGTGGTGATGTGATTGTCCTAATGGCCTTTCAGCTTCACCTCTCCCCTTTCATCTGTCACATGAAGTCTGTTTATGTTTTGTGGTTTGTCCTTGCTGCTTCTCTGCTCAGCTTTCAATTTCGCTTTGATTACTCCCCTCTGTTGCCTTGCCCCTCCGTTTCATTTTTTATTATCTAAAGGAATCATTTGATCTTTTAACAGATTTACTTTATCTGTATGACCTTTCGATGTCTTTTCAACTTCACTTGTGTGGGGTGGAGGGTAGTGTAGGGATCTGCCCATAAAATAAGCCGTTAGGACTTTATCAGCACGCCCGAGCCCTGAAAAGTATAATTACAGCCAACCCAATTCCTACCCCAACCCTTTCCGGGCAAACTCATCCCACTCCTCCTGTGGATGTGACTCGGATAATGTTCCTTCAGCATTTTTCTCAAAGTACCTCTTAATTATAACTTTGCTCTGGATAATGAGTCTGATATCTGAAATTGGACTTTTTCATTTATTTTCCGTGAATTTCATGGACTCTGGGCTGAGAGTGTGTTCCACACATGTGCTCTCTCTTACAGCTTTGCTTCTGTGCCGCAGGCTTTCCACTGAATAACTAGCCGATCCTTTATCTAGGGGAATAATTAAATCACAGCTCAACGCTAAAGCATCATGACTTTGACCTCTGTTGGTACTTGAACAATGTTTGAAAGAGTCTGGTTAACATTGCTCTTGTGACTGGCTCGGGTTTAGCTATCATCATATTTGTATTAACATTCATTACGCAAATCTTTAAAGAAGCTGTATTTCACATTCTGAACATTTAAATAGCAGCAAACAACTATTTGCTATGTAAAGATATAGTGGAGTAAATTAAGTCCCTCTCCCTTGCTGTTGTCATGTCAATCGAAAAACTTTAAGCTATATGCATGTGTTATGGGTTTGCTGTTTCTTATATTGCCACTAAACTGCCACTTTTTGTGTGAAGAGTTTTCAATGAAAATCATCTGCAATGAGGTCTGTGAATTGTATGAATAGCAGTTTGAAGTACTTTCCTGCAGTCTTTCCATTTTATGTGACTTTACACTTCAACTCCACTACAACTCAAAAGGAAATGTGTCTGACAGAATAACTTTATTTTGCAGAATATGATTTTTTTGTGATGAAATGTCATCAGTTAAGAATTTGTATGGATTAAACTAACGGCATTTATAAATGGTTGAGATTAGCTTCACCTTAACCTGATACAATGTTAAAACACTGCTTGCTTAATAATGCATCATTGCAACCTAGCATAACAACCTAGTAACTGAAAACAATACATAACTAGTGTTTGACAGGGACCACAATCTCTTGTGTAATCTCATACTTTGATACTTTACAGTTTTTACAGTATTTTCACTTGAGCAGCTGGATGAATGCAGGTCCTTTTTTTAATTTTATTTCAGTCAGATCATCATCATCATGAAAAGAAAGAAAGAAGAAACATGCACTTTTATTAATCCCCTTGGGGAAATTCTTCTCTGCATTTGACCCATCCCTGGATAGGGAGCAGTGGGCAACCCTGTGAGGCGCCCGGGGAGCATTTGAGGGTTCAGTGTCTTGCTCAAGGACACTTCGACATGTGAGCTATGGGGGGACTGGGGATAGAGCCGGCTACCTTGTGGTTGCGGCACGACCACTCATCCCCCTGAGCTACAGCCGCCCCAAAACTCGGCCCCCTGAGCTACAGCCGCCCCAAAACTCAGCATCAAGGGAGAAAATAATGCTGTGACTCTTTCCTTCCAGACACGAAACATTTCTGCTGCTTGCAAAATTATCAGTGCATCTCTGTTAATCCTTCACCAAACCAAATGCATTATCCTCCCTCCATTATTTCTGCGGCCCACTGACACCATTGCCTCCTCTGATGGAGTTCAGCTCTGTTTTTCTCCACAGCGCATAACCCACCTAATCCACTTTAGTCTATACTTAATCATAAGCAACACTAAAGGAGCAAGAAATTTTTGCTGATGTGCCAGAAAAGCAGAGGCGAGAGAAAAACGCAGAGTATTCCAATGGTGAAGGGGTCCATAGGAAATAAATGCTGACTGAAGTGGTTGCAGAGGAAGAATTGCACTCCAGGGACACTGCTTTAGGCGGGAAAACGACAAAGTAGGGCTTATAATAAAAGTGCACTCTGGTTTATTATTTTGGTTATGATATGACAGACTAAGACATCGTGTGGGAGGAATTGTATTACAACTTTTGGGTTAGCTACTTTGTATTTATCATTCTACATACAAACATGATTGTTATAAGTAACTACTTGGAAAGTAAGTACATTTACTCAAATATTGTCAGTACAATTCTGAGGTTATTCTATAGCCTTGAGTATTTCCATTTTCTGCTCTTTGATACTCCACTAAATCTCAGAGGTAAACATACTTTTTATTGCAGTGTGTCCTAAACTTTTTCTCTGGGGAACCACTAAAAACCCATCCATTTTCATCCGCTGGGTCACGGTGGCAGCAGGCCATGCAGGCTGACCCAGGCTTCCCTTTCACCCGCAACATTTTCCAGCTCATTCTGGGGATCCCCAGGCGTTCCCAGGCCTAGCTGGGAGGCATAATCCCTCCAGTGGATCCTGGGTCTTCCCCGGGGTCTCTTCCCAGGACATGCCCGGAGGGGTCCAGGAGGCATCCTGATTAGATGCTCGAACCACCTCAGCTGACTCCTTTCGACACGAAGGAGTAATGGCTCAACTCCAAGCTCCCTCCTGATGTCTGAGCTCCTCACCCTATCTCAAAGGCCAAGCCCTACAGAGGAAATCATCTCCTTACCCTATCTCTAAGGCTGAGCCCGACCATTCTATGGAGGAAACTCATTGTGGCCGCTTGTATCCGAGACCTCGTTCTTTCGGTTACGACATAGTTGTGACCATAGGTAAGGGTTGGAACTTAGACCGGCTCAGCTCCTCTTCACCAAGACGGTACGGTGCAGCGCCTGTTTTACTGCTGCAGCCGCACCGTCCCCACCTGGAGGGAGCAATCCACTGGTTTCCGGCAGAGCACCATGACCTCAGATGTGAAGGTGCTAACTCTCATCCCCGCCGCTTCACACTCGCTGCAAAACGCTCCAGTCTCAGGAGGCAAACAGGACCACATCATCTGCGAACAGCAGAGAGGCGACCCGGAGACACCCGAACCTGAAGTTCTCCCTTACGCTTCAAAAATTATAAACCAATTATATAAATCATTAGAAGAGCAAATGTATATATTGAAGGTTCAGGACTATGTTGACTGCCTCATCACCTTTTATATGTAATAAGTAAAGCAGCGATTTTCAAGAGATATACTTTTGATAAATAACAAATTAGTTACATGCATGTTATTTAAAACATATACACATGCACTTTGTGTATTTTGCATGTCAGCATAAATTACAGACTCATTCTTTTCATTTCCTCTCATCAGTTTAACAAACAGGATGTACTTTCCGATTAGATTCAATGTTGTAAGTAGGCTACAATTATCAGAACTATACAAACACTCAGGCCCCTCATGTGGCTAAACAATTTATGAAAGATATACATGTTAAATAAAAGACTGTGGAAGAAATCCTTCAAATTATTTTGGTGACACCAATAGAAACCCAAACCCAGACATTCTGATTGATCTTATCTTACTGTACTACATTTATTTATTAACTTGAGAGTTAATTTGCAGATTGAGATATTAGTACAAAATAAAATCACTGAGACTCTTTTTATTTGGTATTATTGATTAAACTACCCTGCAGTCTGTACGGTAATTGAAATGAGCTCAATCTTCACAAGCTGCAATATTAAAGAGATGAACACAGCATTAATGCATCAGTATTTATGATCCAATTTTCTGCATAATGATACCTTGACTTAGAACAGACCTGGGTATCTTGCGGGCCAGATGTGGCCCGTGGGCTCTCCCAGTCTGGCCCGCGTGAGGTCAATCAAAAAATGAAAATTAAATAAATAAGGTGCACGCCATGAATGCAATACAAACGGCACTGCTTTTACTTTGAAGGCGATTTATTTATGTGTGTGTGTGTGTGTGTGTGTGTGTGTGTATGTGTGTGTGTGTGTGTGTGTGTGTGTGTGTGTGTGTGTGTGTGTGCACGCGCACGCGCTTATGCAGCCTCACGACGGGCAGTGTTGCCGACTTGGAGACTGAAGTGAAAGCGTATTGTTATGCAGTTTCTGTCCTCAGCGAGCAGCGGGTGCAGCGGCAAGACCCCCGCCTCCCAAGGAGCCTCGCGCTGCAGTCTCCGCCTCCAGATTGAAAATGAATCACGCAAAGCCGCCGTGGATCTGACCTGCGGTCTGATACACTATGGCAGAGCACTAAGTCAGGATCACTTCTGGATTTTTATTCTTCTCTCAAAGAGGAGAACTTTCCTCACATGAGGCCTGCTCAGAAGATGTTGGTTATCTTTGGATCTACCTACATGAGAACACACATTCTAGTGATGAAGTTCAACAGATCAGATCTCTCAGCTGTCCTTCACAGCTCCACCTCATTCAACCAGACTTCATGCTCTTGTTCAAGCCAACTCAGACTGGACTTTTCTCCCCGAGTAAGAACAACTGAACTGGAAAAGATCAAAAGCACTTATTCCTTTTGTTTAAAGTTAATACATTGCTGGTCTTTAACATACATATTTAAGGTAAGGTTTAAAAAAATCTAAAAAAATTAAATTACATTTTTTTACTTATTTTCATAGCCTTATTGTAACATTATTATTATTATTATTATATTATTCTTACCAGTAGCAGCTCAAAACCATATAATTAACAGCTTTTTAATAAAGTAATAACATTCATATTGAGCTAATTGAATTAAGTTCAGACTATTGGTTCGGTCCTCCACAACGGTCCAAATTTCTCATGTGGCCCCTTGGGAAAATTAATTGCCCAACCCTGACTTAGAATATGTTTATGCAGGACTTTTACAAATACAAATATTTTCAGACAATATTTATTTTCATGATGTTTATTCTGTTAGTTTAAATAATGTATACATTACGAGTTTGCTATATGTTTACTGTTTATTTTATTTGATGTTTTTGTTTTTATTTGGTATATGTTCTAAATAAAAGTTTTCTTCTCTGACCTTTGAAACATTCCTTTATTTCCCCTAAATCAAATAATTCCAATAAACATTAGGATGTGAAGCTTGTGATTTCCTTTTCAAGTTTAAGAATACACCCCAAACAATACAAAGCAGACAATAGCAACATGGTCTTTAACCACAAGAGAAACATATGGCAACGGAGCAGGAAACGCTTACTGTTCACACTAATCAGCGTCATTAGCCTGCACGGAAATGCTGTAGATATAAGTTATGGCAGGTATGTATTGTATACATGTCTACCATGTGCAGGACACCGCCAATTAACTCATTTATGGTTATTATGGTGGATGTTTTATTGTGAAAATCATAAACGGAAATAGAAACGTTGTTACTGTATCCGGTTCTCCCTTGACGCAGACCGACGTGTAGCGTTGTAACAACAGTAGAGCCTAGCTTCAGAGTGACATCGGACGGTTCTGTGTGTTCACCAATACAACTAATGGAAACGAGTGAACGCAGCAGACGGTATGTCCTCTCCTCCTCCGCCGCACAAAAATTCACGTAGTGTCATTAACTAGCTAGTTTTATTCTGAAACGCTACATATGTTTGGTAAATACTACTAAAGCTCGTACCATAGTGTATTTAGAAATCTTAAAAAGAAACCATTAACCACTAACGTTATGCATTCATGAAAATTGACTTTTAAATGTGGATGTAATGACGTCTCTTCATGGCATGTAGCCTTTATCCTCGTGGAGAAACACACCGTGGTAAACTGCGGTCAAGTGAGCCCACATCCGCCGAGTGAGCCGCAGTTGCCATTCTAAATGCACCTCAATTCAAGGTGTTACGGTACGGGGGGCCAGCTCAATGTCACAATATTCAAACAGCTATAAAAACAGTTCCATAGACTTGTACATAAATATTCCACTGCAGTCCTGTTCACGGGGACCTCTGCTATGCCCATGTGCATGGCCTCAAAATATTACTGTACAGTTTTGGAGAAAAGTGAATTCAAAGTCAGCTTGAATTTCATAATGATATTCACAGTTTCACAATATTCAAACAGCTATAAAAACAGATCCATAGACTTGTATATAACAATTCCACTGCAGTCTTGTTCAGGATGACCTCTGCTATGTCCATGTACATGGCCTCCAAATATTACTGTACAGTTTTGGAGAAAATTTTATTCAAAGCCTGCTTAAATTTCATAATGATATTCATAATTCCCCAATATTCAAACAGCTATAGAAACTGATCTTTAGATTGTATATTGAAATTCCACTGCAGTAGTGTTCAGGGGGACCTCTGCTATGCCCATTAAGACTTCATATAATATTACGTAGACATTATCGAATTGATCGTCGAAATTGAGAATCAACACTTAATGGAAGCGTTTGTCTTTTTAGTCATTTTGTATAAAGATACATTAATATTAAGTTATGTTGTTAGGGTTCGGCTTTGGCCGGGCCCAAGCGCAGACACAGGGACGTCAAGGTATGGTGACGGAATGGACTTTATTTAATAAACACAGGTGATTTGGGTATAGCAGGAGTTGAATGCATGTTGAGCGGCAAAGTGACGGGGCGGCTGGGCAGGAATGCAGGCACGGAATCCTGGGCACAGGGAACAGGAGTTAGTAACAGTCAAAAACAATGTAAAGCATAAGAGTAGTCTAAATCGTTGAGAGGACTAAAGAGGCCCAGAGTCAACATACTAATTGAAATGGTGAAATAATCTGGCAACTGGAGAGATGGAAGCCAGGGGTATTTAACAGGAAGGATTTGATGAGATGACAGGTGCTGAAGATGATGTGCAGGTGTGGAGATGAGCCCAGGTGCTGTAAGCCACGCCCACGGCACGCACAAACACAAGTAACAGAGACCAACAGGAGACACGAGAAACATGGAAAACCCCCCAAAGGACCGGACTATATCTAAAAAGAGCCCCAAAACCACAAGAAACAATGTTTGTTGATTTATTTGCACAAAATGCATTTCCAATACATTTTTTTGATCAGTTCTAGTGTCCCAATGGCAGAGGGGTGAACCGCGATTATTTATATGGCTCTGGATGGTGACTTTTGTTACATAACGTTCCAATTCTCTCTCTACCCCCTCATTTCCTGTCCACTGTCAATTAAATCTTCAAAATGCCAAAACTAAAAAATTTCAATATACAAATCTAAGGATCTGTTTCTCTAGC
This sequence comes from Taurulus bubalis, assembly GCF_910589615.1. Lineage (NCBI taxonomy): Eukaryota > Metazoa > Chordata > Actinopteri > Perciformes > Cottidae > Taurulus > Taurulus bubalis. The sequence continues at coordinate 5,000,356 of NC_136609.1, forward strand.
TGTTTGAATATTGTGAAATTTCGAATATCATTATGGAATTTAAGCAGACTTTGAATTCACCTTTCTTCAAAACTGTACAGTAATATCTAAAGGCTATGCACATGGACATAGCAGAGGTCCCTCTGAACAAGACTGTAGTGGAATATCGATGTACAAACCTTAGGATCTGTTTTTATAGCTGTTTGAATATTGTGAAATTATGAATATCATTATGAAATTTAGGCAGACTTTGAATTCACTTTTCTCAAAAACTGCAAAGTAATGTTTGGAGGCCATGCACATGGGCATAGCAAAGGTCACCCTGAACAAGCCTGCAGTGGAATATTTATGTACAAGTCTATGGATCTGTTTTTAGAGCTGTTTGAATATTGTGACATTGAGCTGGCCCCCGTACCGTAACACCTTGAATAGAGGTGCATTTAGAATTGCAACTGCGGCTCACTCGGCGGATGTGGGCTCACTTGACCGCAGTCGTGGTAATAAGTGTGCTGCGTTTCAATGGGAGTCTTACTCCAGAATCTAAGAACTTTTCCTTAAAGACAACAATGTCGCAAATACCTAGATCACGCAAAAATGACTAAATACAGCTTGTAATGAATGTTATTCAAATAAAAATAAAATATGTAATTCATTAACCTTCCTGAAATGTAGTGATGTGTCCTTTCGTGTCGAGGCTTCGATGCGCGTGTCGAGTAATCCAGGTAGATTTTGGTGAAGCGCGTATCGAGGCTTGTGTCGATGACGTATGCGGTGACGTTCGAAGCCTCGCGAGCCGGTCGTACCACGTGACTGATTCAGAAAATGGTTTGTGGGTTTGCCGTGCGATTTGAAATATAAGGGGCAGCGAAACTCAATGGATTCCCCCCTTCCTCTCTGTACCCAGCTTCATCTGTATCTGTGAAAGGGTATTTTATAAAGCAGGCGAAATAGTCTCAAAAAGCCCAGCACTGTGAAAAAGTTCTTATTTTTATTTAAAAAAATATTGGACACATCAACATGGACTAACGGAGCCGAGGCTCGAAACACCGATCCTCTGACTGAAAGTCGGATATTGTAGCCGCTGACCCACAGTCACATCACAACCCTCTCCCAATTTGTTTCGAGTTTTGATTTTGACCCCGCCATTATATCATAAAGTTAGACACAATATTAATAAGTTAATAATTGATGTATTGGCGTCACAAACATAATTTATTTGATTTAAAGCTTCACACACTAAAGCCATGTTGTCGTTATGATCACTGCCTGTTTTACATGTATTGTCCACTTGGTGGCGCAGTAGAGCAGATGAAGCCCCATGAAGCTTCGGCACATGAGCGAACCAATTGGATGGAAAGCTTCAATGCTTCAGGAAGCTTCATCTCGCCATCACTACTGAAATGTGTTAAATTCATTTAATGCTATTAATATTGGTGATGGTTTGTTAATTGAATTGGGGAATTCAGCAGCAGCATAAGAGACATTTGGTGTCAGCGGCACTTTTTGTCAGTCATCATAATTTGACAAATCAGCTGCCTCCTTTACCTCGAACAGCTTCTGTTTTAATAATGTGTGTTACAGCAATCAAGATTCAATTTATTATAGCCCAAAATCACAAATTTGCCTTAGAGGGCTTTACAATCTGTACACCTACGACATTCTGTCCCGGGACCCTCACATTGGTACAGGGACAACTTTAAAAAAAAAGGAAGAAATCTTTGAGAGAGCAACAGAGGATCCCTCTATCAGGATGGTAAGAAGTGTAATACATGTCATGTGTACAGAATGAACAACATAAGAGTTACAACATATTCAATGCATATGAATTATTCATATCATGATGAAAAGGTTACGACGGCCATTAATAACAGCAGCAGTGGATATAGTAGAATAATAATGATAACTAGAAAATTTCACAAGAAATTTTGAAAGTGTGGCTACTACTGCCGTAAGACGTCGCAATATGTATACATTACCGGTAGTGAGATGTGTTATTGAGGTAACACATCTCTCAATAACACAATAACCTCAATAACCTCTGCCACCTTCAGAATTATCAGATCAAATGACTTTCTTTGAGAGGGTGAAAAACGTAGTTTTTTACACAATGAAAAAAAAAATCCTTAACCGAAAGCCAAATAAAAAAGAGCCAATCAGACTTCTTCTATGGGAGGAGCCTAATCGGATTCGTTGTGTTGTCCATTTTTCCCCAGCAACAACAGACTCATTGGGTGAAAGGTCGATCCAAGTTGTATCTCCTCACTCACCAACTTTCTGGGGTCAAAAAACGTGCGCGCACACACACACGGGCGCACATAGACACACACAGTCAATCGTTTTGTGATAATTCTGTGTGTGTGTGTGTCTAAGTCTAATGTATGATATATAAGAATGTGTGTGAAACGTTTTTTGTAGAGTTTAAAATAGAGTGTCTTGGATGTCAGCTGACCAACGTCAGTTGGCTCCTCCTGCGTTTGTATCACCGGTTGTCGTGGTGACAGCCCTGATTGGCTAACTTAAAACAGGTGTGACACTGTCACAGAGCGGGATACTGGACTGTGGATTTAATGAGGAAACAACCTTTTAAACTATTGTATTTGACAGACAACCGTGAATCCCATCACGAAAATAATGACATCATGAGAAGCACAAGACTTCTGAGAACGTTTCCGTCTACTTAAATATTTGTAAGGATTTATAAATGAGAGCGTAAATTCAGTTTGTAAAGTGCTCACGTTTCCGTCATGAGAGAAAATTGTGGTCCGATTTAACATGGAGGTTAATGGAGCAGTTGGCCGGTCTTCATGTCGCTTTCAGGCTTGCTGACAAAACAGTATACATTTGTTGGATTCCACGACGCATGTGTACCACCGGCACAATATTTCCAACGTTTTCATATATAAATTATGCCTCAAAAGTCAATATTGTGGAGTGAATGGCAAAATACAAAAAGGTTGTTTAGGACACAGCTCCTCGTGCTCTAGCGATGACATCACAGCTCTAACCTTCCCCACACACACCCATTGTAAACTCTGAAATGGTTCCCACATTTTCCTAAACTTGAACAATAATTACATGAAAACTGTGCTAGCTATCAGAGAGAGAGAGAGAGAGAGAGAGAGAGAGAGAGAGAGAGAGAGAGAGAGAGAGAGAGAGAGAGAGAGAGAGAGAGAGAGAGAGAGAGAGAGAGAGAGAGAGAGAGAGAGAGAGAGAGAGAGAGAGAGAGAGAGAGAGAGAGAGAGAGAGAGAGAGAAATCAGATTAACTAATATCATGTCAGCCACGGAAAGGGGGGGGCCAGACAGAGTTAGACAGACAGGGGGCGGTATATAGATCGAATGGCGGGAAAAAAAAAGCACTGAAACACTCATGCGAAAAGCCCATTGGGAGGGGCAGAAGAGGGAGAAGACCTTGAAACAATCATGTCAGCCATCAATTAACCAGAGCTGCTCAATGTAAAAAAGTACAACTTTGCCTCTCTCCTACCCAAGACTTCAGTTGGTTTGTTTAAATAAAATGAAATGAATAACCATGTTTAAATCCATGAGTCAGTCACAACAGATATGAATAAAAGCAATGAAATCATGAGAAGCACAAACAGTCAAGTGTCAGCTGACCAACTGACAGTTCCTCCTGCGCGTGTGTGCGTGTGTGTCACCGTTGCCATGGTGTTCACTGAGAGAGAGAGACAGGAGAGTTGATTTAATGAAAAAACTAACTTTCAAACTACTGTATTTGACAGACAACCATGGATCCCATCACGAAAATAATGACATCATGAGAAGCACAAGACTTCTGAGAACGTTTCCGTCTACTTAAATATTTGTAAGGATTTATAAATGAGGGCGTAAATTCAGTTTGTAAAGTGCTCACGTTTCCGTCATGAGAGAAAATTGTGGTCCGATTTAACATGGAGGTTAATGGAGCAGTTGGCCGGTCTTCATGTCGCTTTCAGGCTTGCTGACAAAACAGTATACATTTGTTGGATTCCACGACGCATGTGTACCACCGGCACAATATTTCCAACGTTTTCATATATAAATTATGCCTCAAAAGTCAATACTGTGGAGTGAATGGCAAAATACAAATACAAAAAGGTTGTTTAGGACACAGCTCCTCGTGCTCTAGCGATGACATCACAGCTCTAACCTTCCCCACACACACCCATTGTAAACTCTGAAATGGTTCCCACATTTTCCTAAACTTGAACAATAATTACATGAAAACTGTGCTAGCTATCAAAAAATGCCCAATTGGGCAAATAAACTCCAGACTTTTGTCAACGTTTTAAACTTTAAATCATTTCTCTACGATACATTATGGCGAGTCACTGTGGGCACAAAGATGTATGTTTTTTTGCTCTCTTCAGTCCGAAACCCCAGTCAAGTGAATGGGACAATTTCTCGCCGTTTTTCGCACTTTTCGGGAAAATGGCTGGTCGAATCTCTTAGAAAAGTCATAGCTCACGATTCCCGATCGGGCCGCACGTTTTGATGTATTTTTTACGCATGTGCGGGCAACGCTGTGGGAGAAGATACGGTCCAAAGTTTGGCGGAATAAGAAGAATAATAATAATAACTAGAAAATTTCACAAGAAATTTTGAAAGTGTGGCTACTACTGCCGTAAGACGTCGCAATATGTATACATTACCGGTAGTGAGATGTGTTATTGAGGTAACACATCTCTCAATAACACAATAACCTCAATAACCTCTGCCACCTTCAGAATTATCAGATCAAATGACTTTCTTTGAGAGGGTGAAAAACGTAGTTTTTTACACAATGAAAAAAAAAATCCTTAACCGAAAGCCAAATAAAAAAGAGCCAATCAGACTTCTTCTATGGGAGGAGCCTAATCGGATTCGTTGTGTTGTCCATTTTTCCCCAGCAACAACAGACTCATTGGGTGAAAGGTCGATCCAAGTTGTATCTCCTCACTCACCAACTTTCTGGGGTCGAAAAACGTGCGCGCACACACACGCGGGCGCACATAGACACACACAGTCAATCGTTTTGTGATAATTCTGTGTGTGTGTGTGTGTCTAAGTCTAATGTATGATATATAAGAATGTGTGTGAAACGTTTTTTGTAGAGTTTAAAATAGAGTGTCTTGGATGTCAGCTGACCAACGTCAGTTGGCTCCTCCTGCGTTTGTATCACCGGTTGTCGTGGTGACAGCCCTGATTGGCTAACTTAAAACAGGTGTGACACTGTCACAGAGCAGGAGACTGAACTGTGGATTTAATGAGAAAACAACCTTTCAAACTATTGTATTTGACAGACAACCGTGAATCCCATTACGAAAATAATGACATCATGAGAAGCACAAGACTTCTGAGAACGTTTCCGTCTACTTAAATATTTGTAAGGATTTATAAATGAGAGCGTAAATTCAGTTTGTAAAGTGCTCACGTTTCCGTCATGAGAGAAAATTGTGGTCCGATTTAACATGGAGGTTAATGGAGCAGTTGGCCGGTCTTCATGTCGCTTTCAGGCTTGCTGACAAAACAGTATACATTTGTTGGATTCCACGACGCATGTGTACCACCGGCACAATATTTCCAACGTTTTCATATATAAATTATGCCTCAAAAGTCAATATTGTGGAGTGAATGGCAAAATACAAATACAAAAAGGTTGTTTAGGACACAGCTCTGTAGTGGATTTCTATGTTCCTGAACTTGAATAAAAGCCAAGGGGATTGAATAAGTTCAAGGATTTAGAGATTAGTTTATATTTAACATTAATTAGAATAGGAGGAGGGGAGAGGAGCTCTTTGCAGGGGTCTGGGTGAAAGTCTCTGTGGGTGCAGCTCATTTGCATAAGGCGGGAAAACCGTGGGTGTGGCTCATGAGCGTCTGACAGAGGACGTTATTAATGGTCTAAAATGTCTATTTGTGTGCCTTATTGGTAATATTAGGATGTTTAAACCGTGTCTATGAGTCTTAAGCTTGTTTAAGTGTTTAATAAGAGGAAGCATATGGAAGAAAAGAAGTTAAGAGGCGTTTATTTGTGTCTTGAGACCGGTGTAAGTGTAGGTAATGAAGATGGGCCATTATTCGAGGTAGGGCGCAGAATTGAGTAGGGAGGTGTGGTTACACCAAGAAATAATACTATTGTATTTGACAGACAACCATGAATCCCATCCCATCACGAAAATAATGAAATCATGAGAAGCACAAACAGTCAGGATGTCAGCTGACCAACTGACATTTCCTCCTGCGCGTGTGTGCGTGTGTGTCACCGTTGCCATGGTGTTCACTGAGAGAGAGAGACAGGAGAGTTGATTTAATGAAAAACTAACTTTCAAACTATTGTATTTGACAGACAACCATGGATCCCATCACGAAAATAATGACATCATGAGAAGCACAAGACTTCTGAGAACGTTTCCGTCTACTTAAATATTTGTAAGGATTTATAAATGAGGGCGTAAATTCAGTTTGTAAAGTGCTCACGTTTCCGTCATGAGAGAAAATTGTGGTCCGATTTAACATGGAGGTTAATGGAGCAGTTGGCCGGACTTCATGTCGCTTTCAGGCTTGCTGACAAAACAGTATACATTTGTTGGATTCCACGACGCATGTGTACCACCGGCACAATATTTCCAACGTTTTCATATATAAATTATGCCTCAAAAGTCAATATTGTGGAGTGAATGGCAAAATACAAATACAAAAAGGTTGTTTAGGACACAGCTCCTCGTGCTCTTGCGATGACATCACAGCTCTAACCTTCCCCACACACACCCATTGTAAACTCTGAAATGGTTCCCACATTTTCCTAAACTTGAACAATAATTACATGAAAACTGTGCTAGCTATCAAAAAATGCCCAATTGGGCAAATAAACTCCAGACTTTTGTCAACGTTTTAAACTTTAAATCATTTCTCTACGATACATTATGGCGAGTCACTGTGGGCACAAAGATGTATGTTTTTTTGCTCTCTTCAGTCCGAAACCCCAGTCAAGTGAATGGGACAATTTCTCGCCGTTTTTCGCACTTTTCGGGAAAATGGCTGGTCGAATCTCTTAGAAAAGTCATAGCTCACGATTCCCGATCGGGCCGCACGTTTTGATGTATTTTTTACGCATGTGCGGGCAACGCTGTGGGAGAAGATACGGTCCAAAGTTTGGCGGAATAAGAAGAATAATAATAACTAGAAAATTTCACAAGAAATTTTGAAAGTGTGGCTACTACTGCCGTAAGACGTCGCAATATGTATACATTACCGGTAGTGAGATGTGTTATTGAGGTAACACATCTCTCAATAACACAATAACCTCAATAACCTCTGCCACCTTCAGAATTATCAGATCAAATGACTTTCTTTGAGAGGGTGAAAAACGTAGTTTTTTACACAATGAAAAAAAAAATCCTTAACCGAAAGCCAAATAAAAAAGAGCCAATCAGACTTCTTCTATGGGAGGAGCCTAATCGGATTCGTTGTGTTGTCCATTTTTCCCCAGCAACAACAGACTCATTGGGTGAAAGGTCGATCCAAGTTGTATCTCCTCACTCACCAACTTTCTGGGGTCAAAAAACGTGCGCGCACACACACGCTGGCGCACATAGACACACACAGTCAATCGTTTTGTGATAATTCTGTGTGTGTGTGTGTGTCTAAGTCTAATGTATGATATATAAGAATGTGTGTGAAACGTTTTTTGTAGAGTTTAAAATAGAGTGTCTTGGATGTCAGCTGACCAACGTCAGTTGGCTCCTCCTGCGTTTGTATCACCGGTTGTCGTGGTGACAGCCCTGATTGGCTAACTTAAAACAGGTGTGACACTGTCACAGAGCGGGAGACTGAACTGTGGATTTAATGAGAAAACAACCTTTTAAACTATTGTATTTGACAGACAACCGTGAATCCCATTACGAAAATAATGACATCATGAGAAGCATAAGACTTCTGAGAACGTTTCCGTCTACTTAAATATTTGTAAGGATTTATAAATGAGAGCGTAAATTCAGTTTGTAAAGTGCTCACGTTTCCGTCATGAGAGAAAATTGTGGTCCGATTTAACATGGAGGTTAATGGAGCAGTTGGCCGGTCTTCATGTCGCTTTCAGGCTTGCTGACAAAACAGTATACATTTGTTGGATTCCACGACGCATGTGTACCACCGGCACAATATTTCCAACGTTTTCATATATAAATTATGCCTCAAAAGTCAATATTGTGGAGTGAATGGCAAAATACAAATACTAAAAGGTTGTTTAGGACACAGCTCTGTAGTGGATTTCTATGTTCCTGAACTTGAATAAAAGCCAAGGGGATTGAATAAGTTCAAGGATTTAGAGATTAGTTTATATTTAACATTAATTAGAATAGGAGGAGGGGAGAGGAGCTCTTTGCAGGGGTCTGGGTGAAAGTCTCTGTGGGTGCAGCTCATTTGCATAAGGCGGGAAAACCGTGGGTGTGGCTCATGAGCGTCTGACAGAGGACGTTATTAATGGTCTAAAATGTCTATTTGTGTGCCTTATTGGTAATATTAGGATGTTTAAACCGTGTCTATGAGTCTTAAGCTTGTTTAAGTGTTTAATAAGAGGAAGCATATGGAAGAAAAGAAGTTAAGAGGCGTTTATTTGTGTCTTGAGACCGGTGTAAGTGTAGGTAATGAAGATGGGCCATTATTCGAGGTAGGGCGCAGAATTGAGTAGGGAGGTGTGGTTACACCAAGATATAATACTATTGTATTTGACAGACAACCATGAATCCCATCCCATCACGAAAATAATGAAATCATGAGAAGCACAAACAGTCAAGTGTCAGCTGACCAACTGACAGTTCCTCCTGCGCGTGTGTGCGTGTGTGTCACCGTTGCCATGGTGTTCACTGAGAGAGAGACAGGAGAGTTGATTTAATGAAAAAACTAGCTTTCAAACTAGTGTATTTGACAGACAACCATGGATCCCATCACGAAAATAATGACATCATGAGAAGCACAAGACTTCTGCGAACGTTTCCGTCTACTTAAATATTTGTAAGGATTTAGAAATGAGAGCGTAAATTCAGTTTGAAAAGTGCTCACGTTTCCGTCATGAGAGAAAATTGTGGTCCGATTTAACATGGAGGTTAATGGAGCACTTGGCCGGTCTTCATGTCGCTTTCAGGCTTGCTGACAAAACAGTATACATTTGTTGGATTCCACGACTCATGTGTACCACCGGCACAATATTTCCAACGTTTTCATATATAAATTATGCCTCAAAAGTCAATATTGTGGAGTGAATGGCAAAATACAAATACAAAAAGGTTGTTTAGGACACAGCTCCTCGTGCTCTAGCGATGACATCACAGCTCTAACCTTCCCCACACACACCCATTGTAAACTCTGAAATGGTTCCCACATTTTCCTAAACTTGAACAATAATTACATGAAAACTGTGCTAGCTATCAAAAAATGCCCAATTGGGCAAATAAACTCCAGACTTTTGTCAACGTTTTAAACTTTAAATCATTTCTCTACGATACATTATGGCGAGTCACTGTGGGCACAAAGATGTATGTTTTTTTGCTCTCTTCAGTCCGAAACCCCAGTCAAGTGAATGGGACAATTTCTCGCCGTTTTTCGCACTTTTCGGGAAAATGGCTGGTCGAATCTCTTAGAAAAGTCATAGCTCACGATTCCCGATCGGGCCGCACGTTTTGATGTATTTTTTACGCATGTGCGGGCAACGCTGTGGGAGAAGATACGGTCCAAAGTTTGGCGGAATAAGAAGAATAATAATAACTAGAAAATTTCACAAGAAATTTTGAAAGTGTGGCTACTACTGCCGTAAGACGTCGCAATATGTATACATTACCGGTAGTGAGATGTGTTATTGAGGTAACACATCTCTCAATAACACAATAACCTCAATAACCTCTGCCACCTTCAGAATTATCAGATCAAATGACTTTCTTTGAGAGGGTGAAAAACGTAGTTTTTTACACAATGAAAAAAAAAATCCTTAACCGAAAGCCAAATAAAAAAGAGCCAATCAGACTTCTTCTATGGGAGGAGCCTAATCGGATTCGTTGTGTTGTCCATTTTTCCCCAGCAACAACAGACTCATTGGGTGAAAGGTCGATCCAAGTTGTATCTCCTCACTCATCAACTTTCTGGGGTCAAAAAACGTGCGCGCACACACACGCGGGCGCACATAGACACACACAGTCAATCGTTTTGTGATAATTCTGTGTGTGTGTGTGTCTAAGTCTAATGTATGATATATAAGAATGTGTGTGAAACGTTTTTTGTAGAGTTTAAAATAGAGTGTCTTGGATGTCAGCTGACCAACGTCAGTTGGCTCCTCCTGCGTTTGTATCACCGGTTGTCGTGGTGACAGCCCTGATTGGCTAACTTAAAACAGGTGTGACACTGTCACAGAGCAGGAGACTGAACTGTGGATTTAATGAGAAAACAACCTTTCAAACTATTGTATTTGACAGACAACCGTGAATCCCATTACGAAAATAATGACATCATGAGAAGCACAAGACTTCTGAGAACGTTTCCGTCTACTTAAATATTTGTAAGGATTTATAAATGAGAGCGTAAATTCAGTTTGTAAAGTGCTCACGTTTCCGTCATGAGAGAAAATTGTGGTCCGATTTAACATGGAGGTTAATGGAGCAGTTAACCGGTCTTCATGTCGCTTTCAGGCTTGCTGACAAAACAGTATACATTTGTTGGATTCCACGACGCATGTGTACCACCGGCACAATATTTCCAACGTTTTCATATATAAATTATGCCTCAAAAGTCAATATTGTGGAGTGAATGGCAAAATACAAATACAAAAAGGTTGTTTAGGACACAGCTCTGTAGTGGATTTCTATGTTCCTGAACTTGAATAAAAGCCAAGGGGATTGAATAAGTTCAAGGATTTAGAGATTAGTTTATATTTAACATTAATTAGAATAGGAGGAGGGGAGAGGAGCTCTTTGCAGGTGTCTGGGTGAAAGTCTCTGTGGGTGCAGCTCATTTGCATAAGGCGGGAAAACCGTGGGTGTGGCTCATGAGCGTCTGACAAAGGACGTTATTAATGGTCTAAAATGTCTATTCGTGTGCCTTATTGGTAATATTAGGATGTTTAAACCGTGTCTATGAGTCTTAAGCTTGTTTAAGTGTTTAATAAGAGGAAGCATATGGAAGAAAAGAAGTTAAGAGGCGTTTATTTGTGTCTTGAGACCGGTGTAAGTGTAGGTAATGAAGATGGGCCATTATTCGAGGTAGGGCGCAGAATTGAGTAGGGAGGTGTGGTTACACCAAGAAATAATACTATTGTATTTGACAGACAACCATGAATCCCATCCCATCACGAAAATAATGAAATCATGAGAAGCACAAACAGTCAGGATGTCAGCTGACCAATTGACAGTTCCTCCTGCGCGTGTGTGCGTGTGTGTCACCGTTGCCATGGTGTTCACTGAGAGAGAGAGACAGGAGAGTTGATTTAATGAAAAAACTAACTTTAAAACTACTGTATTTGACAGACAACCATGGATCCCATCACGAAAATAATGACATCATGAGAAGCACAAGACTTCTGAGAACGTTTCCGTCTACTTAAATATTTGTAAGGATTTATAAATGAGGGCGTAAATTCAGTTTGTAAAGTGCTCACGTTTCCGTCATGAGAGAAAATTGTGGTCCGATTTAACATGGAGGTTAATGGAGCAGTTGGCCGGTCTTCATGTCGCTTTCAGGCTTGCTGACAAAACAGTATACATTTGTTGGATTCCACGACGCATGTGTACCACCGGCACAATATTTCCAACGTTTTCATATATAAATTATGCCTCAAAAGTCAATATTGTGGAGTGAATGGCAAAATACAAATACAAAAAGGTTGTTTAGGACACAGCTCCTCGTGCTCTAGCGATGACATCACAGCTCTAACCTTCCCCACACACACCCATTGTAAACTCTGAAATGGTTCCCACATTTTCCTAAACTTGAACAATAATTACATGAAAACTGTGCTAGCTATCAAAAAATGCCCAATTGGGCAAATAAACTCCAGACTTTTGTCAACGTTTTAAACTTTAAATCATTTCTCTACGATACTTTATGGCGAGTCACTGTGGGCACAAAGATGTATGTTTTTTTGCTCTCTTCAGTCCGAAACCCCAGTCAAGTCAATGGGACAATTTCTCGCCGTTTTTCGCACTTTTCGGGAAAATGGCTGGTCGAATCTCTTAGAAAAGTCATAGCTCACGATTCCCGATCGGGCCGCACGTTTTGATGTATTTTTTATGCATGTGCGGGCAACGCTGTGGGAGAAGATACGGTCCAAAGTTTGGCGGAATAAGAAGAATAATAATAAGTAATAATAATAATAAGCCCGAGCAATAATATAAAGTGCGCTTTGCTATAGGGGTCTATGACCCCTCTAGCTGAAGCCACACTTAATAAGCCCGAGCAATAATATAAAGTGCGCTTTGCTATAGGGGTCTATGACCCCTCTAGCTGAAGCCACACTTAATAAGCCCGAGCAATAATATGAAGTGCGCTTTGCTATAGGGGTCTATGACCCCTCTAGCTGAAGCCACACTTAATAAAAGCAGTATCGGCAATAGTAATTGGTTCTTCAGCCCTACAACATGGTGGGTGTCTTGTCCGTCTGTGCAGGTGTTGAAGATGACCGTCCTGAACTTGTCCTTTGCTGCATGTGGTTTCTTGGGGATCTACCATCTCGGTGCTGTGGGGGCTATTCTCCGCCATGGGGACAAGCTGCTGGGCTCCCTCAGGTGCTGTGCAGGGGCCTCGGCCGGGGCCCTGGTGGCTGCAGTACTCATCACAGCTCCTGAAAAGTTAGAGGTAGAGTGTTGGCCTCCTCAGTGGGGTTAGGGGAACCACCAGGGGTCTTAGAGGGGTTTCCAGAGGACCCAGAGAAAAATAAGCATAGAATTTTGCTTATTTTGTAATTTAGAACACGCTGAAATCTAAAGGTTTTAACTTGTACATACAGTTCACTGTAATCTGTATCCTTTCCTTCTCTGTTGTGCTGTTCTCAGCATCAAATATTTATTCTCTTAATTTGTAACACTTACTGGCTCTTAAAAAATGTATAAAGTAATGTCTAAAGATGATAATATTTGGAGAATAAATGAACAACTTTATTTGGATATTTTTTAAACTATGGCTTCATGGGGTGCAGTGGCTAGCACCATCACATCACAGCAAGAGTTTGCATGTTCTCCCCGTGGCAGTGTGGGTTCCCTCCGGGTTCTCCGGCTTCCTCCCACAGTCCAAAGACTTGCATCTTAACTTAATTGGAGACTCTAAAATTGCCTGTAAGTGTGAATGTGACCATGAATGGTCGTCTGTCTCTATTTGTGCCCTGAGATAAACTGGTGACCTGCCTTCGCCCAATGACAGTTGAGATTGGCTCCATAGCCCCCGCTACCCTAAATGGGATAAGCGGTTTGGATAATGAGATGGAAAAAACTTCATAATTTCATAAAAATATGTTAAGTTGTGAATTTGTTATTTTAGGTTGTGGACAGGAAACTATATTAGTGAACAACTGCTTTTTTAAACTGTTTTCTATTACATTTGTGAATCTTGTTTTCATTGGTGTATCATGTTAAACCATTTGCAAAACAGTTTTTCCTCTCTGTCCAGATTACAATATGAGCTTCCTTTAAATTATCCAGGAACTTGTACAGGTTATGTCCTGATACAGATTACCAATCGTCCTAAACACTGAGATGTGATTAAATAACTCCTCATAAACCAAGGAGAACTGAATGAGGTATGACGTCATTACTGTGTGTTCTCCTCCAGAACTGTAAAGAGTTCACGTACAGGTTTGCTGATGGAGTGAGACAACAGCGCTTTGGAGCCGTCACACCGGGATACAACTTCATGCTCACACTCCGGTAATTACACATTACACTGACATCTGTGATATAACACAACTAAAGCAAAATATACAATTTGTATTAAGGATGTCATGAAAATTATGGTACAATATTGCGTGGATATTTCATAAAAACGTACAGGGTAAACATTATAGTTGCATTGTACATCAAATTGAAAACATGCAGCACAACTCTTCTCCTCCACACCGAGCTTTGTGAACCAAGTATTTCATCAGGTGGCCTTTGTGCAGTGGCGGGCCGTGGATTCTGTACCTACGCATCCTGTTTAACAGCTGATCGCGGCGCAAAGTTTAAATTTAAACTTTGTGATTCTGTTTAGGCTAGCAGAGAAGGCTTAGCAGGCCCTTATGTCCACGCCAATATCGATACATCTCAGTTCTATTTTTGCAATTGCAGCTTGTGTCTCTAAGCTTTGTGAGTGTAAATACATGCTTCTCTTTATTCACAGTTGGACCTCAAATTAACGTTCAATGATACATCCTTCTGAATTTGTCACACAGCGAACCCCAAAATGTGCAAGTTTCAAGTGGAATTTTCCAAGAAATAGAAACCTAAAATGTAAAAATGCCCTTTGTATGATTTAAGGAAGAGGGTGACAGTGGATGATATCAGAGCAGACAGGTGTTGGCGATCGGAGCAGAGAAGATATTAGCAGCAAAGATGTCAAGTGGTCGTAAATGTACAGTGTAGGTTTCAGTTAGTCTCTGGTGTGGCCTAAAATTGCTTCTGTCCATCCGGGGAGAGGGATCCTCTGTTGCTCTCCCTCAGGTTTCTTCCCTTTTTTCCCTGTGAAAGGGTTTTTACTATCTTTATTTGGGGGAGTTTTTCCTGATCCGATGTGAGGTCCCGGGACAGGGATGTTCTGTGTACAGATTGTAAAGCCCTCCGAGGCAAATTTGTATTTGTGATGTTGGGCTGTATAAAATAAACTGAATTGAATTAAAAGGTTTGGCAAACACTGTCTCTCATATATATATATATATATATATATATATATATATATATATATATATATATATATATATATATATATATAAATATAAATTATTAAAACACCTTTTTATATATAAAACGGAAAAAAAACAAGTAAGAATAAAGTCAGCAACCAAACTCCATATTGTGAATGGACTCCATTGTTACATCCTAGTATGCTTTACTGATTTGATCAACAGATTGAGGGATAATTATATGTTGCAGTCCAAAGCACAGTGTTTATGATGCCCTGTGGGGACGTTATCATTAATAACCAGACAAATGAGTTTCTGTGTGTGGATTCTGTCCAGGGACGGGATAGAAGAGATCCTGCCAAGTGAGGCTCACAGTCTGGCTACTGACCGCCTCCACGTCTCAATAACACACTCCAAAAGTGGCAAGAACCACATCATATCCAAATTTACCTCCCGGGAGGAGCTCATTACGGTACACACTCCCACTCTCTTAACACTTACACCTAATATATGTTTGATTATTTTACATGCTTAGTTTCATTCATTCTACAGCTTAGTGTTTGATAGTATTTTTTTTTTACTGCTGACGAGAAAATGGCACTAACAAAGTTGATACTTGTGTAACTAGAAAGGGGTACACAAATGGGACACAAAGAGGGTTTGAGTCTCACTTTTAATGTGACATTTACAAAGTATTTCATGTTTGATGTGGACAAGGCCAAAACATTCAATGTCCAGTGACCTCCTGCTGAAGAATCATTGTTTCACGTCACTGTGGGTCAAAGTGTGCTCACTTACTGATGAAATAACCCTCATTTGTTACTTCTCTAGGCTCTGCTGGCCAGCAGCTATGTCCCTGTCTATGCTGGACTCAAACCAGTGGAATTTAGAGGAAAGGTAACGGACTGTTTCACTGTGACGTTGATTCATTTGTAGAATTTGAGGTTCTACAAAAGCACATTGGTCCCTTATTTTTTCCAGTGATTGATACATTTTAGAGGCACCTGCTCAGACATCATACACACTCAAAAACCCAGTACTCATGGTCCAAAGAGGCCAACAGAACCACATCATCTGCAAACAGCAGAGAGGCAATCCAAAGACCCGCGAACCTGACGTTCTCCGCCCCCCGGCTGTGCCTAGATATAGGACCGGTGATAAAGGGCAGCCCTGGCGGAGGGCAACACCCGCTGGGAACGTGTCTGACTTATTGCAGAGAATACGAACACAGCTCCTACTGCAGGCTTACGAGGGTAAAGAGCTGGTCCACTGTTCCACGACCAGGACAGAATCTGCACTTTTCCTCTAAAATCTGAGGCTTGACAAATGGTCGGGGCCTCCTTTCTAGCACTCTGTCCTAAGCTTTCCCCAGGAGGCTGAGTAGTGTGATTCCCCAATAGTTCGAGCACATTCTCCTTTTTTGAAACTGGGAACCACCACCTGCCAGTGGTCTTCCAGTCCATGGGCACTGTTCCCGACCCCCATGCAACATTGAAAAGCCAAGACAGCCCAACAATGTCCAGCATCTCAGGGCAGATCTCATCCACCCCCGGCTCCTTGGCACCAAGGAGCTTTTTGACTACTGTAGCGGCCTCCGCCAGGGATATAGGTGCTCCTCTTCACCCGAGACTAGCATAGAAGTCCAATAGCGAGACACCACTCGGGTTCAGATCGGGCAAACAGTTCCTCCCAATCACCAGGACCCCTCGCACCGATTTCAAGAAGGCCGGATACTCCAAACAGCTGTTCGGTGCATAAGCACAAACAACAGTTAGAGCCTTACTCCCCGCAACCCGCAGGGAGGCGACCCTCTCGTTCTCCGGGGAAAACTCCAACACAGCGGCGCTCAGCCGGAAGTTATAAATACCGGTATATCTTTCCTATATACCTTCCATTCTCCAGAGCTGACGGAGCTGTGGAGATCTGGTGTGGCTATGCAAGACTAGGAAAATAATGGGGCGGAGTTCTCGTCTTCACCCCTTAAGTTTAGATTTTAATGACAAGAACACACTACTGTGCTTTTGTTCTGGGTTTCCCCCAAATGGAAACAGTGACATTTCTGTGGAATGACACAGCAAATTCTTTCACCTCTACCTTTTAATATTTCAAGACATAAAATGAACAAGAATGACAATCTTTATAGACTCTAGTTTTGTTTTATTAGAAATGGATTGATGGAGGGTTCACTGATAGCCTGCCGATTCTGCCCACGGGACGCACCATCACTCTGTCTCCCTTCGCTGGACTGCAAGATGTGTGTCCTGTCTACAGAGGGCGCTTCAAGACTCAACTCAGATTGGCCAACATGAACATAATGGTGAGTACTGGATCATCTGATCAAATTGGTTCGACAATGAGGAACTGACACATCTAAGGTTTCCGGTTGTACATTAAAAATATTATCTAATCATTTAAATATCCCAAAATGTTTCAATCAAACTGTGAATGAATATTTGTGAAGAAGTAGCACTATTCAAACAAGCCCATTTTTTAAATGTGTGACATGGGTGGCTCGCAGGTAGAGCGTGTCGTCTTCCAAATGAAAAGAACAGTGGTTTGATCCCCCCCCACCCCCAGATACTGAACCCCAAATTTCTCACAAAGCATTGACCCATCGGGGTGTGAATGTTTAGAGTTCTGATTGGCAGGTGGCATCTTGCATGGTAGAGTCTGCCTTCAGTTTGTGTGTAACATGTAGGTTACTGAAGACAAAAATCTAAAAAGATTATTCAGCTTCTTTTTTTAGAAAGGCTCAATAAGTCACTGTAGTTTTTATCAAATGACACCCAATTGTGAAAAAAGATTAAAAGAAACTGATGTTCCCAAAACAATGTAAATGTACTTTAATCTATGTTATGATGAGCTAAACAATATGTTTAATAATGTGGAGAGTGCTGTGGCATGTTGGTTTTGGACCTTCCGTTGACCGCTCTTCTGTAGACATCATCCTTGAGATAATATCGACATCTGTGATTTATATTGGTTTTCTATTTCCGTCACTTTCAATGTACACTTAAATATTGATCCTAATAAATAATAAGCTGTAGATCAAGCCTTAAATCAGCCTATACTTTGATATGAATCAGTTCCTGCAACATGTGTCCCCGAAGATCTCTAAGATGTAAATGCACACTAATGTCATGTCTCAGTTAATCCTTCTATTTTGAATATATGTTTTTTCTACTTAGTGTTCATTTTCTCTTTCTTTGTGAACCACTCACAAAATGACTCCTTTAACTATTGATACGTATTTCTTCTACTCTTTCCTTTGTAATCATACAAAGTTCAACTTGGGTTACTGAATCACTAAATATATTGTGTTTTGTACATTAATTGTGCAAGCTCCAGGTTTACCAAGTCTCTAGATTTGAACATATCTGATTTCGTGAATATACTGTAGGGTGAAGTTCACGATAACTAACACTGTTGACAATTCGTTGGTTACTTGTTGTGTAAATTGGACATATGATTATTTTATTTAGTTTTTAAAGGTAATTTGTCGGTGCTTTGATTATCACAAACCAAAGCCACACAAAGATGTATCAAAACCGAAGCACATACAACCAAAACCATCTGCATGACCAAAGGAGAGGGGGAAAAAAAAATATATATATAATATTTTTTTTTTTTTTCAGTCAAAAACACAAATCTACACATACAATTTGTTTGCCCGAATGAAACCTGATTAAATGGGCAATTGTGGCTCTAATGTGTGTCTATTGGTGATTGTTGACATGAACATAGTGACACAATGAAACTCAGAAGCACAGAAGCTATATATCCAAATGTATATTAATTATTAATTTTCTTTAAAAACGTTTTTACTTTTAGTGGAAACATTGCCTTACAGGTAGAGCTCACCTTCTGTCACTGATTTCCTTATAGATTTAACATAATGTGTCCTTTGGTTTCTTCAGTTCTCCATGGAGAACATCAAACGTCTGAACCAGGCTCTGTTCCCTCCATCCAACCGCAGCATGCAGTCTTTATGTGAAGACGGGTTCAATGATGCTGTGAGGTTCCTAAAGAGAGAGGATTGGATGAGGTGACGTGCCAATGCCCCGATAGGAAGAACCGATTCTAAGAACAAGTATGAAGCCAAATACCATTTACATTGTACTGTATTTATTCCCTGTGATTTCAGTTTTTTTTTATAAAATTATAATAATTAAAAAAAATCAAGACTGACTGTTGTTTATGTATAAAGCAGATCATGAAGGAGTGTGTGTGTGTATCATTGTCAGCTTCAGTCAGATAAGTGTTATCACACACATATTCTGACAGCATATTTGAAAGCAGCTGAACGTGACGAAAAGCTCTCATGTGAACATGGACTCTTCATCAATTTTCCATGGAGGCATTTAATTTCCCCTAGCTTGAAGCAGTGAGGAAAAATAAATGTTGGATATCGCAGCACTTCACAGGAAGTCCATGCTGCCATCATGGATGTTGGAAGCTCCCTCAGGATGCAAGGATGGAGCGTCGTCTTTGAAGCACCGGATATTTCCACCGGTCTGTGCGTGAGCCGGTTCTCTATCAGATGTCAGCCAGTTGAACTGGTGTGTGTGTGAACCGCTGCTCCTTCAGGACAGTCACCTTCTCTAAGGAGACTGCTGCTTCACAGAGGACATTTCACAAGGAAGGAGGCAAATTGATTATGTTTTACTACACAGTCAGGCCAATAATGCCCGAAAGGCTCCAATTGGAACATTAAACAAGACCTTTCTTTAATTTATGGCTATGTTTCAGTAAAGTAGGATGACTTTAGGGCTGAATATTGGGCATCAATACTGTTTTGCAGTTTGTGAAATACCCTTAACTTTTAGAAACCAATCGCCCCCTAGACTGAGCAATTGTGAATCATAGCTTGCTTTATGAAAAAAAGCCCCAATACTGATGTATTGAACACCATAAGTAATATACAAGTGAAATATATGGTTTGGTACATGAAAAAATGTAAATGTCACAGATGCGCGCAAATGTACCCCAATGCAAATTTGAGTCCTCGCCTGAATTTTCTTTGTACTAAACCCTCTCTAACTTTGCTTCACTTTATCAAAGGCATCCTTTGCAGAGAGAATGTTCACATATTGTGCTATGATTTGGGTTAGAGAATGTTCACATATAGTGCTATGATTTGGGTTAGAGTTGGACCTTACAGCTGCATCATTTCAAAGAAATTATCATCCTGAAAGTGCTTTTTTTCTAGGCGGACCTAAAACCTTTTCATTTTTTTTCCATGTACATGTGTACCTTTTATTATTATAACACCAAAATTATTCAAATAGCCCTAGTGGTCGCAGAGATACGCCCTTTTTAGTTTGGGTATGACATTTGAGGTAAGGGCACCTATTTTTAATAAGATGGTTTTTTAAAAGGTTAAAGGTTACTGTATTTCTAAAACAGGCAAGGGTGTTGTTTCCCAAACGCATATTACGACTAAATTGACTAATAATTAATCTCTATATTCTCAAGATAAAGAGGTGTTTTCTGCATCGTTGTAACAGAAGACAACTGAAATGATGGTAGTTAAGAGTGACGCCTCCTCAGTTGACTTGGGTCAGAGCTCCTGAAGCTGTAGAAGGAACCAACAATGCCCCTGACATGCTTTATTGAATGTTGCATTGTTTTGCAATTCTTATAATAATGCTTTTATCATGAACTTAGTTACAAAAGTAATGTTTATGTTTATGTTTCAATTGAAAACCTGAAATGAAATTCACACATGAATTAACTCAACAATTGATGTGACCGTTTCTGTTATGTTGTGCTGCAGCTGTCAATAGATGATGGATTAAACCTGTTTGTTTAGACCTTCATTCTAAAAAAGATAAGAGATAAGATAATCCTTTTAGTCCCTAGTGGGGAAAATGCAGGAATAAATAGGCTACACCGTAGCTGAAACGGCTATTGATTTTTTTTTTTTTTTAAGGTGGGCCTTTCTTTTAGGTGTCTAAATGATGTTGCTTTGCTCCTGTGCTGGTACTCTTGCCTGTTTCTCCAAATTGGGGCTGTCGGCCGCCATCTAATGTAGGTAGGCTTAAAAAAAACACCCAAACCTTCCCTTTAACAGATAACATTTTCATGATAACTGACCAAGCGTCATTAACTGATTTTGCTGAAAACCTCAGAAAAAGCTTGTAAACAGCTTGTGTGGATGCCTGTTTAGACATTTAGCGTTTAACAATCTAAAATGTATATAGTATCAGCACTAGTATCAACACATTTAAAATGTAACTGTCTTTTTTGACTCACAATTCATGCAGCAAAGCATCATAAAAACACAAAATTAATACAGAGATATCAACATCTAAAATAGCTTTCACATGTGCACCAAGAAGAACACATACACACCCACACATACAGATGTACCCAGTAGTGTTTCCCCACTGGTATTATGTAAGCCCACCTGCTGGTTTAGGTAATGAGGCTCAATTAAGGCTTCCCTTAAATTACAGTAATCCACCCGGGGTGATAGATTCCCTAGTTTGTGTTTTTTTTTTTTAATATATGTTTTGTTTCAGCTCGTCTTGTTGGAAATAGGCCAGCTAAAGTCGGCCATTTATTAGTGTAATTATTCAGCTGCTGACTTCACCTTACAGTACTGCAAAACCGCACACACCTGCAATATGGTACTACTCTGATACACTTGTTGAATCCAGTGAAGAGCAGAGAATGACAGCTCAAGTGTGATCTGCAGTCTGAAATGCCCCCCCTGTAAAACACAGTACTCGTACTAGTAGTTTTACCACTAGCTGTAATTCATGCAGGATGAAGTGATTCCACAGCAGTCCAGAGAGGGTATACGGAAAAAATATATCCTTTCTGGTCTAGTCTATATGTGTTGCACTTCTACTCGTGTATAAACTCATTTTGGGGAATTGATATTGCAGCCTGTAACCACAGTAGACGTTCCTGCTGAGCCATGGTAATCTATCCTTTTCTGAAGCAGCGCCCATACTGCAAACACACACTGTATTTCCTGAGCACTCAGCAAGAAAATTACTCTGAAGCAGAACCCTATCATATAACAGTTACTTAATACTTATACTGTATTAGGTATATATGTATGTGTAAAGTAAGCCCTCTGTATATACTATATGGAGGGCTTACCAGTCTGTAAGCAGTGCAGTGCAACAGGCTAGTACATTATAAGTTCATTGAAAGTTCAAGCATGCATTCTCTCCATCAATTCAGTATTTCCCTTATCCACTTCCTCAGGTTAAACGAGGGAGTTCCCCTTATTCACATCAGGTAGATTTCATGTATCTATTGCTGTTAGGACTTTAAATGATTTGTGTGACTCACACTCCACATGCAGTGTGTTATCAGAAACAGCTGTATGAGCTCATGGGGTATCCAGCTCCAGATCACATCCATCCAGATCTTCAGCTAGACCTTCTTTCTTTCAATAAATTCAGTGTTTAGAAGAGGTGCAATTCCCAAATCACTTTGCTGATTTAAATAACTTCATTCAGATAAATGATTTGCAGTTGTTTTGTAGTTCTTTTTTGTTGTAGCTAAGCAGTTGAATCACCGTTCAAATGAACTTCAGAACGTACAACACTGAGTTTATGCATCACTGTTCATAAATCTGCGACACAGCCAGGCAGCAACCTCCAGTTCTGAACAGTGCAGCCAACATAGAAGTGCCTTAAACCTGCATTTTCTCAAATGTCCACCAAACAGACCATAAAGCAGGGTACCTTGAGATTGACAGGTCGCTACCAGAGACGTCTACGTCATCTCTACATTACTTCACAGTCCCTATATATGGTCCCTGCTGTTCACTGGTTGCAAAATACAAACAATATGGTGTAGGCCAAAATTCAAGATGGCGGCGAAAATGAACTCCAAACCGCAGTTCACAAAACAATGGTTGATGTCACGACGACTACGTCCACTTCTTATACACGTCTATGGACACAGCGATTCAGACTATTTCTGAAGCTGATTATTTAAGAAAGAATTATCACATAATTATGGCTTCTGTGGGGTCTTAGTTACTGCTAACACACAGTGCCACCACAAATATCATAAATGAAAACCAAGGTGTTGCCACTGTTACTGAATCAGCTATAGATGCTTTAAAGAGTTTATAAAGTCTTTAAAGTCAGGCTGGCATTTATCTCTGCTGAAGAACTCCAGTGAGGTACAAGTCAGACTGATGACTCATATTTTGCAATTTTATATATATATATATATATATATATATATATATATATATATATATATATATAGGTTTGCAAGAGCACTGCTGCGGCCTCCTGTGCTTCGCGCTGGCCCAAGATGATTGTTTTTTGGTTTAAATAAATGCAAATGAGCTAGAGCAGGGATTCCCAAAGTGTGGTGCCTCTAGGGCAGGGGTCTCAAACTCAATTTACGTGGGGGCCACTGAATGCAGAGTCTGGGTGAGGCTGGGCCGCAAGAAAAGATTTCTTAAAAAAATTCCAATTTTTTAAAATGTTTTTATTTTTAACACAAAATAAGATCAAAAAATGAAAACAAATTGAGAATTAAGTAAATAAATCAGTCATAAATAATTACAATAATAATAATTCGATTTCTCTAGTCAGCAACTATGTGTGGTTTCTTCAGTCTTCTGTTTCTCCTGATACGTTGTTGAGCTCTAAACCAAAGAATTTTGCTCTTATATACTTATATACACATACTTACTATGTGAGAAGTAACAATAAATAAATCCTTGAACCTGAACATGGCTTGAACATGGCTTCTCTTGCCTACTTCTTGCTGCTAGACACCTGGCAGCGCTTCCTCTCGCATAGCTGAGCTACGTTTGGCTGGAGAAAGGAAGCAGTTGAGACCCTCAGTATGGCTTGAAGATGATCATCAGTAAGTCTGGACCTGTACTTGGACTTATTGAAGTTCAAGGTGGAGAAGAGCTTTTCGCACAAGTATGTGCTCCCAAAAAGGCACATGGTCCGCTTGAACATTTGGGAAAGCTCAGGGAAGCTGGGAGGCAATTCTCTCAAAAATTGCCCAAGTTTGTCTGCTTTTCCACTCACCTCCCTGAACTTGGCTTTGAGGTCAGAGTTGCACTGCAGGTCAATGAGCTCCATTTGAAGCACAGGCAGGAGGGGCATCTTGCACATCAATGGAGAAGGGGTCTGCAAAAATTTGAAATGTGGCTCTGTGTGTCTTGAAGTCTGCAAATCTGTGATCAAATTCCTCCCGAAGCTTCAAAATGGCATCAACATACATCTCAGCACTGAATGGTGTGCCTGCATCCACGAGTGCCTTGCATGCTGGGAAATGGCAAAGGTTTGTCTGAGAGAGCTGGGCTTTCCATAACTGACATTTTGTGGAGAACGCTCTCACGTTGTCATAGGCAGCACTGACGAGTTGCCCCTGGCCTTGTAACTTCTTGTTCAGTACATTAAGCTCATGTGTGATGTCAACAAGAAAAGCTAAGTCCATGAGCCATTTGGGATCACTTAGCACAGGAACAGCCACCCCAACCTTCTCCATGAAGGCTTTCACCTCTGCTCTCAACTCAAAAAATCTCTTCAACGCGTTTCCCCTGCTGAGCCAACGTACCTCAGTGAAGTAGAGCACATCCCCATATTCAGACTCCATTTCCTCTAAAAAAGCACGGAAACTTCGGTGCTTTAATCCCCTGGATCTGATTTGGTTGATGCATTTGACAACAACAGACATCACATGGTCAAACTTCAGGCATTTGCTGCAAAGGGCCTGCTGATGGATAATGCAGTGCAAAGCAATGGCCTCCTCTGCACCCTCCTCTTTCAGTTTTTTTTGAACAAGTGTCACTAGTCCATTTTTCCTCCCTGTCATTGATGGCGCTCCATCGGTTGTTATTCCAACTAACCTCTTCCATGGCAAACCGGCATTCTCAATGGCATCACACAGCTGGTGAAATATCTCCTGAGCGGTGGTCTGGCCATGCATTGAAACTACTGTGAGCAACTCCTCTATCACTTCAAAATTGTCATCAATACCACGGACATATATTGCGAGCTGGGCAGTGTCTGTGATGTCTGTGGTCTCATCAAGAGCGACCGAGTATAAACTGAAATATTTGGCTTTCTCGCACAGTTGATCATAAATGTTAGTTGACAGGTCAGAAATGCGCTCTGCCACGGTGTTGGCAGAAAGGCTGATGTTGCTAAACTGATCTTTCTTTTCCGGACAAACTATACTTGCAGCCTGTAACATGCACTTTTTAATGAATTCACCTTCTGTGAATGGCTTTCCCGCCCTAGCAACCATCTCACTCACCATGTAGCTAGCTTTGACTGCTGCATCGTTCGTTTTGGTTGCTTTCTTGAAGAAATCTTGTTGCCTCAGTAAACTGGTTTTAAGATTTGCAACCCGGTGCTCATCATTAACCTTTCTCTTCACTGCAGGCTTTGAAAAAGACATGTTTGGGGTTATGGAATATATTTGTGTTTAGCCGACGCACGGAGAATAATGTTATTTCCGCAATGTGTGTCGTTCCGCTGTTATTATTGTCGTTCCGCTGTTATTACTGATGGTCCGTCAGACGGTCCGTCAGTAATAACAGTCCCCGATAACTGTATATTATACATCATATAGAAATATATGTAGTGTTCATCGTGTGAGGAAATGCAAATAAAACAATAATAACCCCCAAATAACGGTGTGAATTGGTCCGGGTTATCGGGGACTGTTATTACTGACGGACAGGTGTCGCGGTGTGACTGCAGCCAGGCACGGAAGAAAACTCTCGTCTCCATGGCAACGTTTCTGTCGCTTTCACTCATTGATAAACGTTTCTCTGCTTGCATCACGCAAGTGACGGTCAATGTCCGGCCCCCGAGAGCCATATACCACACCGTGATTGGTAGGTTCGTTCAGCTCCGCACACAACGCTGTCAAGCGCCATTCATATAAAACTCGCGGGCCGCACTAACATTATACTTTCATATTAAGGTGGGGGCCGCAAAATATCATCTCGAGGGCCGCAATTGGCCCGCGGGCCGCGTCTCTGAGACCCCTGCTCTAGGGGGTGCGCGAGAGGAAAAATGTTGGTGGTCTAATGGTGTAATAATTAATATTAAACATAATAAAAACAAAAAAAATAAGTAGGATTTTTTAATTATAAAATGTCCCTTTGTAAGATTTAAATTTAAAATTAAAAACGTACAATTTAATAAATAGATGCACTTCCGGTCCGGCCGCCAGACTGTCTTTTACATACACACTAGCTAGCTTGTGCACCTAACGTCATTTCATTCATTCAGCAACATCCATGAAAATATGTTAAACTGGCTGAAATCGGGGAAGCTGTCAGGTGGGACATCTGAAGCTATCAGTAATAAAAGAGGAGAGGGACAGAGAGAGAGGGAGGAACCGGAGGGAGAGAAACGGAGAGGTTCGTTGGGGAGAGACCGGGAGAAGAAATCAACCGGGAGTCGGAGAAAGAGAAGACGAGAGCGAGAATCAGACTGGGGAAAAAAGAGGAAACATGATGACAATTATCTGGGTCTGGGCTTCACTTGGATTGGCAATGCAGATTGCCCGAAGCCACAGTGCGTGTTGTGCAGTGAGGTTCTGGCTAGCAGCTGTCTGAAGCCTCTTATTTGCGCCGCCACCTGAACACCAAGCATGCCAGTGCAAGTCAGAAGCCCCTTAAACTTTTTAGATCCAAATTGGAAGAGATACAAAACAGCCAAAAACAATTGCAGTCTCATTCACGTTCTCATTCAGTCTCTCAAAGTGAGAGACTCACGTCTCTCACTTTCTCCCTCTATCTCTCTTGCTGCAGGCTGCGCTGCATGTGAACATCCTCATATGGACTCCTCCTTTTTTATTTATATCTGTTTCTGAGCCTATGCATGTGCCACTCTTTGTTCTTTACGTGGCTTACTGTGTTTAAGTAAATAAATGTGAAATGCAATCTGCCTCTGAGCCTGTGTCCTCGCCATCCAGGGAGCTGTGCGTTTGAGCTGTGCGACTCCGCGGAAGGCGCTTAAAGTTGAGAATATTTCAACTTTTAAGCGCGCCGAAAAAACGCTCGAAAAACGCGTCGCGCGGCATTTAAAAAGCGCGCATGAAAGGCGCGCCTTTCCATAGGAAAACAATGGTTTTGCTAGCGACGCGTTTTTGAGAGTCGCGTCTGGTGTAAACGGCCCCTTATTGCTCTTTAAAAGTGACGCCTTGTGTAACTGAAATGTATACAGCGGACTAAATCTTGTAACAAACGCCACGCGCGAGCAAACAGTTCTTGCATTGGTCCGATTTTATGCGGCTATAAATAGGCTCTGTTGCGTTTTTTTTTTAAGGTGTGGGGGATTGGGGGTGCGTGAACCCGGTCGGGATGTAGAAGGGGGTGCGTGGCCTAAAAAGTTTGGGAACCGCTGAGCTAGAGTGTTTTTTTCCCCCCCATACCCAAATGACTGTGCTGACACAGCGCGGTGGAGGTTGGTCTGGCTATGCAAGACTAGAGAACGTGCCACATAACTACAATTGTAAATGTAATGTTTGGTCTAGTGTCTTGCCAAAGGACTCTTCGACATGTGGACTGGAGGAGCCGGGATCGAACCTCCAATCTTCTGATTGGAAGACAATGGCTCAACCTCTAAACCCTTTCTTGCACACTTTTCTCCCATTTACCATTGCTTTTAACTGTTTGGGGTAGGGAAGGGAACAGTGACTTGTTTACTGAACATAGTACAGCAGTGATTGTGAGCCCTGAGTGAGTCGCTCATACCCTCCCTTCCATGTCTTGAAGTAGGACGTAGTACCAAATATTTTATCAAATAATTAGGTGTCGAAAAAATATAGGCTGAACATAATAGGGAAGGACTTCAGCTTCCAGTTTGCAAATGGTATCCTTATGCAAGTACATTCTCTGTTTTGAGTTCACTAGTTAGTGAGGTGAACTGAACGTTCTGCCGCATTTCAGATCAGCGAGTCTGCCTTCCTGCAGTTGGAGCTTCAGTCAAGCACTGACGGATTCTGTGAACGAATCATTTTTAACAAGTCCTTTTAATTAACAGATTCTAGTGATTCAGTTAATTGAGAATAACTGCGCTTTTAATTACATCATCTCTTCTGTTGCAAAATATGTAATGGCACATGACCCCACCCCTTCTAAATTTGGTTGAAATTTGTGCCACATGTCGATCCGAACCTAAGCCAAATGGGATGCAAATTAGGTAGCAAAAATAAAATCTATAACTTTGTCCATATGTATGCACATGTGGCCAAAGTTGTATAAATGGGACCCAAGGTTGTGACAAAAATTGCTGGTTAACCGCTGAAGGGATCCTCTGTTGTAGCCCCCACTACGCCCTCTTCGTCCTGCTGGCACTGACAGAGCTGTGCGAGCGTGGAACAGCAGGGCTGCAGCCAGGGCTTCCAAACCAGGTTCCATGTCGACATCTGGCTCTCCACAGGCTTCACCGACCTCTGATGTGCCTCCACAGCCTCCTCCATCACAGCCAGGATGGAGTGAAAGGCCGGCTCTGTGTCGGGAGTCAGCGGTGTGGTCTCTGACGGGTCCCTCGTAAGATCAAAGAGCAGCGGAGGATTGTGGTAGGTCACATAGTCCGATGAGCAGAAGCAGGCATGTGTGTGGAAACAGGCCGTCTCATTCTCCGGGTAGAAGTTTGGTGTGAAGTAAAACGCTTTCCACACTGAGCTACCTGAAGATATATAAATAAAACCACAAAATGAAACTTCTTGCACAGAGTTAAATATTCTGCAGATACATAATCAACCTGAATAGAAACCTTTTGAATGATTCTGGTTTGCTTGCTTGTCGTCGAAGCATGTCTCAGATGTTTATTGTAATGTAATGCTATTGTATTGTAATTACTATAAAATATGATGAACAATGGATCAGCAAGTTATATTTCACTGTGTGCAGAAATGAACTGAAACCGACAGCTACTGGGAGAAATAAAACAAAAATTGTGTCTTGAAAATGATTGATATGAACAATCATTTTCATCAATTCTCACACATGACTGCGGTTGCATGCTCTCTTTTCAAATTACAATTCTATGATGTCTCAGCATGTATGTGAAGTTACCTTCTGATTGGGAGATTATTTGGACTTACTGTTTTTGGGATGCCATCGGACTGCGTTCAAGTAGATGTTGCAATAATGGAACAGAAATGTGTGGGTCGACCTTTCAACTCTTCCGCGAAGCAAATCCATGAGGTCATGACCATCTATCTCCCTAAAGACCAGAGGACAGGAGGTCAACATTAAATCATATTTAGGACACGTCTCTTTGATGTGAACCACAACAGCAGATGAAACTCTCTGATCAAAGCCTCTGGATCTCCATAAATACCCCCTCTGCATGTTCCCTGGATCTCCTTCACAGTGAGCTCAGAGGATCACTCGGGCTCCCCCTGCCTCTCTGTTTTTTAAATGTGACCTAGATTTCAGGATGCACTTCTTTTGACTGGCATGAAGAAGTGGTGCTGCCTCACTGCTGTGCAGCCTCACCGGTCCTCTGGGACTGAAACGCCGCTCAGCTTCACCACCGTAGGATACAGGTCCATGTTGCTGGTGGGCTCGTCTACCTGTCGGCCACTGGGGAGGTTCCCTGGCCAACGCAGAATTCCCGGGACCCGGATCCCTCCCTCCCAATTTGTGGACTTCCCTGCTGCTCAGAGGGAATAAGAGAACACAAAGTAATTAAAGCAGTTGTGATCCAGCAACACTGGTCTCACTGTGGAGTTGATAACTTGAGGAACAACTTGCTTCGTAACACTGGTCACTTGCCGGGATTAAAATCATAGCAGACAGGGGCTGCCTTACAAAACTCTCACTGCGCTTTCAATCAGGTCTGCTCAGTTCAAACAGAAAGATAACATCAATCTGAATCTACACGATGACCCTTTGGGTAACAGTCAATGTTAAATCATTGACTGTTACTGCTAAAGTCGGTTGCTGAGTCTCTCAGGACAAACCAGTTCACCACTAGTCTGACACCTGAAGAATGTAATTATTCTTATTTTGATTACAATACTTTATTCATAGTCTAGATTTGTTATGAATAGTAAAAATGTATTTTAGAGGTCTGTCCAAATAATAATTTTCTTGAAAGTTGCCTGGTTTGAATTATGCAATATGGTACTAATTACAGAGTAATGGTTTGTAGCCTCTCTCCCAATTTTAATCGATGAGGAAAAAGTCTTTGATTGGGGCCTCGTTGTAATTCCATGATTTGGCGCCTTTGTAAAAATGGTTTCCTCGCCCAAAGACTGGGTAGGGAGGGACCCACATTTGGAGATTGTATTTATGAGGGTGGACAAGAAAATTTCCAGCATTTATTTCATAGTCTGTTATTCAACATTTATATCTGTAGTACACCTTTGAGCCAAATGAGGGAGCCAGAGTTGTTGTATTGTTCTGGTAATTGTAGCCTAACTACCAACTGAGGCCCAATCCTAATGTCCCCCCTAAACTGTCAAACCCTGAACCCTAAGGGACTCACTGACGTCAGCTGCTAAGTGGTTGAGTGGGAGAGGCTGTGAGGGCTTGATGGTGTATATATGAATGGGACAGCACTTTGCTGCAACATATCAGGTGATTACATAAAAAATATATTGTGTACAATTGTGTATTTATTTTAGACTTTTTATTCACTGATTTGAACGTTTTCCTCACGAGATGAGAAATCATTTCAAATGATCTATTTACTTGTTTTTGTCAAAACGAAATGTTTGATGAATGAAATGAAATATTATATATATATATATATATATATATATATACATATATATATATAATTTCTGCTTGCATTATTCACGTGTTTTTATGTTCCATCTTTAATCCGTAATGTTATAGTGTAAAGGTATTTTATCGGGCTGAACGCCCACGTGCCTCTTTGTTTACCTTTTTTTAACGTCTCCATTCTTCCATTGGGAACTGCGTGTTTAATGTCACATTGCTATGCATTGTGGATAATTCCCTTAGGCAAAGTCGGCATCTAATGCTGACTTACGGAAAGGATTCATAACGGTGTCAAAATGTCTGAGAGACTCAAGCACTCTACGATGTGACAGTGGGACAGAACTAAACCTTCAAGGATTTAGCGGGAGCGCGCCTCAAGGTCCGTGAGTCCTTAAGGGTGGAGATTGGGATTGGGCCTGAGTCTAAAATGAAAGGCTAGCATACATAGCGTTTATATGGCTGAGAGGAAGTTAAACGAATGAGATAGCCTGTTAACTCTCCCTAAATTCATTGTATTTGATCTCACTTATAAAGTATTTTCCATGTGAATATAAAATAAACAAGATAATATAAAATATGGTGACGCCGCATTCATAACAGCCAAATGACTTCTCCCAGTTTAATGAGGCTGTCCCACTGGGTTTTTCTTTTATTAGTAAATCCCGTGCTACTGGGAGGGGGGGTGTTCTCGCTCTCCTTCACCGTGATAACATCAGAGTCACTGCTGTCACAACCCCCCATCACTCCTCTTTTGAATTCTCATCACTACTAACATCTGTATGTGCAATGTCCCCCACGGTTATCCTCCTCGGCGATTTCAACATCCACATTGATAACCCATCTAGTATCTTTGCTAAAGACTTCACATCACTCCTGGACTGTCTCGGTATTATACAATATGTCAACCTCCCAACCCATAACAAAGGTCATATACTCGACTTAGTCTGTTGTACTGACATCACTCCCACTAACATTGATGTCATTGATTTCCCCATTTCAGACCACAAAGCTGTACTTTTTGACATTCATACCCAACTACACAAAGCCAAAGAACAACGGACCATCTCCTTCAGAAACATTAAACATATCGACACCACAGATCTCTCCACCCTTATCAGCTCTTACCCCAGCCCTCCCCCAGCATCCTCCCTGGCTGACCTTGTAATTCACTACAATAATTTCCTCTCCTCTGCCCTCATCATCCTGGCCTCCCTGAAAAGTCGCTCAGTCTCATTTACTCACACTGCTCCCTGGTTCACACCGTAGCTCCGCCAGCTCAAAGCTACTGGCCGTCGACTGGAGCGACTCTACAAAAAGACTGGTCTCACGGTACACAGCCAAATGTACTTGGACCACCTTCATCACTACAAGAAAGCCCTCACCACTGCTAAATCTTCACACTATTCCAACCTAATCAACACTGGTACAGGCAACAGCAGAGTCCTCTTCTCAACAGTCAGCCACTTACTTCAGCCTCCTAAAACCCTCCCTCCAGATATCTCCACTGAACAGTGCACTGCCTTCCTGGACTTTTTCAGCTCTAAAATCAACACCATTCACCAACAACTGGCCTTATCTTGTATCTCCTCAAACAATCCACCCTGGATGATCTCCACTGGCCTACCTCTCATCAGCTTCCTCTCCGACTTCACCCCAGTATCAGAACACACCATCTCGGAACTCATCCATAAAGCCAAAACCACCACCTGTCAGCTCGATCCTCTTCCACCTCCCTTGTCAAAGCCTGTCTGCCATCCATTTCCCCCATGATCACCAACATAATTAACTCCTCTCTCACCACTGGTACTGTACCCCCCACTCTCAAACTGGCTGCCATCACACCTATCCTGAAAAAACCCGGTGCTGACCCAGCTGTCCTCAACAATTACCGGCCCATCTCCAACCTCCCCTTCATCTCTAAAACACTTGAAAGGGTGGTTGCCGCACAAATACAGTTCCACTTTGACATAAACAACCTCCATAAACCATTCCAATCTGGCTTCCGTCCAAAACATAGTACTGAAACAGCCCTGGTCAAAATCACCAACGACCTCCTCCGTGCAGCAGACTCCGGACTCCTTACAATTCTCATCCTCAGCGCAGCATTTGACACCATCTCGCACCCTCTGCTTCTGGACCGCCTGGCTGGCATTGGAATCACTGGCGCTGCACTTTCTTGGTTCAAATCATACCTCATTGACCGCCAACAATTCGTGCAACTAAGGAACCACAAGTCTGGGTGTTCGGGTGTTTCACTGGGAGTGCCCCAGGGGTCAGTCTTGGGTCCCCTTCTTTTCACCATTTACCTCCTCCCCCTGGGCACACTCCTCCGTCACCATGGGATCCATTTTCACTGCTACGCCGATGACACACAGGTCTACATCTCCTCTAAACCAACAGCTGCCATCCCTCCTACCTCCCTCATCACCTGCCTTGATGACATCCGGAGCTGGATGAGCAGGAACTTCCTAAAGCTAAACGGCAATAAAACTGAGGCCCTGCTCATCGGCTCCAAATCCATCATCACCAAATCCCTACACACCCCAGCTCCACCCATCATCATCGACGGATTCCCTGTACCCTTCTCCCCCCCAAGTCAAGACCCTCGGCGTCATTCTGGACAGCACCCTTTCATTCGCACCCCATATTCAAAACATCACCCGGACTGCATTTTTCCACCTCCGCAACATCTCCAGACTCCGCCCATCGCTGACCCAGTCCAGCACCGAAATCCTGGTCCACTCATTTGTCACATCCCGCATCGACTACTGCAATGCCCTCCTCACCGGACTCCCCACCAAACTCATCAACAGACTGCAAATCATTCAGAACTCAGCCGCCCGGATCACCTGTACCAAATCATCGGACCACATCACTCCTGTACTCATCCAACTTCACTGGCTCCCTGTACAATACCGCATCGACTACAAAAACCTTCTCCTCACCTATAAAGCTCTCCACAGTCTAGCCCCCACTTACCTTTACAACCGCCTTCAGGAATACACTCACTCCCTCCCTCCCTCCCTCTCTCCCGCACTCTCCGCTCATCTTCTTCTGGACTGCTATCCATCCCCAAGCCACACCTCAGTACCATGGGTGCCCGAGCCTTCAGCTGCTCAGTTTATATTGACAAGTTCCAATTATGTTTGTCTCACAATAAGTGGTGCTCATTCAGTCTGCATACAACGCTGAGCTTTGCATCCTTACTGCCTGATTTCTGACATTGAGACGTTTACTGCAGCATTGCTGCAACGAATGGTTAAAACTTTGCTGTTAGCTTCCTGACTGAAATATAAAAATCCTTTTCAGCTTCAAATCTCCCCAAAAAAATGTTTCTGTTTCTCATCATGCAATACCTTTATATATCCCATTCCATCCTCTGTTGACCTCCCCTGTGGCAGAGATTTCCTCCACGTGAGCCCCCTGGTCTGAAGTCAGGTAAACCAGAGTGGTTTCTCTCAGCTTGAGGCGGTCCAGAGTCTGCATAATCTGACCTGAGAACAGACACAATATACACTGCTAGTGTTTGGTTCTGTACCCATGTGTTTGGTTTTGTACCCATGTACATTATGTATGACTACATTTATGTGAAATGTACTACTAATAATAAACTATTTGTATGGAATCTTTCATACAAGAAATGCAGCTTTAAAATAAAGAAAAATAGGAAAAGTGTGAAATAAGATAATAAAATATATAAATAAGATAGAATAGATGGAATGCAAGCTGTGCCTGCAGTTGAAAAAGCACAAGCCCAGTACACAGTACATTGAAAGAGTTATTGCAAACTGCGGTTCTACCCTTCTTTTCAGTCTCTCTCTCTCACACACACACACACACACACACACACACACACACACACACACACACACACACACACACACACACACACACACACACACACACACACACACACACACAGCAACTGTTCACCCCTCTGTCTCTCACACTCTCCATTAGAATATCAGCGTTTTACCTATCTTAAAACTAGTCAGTTACA
Organism: Taurulus bubalis; assembly: GCF_910589615.1. Taxonomy (NCBI): domain Eukaryota; kingdom Metazoa; phylum Chordata; class Actinopteri; order Perciformes; family Cottidae; genus Taurulus; species Taurulus bubalis. The sequence goes on from NC_136609.1 coordinate 5,034,863, forward strand.
GTTTTAGTTTGTTTTGGAGTCACACCGTAAAATAGTTTTATGCAACCTGAAGGTTATTCAAATAATTGGGAACCAATATATGTATCTTTAGCTGCTGGTGGAGCTTTTTCAACTAATAACAGCTGCCTGCTGCCCTGAGTGAAGAAAGTAAAAAGAAATGAGCAAAGAAAAATAAGAAACAATTCTTCTCCCATGCAACTCAAAGCAATAATGGCCTCCCCTTTGTGCTGACAAAATACTCCCCAAGCTTAAATAATTGGGGTAATTACACTTTCAATGAAAAGGAGGCCGCCACTATTAGGCCATTGTGGGTTCTTGTCTTGCAGTCCTTGAGACTGAACAGCAATTACAGCAGAGAGAAACCACCTGATGTCTAAATTGAAGTGAGTTTATATTTCATATACACAAACAAGCAAATCATTTGTCAATTCCACACACTTGTGTCATTGATGCGTACCGAGTCTGTGCTGACTTTAGTATTCTCTACTTTGCTAATGTTCTGCTGTGTTGTAGCAAGTCTCATAATCTGAAGGCTGATGATTATATTACAGATGTTAAAACTGGAACTAACGCATCTAATCAGTGTATTTTACAGTTTTTAAATATATTAAATAAAAGCAGAATTATTCATTAAATAAAGACTCTGCTGACCTACCTACACTCCAGTCCACTTCATGGACAGCGTCCCCATAGATGCCGTGACGGCTCGTTCCTCTGAATGCTGCTGAAGCAAACATGGCTGTGTGCACTTGGATGAAAGAGAAAAACAGGAGGAAAGGGCCGGCCGAGTTCCTACAGAAACAATTTAATTACTTGCATATAAATAAATATATTGGAATAGGGCTGCAACTAACCGATTATACTATTATTCGATTAATTGTTTAGTCCATAAATCAAGGTGTTGTCTTTACATTTCTTGTTTTGTCCAAAACCCAAATATATTCAGTTTAATATTATGATATTAAACAGAGAAAGGCAGGAACTCTACACATTTGAGAGGCTGAAAACAGCATGTTATGCCATCTTTCCATGAAAAATGTCTTCAACAATTAATCTATTATTAAAATAGCTGCCAATTTTTATTCTGTCAATTGAGCCATTGATAAATTGACTAATTGATGCAGCTCTATCTTTAAATAAACAGTTTTTGTCTAGTTTTTAATGATTCATGCTCTCTTAAGTGTAGCATATCATAACTAACCTTGTTAAAAAGATTGCAATTTTGATCAATAAACAAGACCATGAACAAGACTGACCTAGTTTTCAGATACAACTGAAATGTACCTCTCAAGGAAGTCCACTGCCTCATGAGTCATCCTCTGTGTCAGGTTTTCAGATGTGAATGGCTGCTCCACAACTTTGTGGTTCCTCATGAGAATACAGTTGAGGTATGGCATCATCATGATAGATCCTGCTGCCAGACCTGTGACCAGGGCCAACAGAGACAGCAGGCTCAGGATCAGCCCTCTGCGCATGGTGATGATGCCGATGTAGTGGAGTGAGGCTGCAGTGACCAGGACAATGCCTAGTGTCCTGTATGGTACATATTTATGGATCTGAAAAACTGTGCCATGTCCAGGCTGGCAGTCTCGCAGGTTGGTTACTGGGATACCGAAGAAATAGTTGAAGCCATGGATGCTGGGATGGTGGCAGTGATCATCACTGCTCTTACAGTTAAGTCCGAGGTGCCATTTTCCTGAAAACAAGAAAGGAAATTAAAACAAAAGTATTGAAAGAGTACGGCCCATGATAACTGAATGTCTGTTCCATAACAATGGAAGAACATTTAACTTTACATCTGCTATAAGAGCCAAAGTCCTGCATGACCAGGCTAGAGACATTCTGACCTACATTCGTTTGGCATTCAAATTTGAATATGAAATGTCGTTAGCGGTGAAGCTAGATAGTAATTCTGGAGATCAGGGTGGGTCAAAACCAGAGGGTGCATATAAGAAAAGGACGTGGTCATCGGGACGTCAACCATTAGTTGGTGGACTACCGTTTTGAAGCCTAATTCGTTGATTTGGCCGTCACCATCTGGGATTACGGCAGTCACCACCTTGGTTTTTTGCAAACCGGTTTACAGAAGTTAACATATTTGGAGTGCGGCGTAGTGATTGGTATCGCAGTGTCAATCACATTCGACACTGAGGTAAACAGTACAATTACAGGACGTTGATCATATTACAATGCAATTAACCAGGAATGTGTAAATGCATTTATTGGATTGGCCACCGTAACATGTTGCTGGATGATGTAGTATTGTGTTGCAGCCAAAGTAGAGGCAGATTCAACTCTTTTTTTTGGTGCAGACTTCTACACCTGCATCCCTTCGGTGGTGTTTTTTTTTTTTTACCACGAGTGGATATCCTCCAAAAAGTTACTTTTGTGCGTTTTCCGCTTGTTATATCTGCATACTGCCTTTACAAAATTAACTTACGTCTTTGCATGTTACTGTTTTAAACAAAACTACTTGGTTAGGTTTAGTTATCCATCGTGAAATACTTAGTTAGATTTAGAAATAGATTGTCAAAGTATGCAAGTTATGTTACAAAACATCAACATTAACTTCTAGTTATTTTTCATAGGTATAGCTCCGAATGCTGGATCAGACGAGTCGGCTGTATGTGTACACTCAAGCCTAACCATAACAAACTCCTGTTATTGATAAGTCTGATTGTTCCATATATGTGATGAGTTATCTTTAAATGTATGGTATTTGTATCGTATTATTCAAAAACTGACATTCCTGGTTATTTTAGCTATAAACTATTATTAAACTCTTGACGACATAACAATATATTGTTCTCACATTATAAAATAAAATATTAATATATGTTCCTGCTCCTAAATTTCAGAAGGAAGAATATTGCAGTGTTCCTAATGGAAATCCCAGGATTCAACCACACTGAAGAAAAACAACAATGAGAGCCCAGTCAAACAAGTATTTGAAAACCTTTTTGCATATAACAGAGATCCACATTCAAGAGCTTCTCAAGAAGAACTATGATTTACCAATAAGAGCCGTCTCATAGCCCTGTTGTTTTGCAATATTAGCAAAGGTAACCTCTTGGCTGGGAAGACCTCCAGAGGCTGCATTAAATAAAAAGACACCTGGTCTGTGATAACCAGCTATACCTGTTGGAGAGGAAACATACACAGTTTAGATCACATACCATGTGAAACGTGGAAATATAGATCTGTGATAACCTGTTTGAGATGTGGGGGACTACAGTTTGCTATATACGAACCGTATCGAATACTTCCATGTAAATAATTCAGTCATTAATTAAATGGGCTTTCTGCGGAAGTGGAAAATATCTTTTTGATTTGACAGTGTTCAACAGCTCTGTGTCTGTGGATGTAGCCTGCAGACCAACATTAGGCATTGTGTCAGTCAGTCAAGGCTCTTTTTTTCACATTGGTGTCTATGAACAGGCCTGATCGTATCGGATATCGTCCTGTGAGAAATGCTGCCCTGCTGGGGGTGCATAGGCTGGCTGCAGCGATGTGGTGGGTCAGCTTCACGCCCTCCTGTGCCAGCTGGTCAATATTGGGGGTCCTGCAAATCAGTCACATAGAAGGTTAAAGCATCCAGACAGACACATGTAAGAGTTCTTTTTTAAGTAATGCTGCTTGGAATTTAAATTTCATCGTGCTAAATTAGGGGATAATAATTTTAGTTTAAGGCTCTGTTCTTATTAAAGGATAACAATCTCACCTGTTTCAGACAGTGTAGTGCTAGTGTCACTACAAAACCACTACAATACACACAGACAACACTTTCAAATCAATACTTTCTCAATACCTTATTTTAATAAATACAAACATTACAAATAATTTCCCCATCAAATAAAAAGGCAGCAAAGCAGGGATAAAAAAGTATAATATGAATCTCAGCGAGCTTTTGGTACTTCTTTTTGTTTCGTAAAATAAAATAATTTAGATTCAAACCTTTTTATTTGATTTTTGAGTTATCCGTACAGAAACCAAAATCAGTTTCCTAGTTATTTTGGACAATCCACAGAATATACCATGAAAAAGACCTTGTGAAAAACTGTTGACAGGGTTTTTTTGTGAGCAACAGGGACAAAGCACTCATTATCTAGCTGTAATCAATGGACACCGGTTCCACTGATTAGTTAGGATACTGTTAGTATCAGGTTTACACCCTCCTTGGGACCACAGTGAAGTTAGTGCAGACAAGACTGCAGTCAGAGAGACATAGCCACTCCAAACTAGGAAGAGAACTGGATGAAAATAAATAAATGAATAAAGGAAATCAAATGTCGACAGTTTACATGTTGCTCTAAAACACTCTGCCGCCCAGCCCCACAGAGCAACATGTTTCACCTCAGAGTTGTATTGCCATAGCAGCCCAGGTCTCCAATCCCCAGGTCATCCACCATGATCAGAACAAAGTTGGGCTTGCTGCTATTGTGAAGAGACACAGAGCTCAACTCGAAGAGCAGCAGCAGAGATGACGGCAGCCATGTGGACTTCATGTTCTCAGAGCAGAGACACTAGAGGAGAAATCACAGCGAATGCGGATACAGTTGTACTTATTATGTTGCCCATGCAGACTATTTTTTAAAGATGTTTACAATTACATAACTATATTTTTTTCTTCCAAAAACTATATGACAGAACTAATCCTGCCTCAAGAACTGTGTGTATGATACAAAAATGACTCCTCATTTTCCATGTGTTTTCCTGACGAAAGTCCAGCAGCACGTGTCAGCTCGATACATGCATTGGGTCTTTTCAAAATAAAACGTCCGTCTTCACAGGAAACTCAGTTAGGTTTAACCAACAAAACTACTTTGTTAGGTTTAGGAATGGATCGGCGTTTGGGTTGAAATAACTACGGTATTACGCAAGTTACGTGAATGTAATGTGCTGTACTGTAGCTTTGTATTGTGTGCCCTTCTCCCCCCATATAATGTTGTATTGTGTATTTCATCCTGTACAGTTTGCTCTTGTTTTATGTTTGTTATGGTCTGTCAAGAGACTACAGATGCGAATTAGCTGTAGCTAAAATCTGGTACAGTGCATCAAATGGTGACATTTAAGTTTTAACTGTACGTGGTCCCTTTTAAATAAAGATTGATTATGATTATATATATATATATATATATATATTAAAAATGCATCAACGTTGACATCTTGTTTCACATGGTGATCGAACAGCGATCTTCTGCCTTTAAAGTTATTGTGACCAACATTCTGAACGAGAGGAGCTTGAGTTGCTTGTAGAATGTGATGGTGTGTCTGCCCTCAGGTCAGCACACGGTTCCTATTTAACTGAGGGTTATGCCTTTTTTTCCCAACTTGCTCTGACGTCATGCACACGTGGTCAACGATAATCTCATGAGAGCGAGGCAGCCACCGATTTTTTTAGCCAGGCGCCGCAGTAGCTCCCACCGACTGCGTGGCCCAGTGCATGATGGGAAACGCCTGGCTGTTGCCACAGAGAGCTGATTGGCTCTTAGATCTGACAGCAAACACCACATATTGTAGAAAATCTTTATTTTATGTGTAGTTGTAATACTTAATGCTCGATTGTCGACTATTTATGTAAGCTATTATATTGTGTACAGGCTTTTATTGTAAAGGGGAAAACGGAAGGAGAGAAGAATAAAAGTGGTTGCCGTCTTGTTACCAATGTAGCCGAGGGTTTATCTTGCGCCTATACTGTACAATAATAATGAAATAACACGATGGTCCGTTAGTTGGCATAAGACGGCAACCACTTTTATTCTTCTCTCACGCTTCACTCGAACATCTCCTCTCTCTCCGTTTTCCCCTTCACAATAAAAGCCCGTACACAATATAACAGCGATTAGTCTCAGGTTTAATCTAAAAACATATCTTGTGTGGTTGATAATACAAAATCGTATTCATACAACACACATCAAAACCAGTAGTAATGTATTTCACAGGTAGACATACAAAAAACAAAGGATGCAGCAACACACACATTTCTACATAAATCAATATTTACAAACCCATATGAATAAATCCAAACGTAATATGTAAACTACAAGTAGACTAAAGATCGGAACTAACAGGAAGTCTTTCTCGTTTTTTCTGTGACTTCCTGTGTTTACTTTGAAGGCAGCCTAAAACTGTCTGAATTGACTAAGGTTTTTGTGAACGCCTCCTGCTGCTGCCGCTGCTCTCTCTGGATTCCAGGCGAGGCGCAGCTCTTTGAACGAGCCTGTTGTTTGTACAGCCTGTTGTTTGTTTGTACAGTCCGTGATCAAGACTATGTCATACTTAAACACAGAGACAGACTATCGCTCATTGTGAGCTGTGACTCGTCTTTAACCACCGGATCGCCTCTAACGTCACTTATTGGAGAAGGAACTCAGGTGTTTTACACTTACCTTCTCTTCCTGTATACTAAGGGCTCATCCAAAATAATGTGCATCCACGTTTCCCTCTTGCGTCTTTTCCTCGCGTATCAGAGAGACGCAAGGAAACCATGCGAGGAGAGAGGAAATGTGTTTTTTCGAGAAACGAGACGACGGCCGTTTCTCAATCAGCGTTCTTCTCTGTACTCGTGTTCTCGTGGACTCGTGAAACGTCATCAGTCGCGGCCCAAGTACTGTTCCAATTCAAAAGTCCGCTTCTCGCCAAGAACGGTGAAAATGCCCGGATGTGACTTGATCCGCCCATTTTACCGGGGATGCATCAGAGCAGACTTGAGCGTACTTGAGAGAGCCAATATCCCAGAATGCATTTCTGACCAGCAAACGGGGAACAATGACGGATGAGAAAACTCACAACTGAAAGTTGACATTCTCTGAATACTACCGTTGTTGAGTCACAACATGTAATTTTAGGATGTTTTGAGGCGAGAACTTAGTTGTTTAAGCATCAAATCTGTGGTCGCTTTCTCAAGAATCGGCCTACTTAAAAAGATACGCCGACGGGTTGAGGTCCTGCTCGCGGGACCGTGAGCCCCGCAGCACCGGGCCGTCAGCGCTCTGCTGCCCGCCGAGAGCAGCCTGATCCCGACTGGACTTTTTGAAATGATCCGCTGGCTCCGATGTCTCCGTATCGATTAAACATGAGATATACTTCTGTTTCGAGCATTTAACAAGTAATCATTATTATTTATTCACAGTCACATTAAATCAGTTTGACTGAAGGAAAGGTTGCGGTTTATAATTTAAGATTTTAATTTAACTTTTACTTTGAACTACAGCGGTGTCTTATTACTTTTGACCGAATTGTTTGCAATTATATGTGTGTGTATATATATATATATATATATATATATATATATATATATATATATATATATATATATATATATAATACATACAATTATATGTGTATCTATATAAGTATTTATATAAAATACATATTTATAAACACTATATATATATATATATATATATATATATATATATATATATATATATATATATATACACACACAATGATATGTGTATGTCTGTGAAACCAGTGCAAAAAAAGCAGGGTTGTCATATTTTGTTTGACTGTAAAAATACTTTACAGTGAAGAATCAGAGTAACCATGACAACAACAGCTGAGGTGGTGACGTCATCAAGTCAGCTGCTGTTCCAATTGCAGAAAGACCGTCCTGCATTCTCCTGTCTTTGAGAGTCTGGACTCCCAAGTCCGTACTTGTGTACTTGGGTATTGAGAAACGGCCGACCTTTCCTCTGAAGCGTCATGTGAAGGGACATCTGTTTCTGATGACGGTAGATCAGCTGATCACAGCTAGATCAGCTGTGGGCTGTAACAGCTGTATGCACACGTGCACCGTACTAATATGAATAAAGACATAGTTAGCATCCCTCACATAAACCTCACATGACAGATCAGGGAATTGTTTTCTTTGTTTGTCCTGCAGGTAAATCAGAAAATGAATAAAAGATCAAACTTGGGAGTTCAATTTAATCTGAGATCTAGCGTCACTCTGGGATAAAATTTCAGTGATGTTGAGATGGATCAGATCAATCGGCTGCAGCCTCCACTCAAAGAACTGATATCCAAAGAGGCCGTTAAAAGAAGGCTGCTCTTGAGAGGAAGACCAAGAAAAGGAATTATTTTTACATTAAAGTGCTTGTGGATGAAGACATCCCCTGAACATTAGGTCCCTCTTAATTCTTATGTTTATGCAGTCTTAACAGTTCCAGTGCTTCCATCGTGCAGCAATACGATAGTGTCATCAGCATCACAATATTGATTTGTTTACAGCAATCAGACTGATTACTTCTAAAATGATTGCGGCAATCAGTGGTAACCGGGATATCATTTTAAAAACGGAAGTTTGATAGGTGAACACTAGTTATTAATGTTTTCTTATGGCATTATGGTCATGAGGATATGGAATGCTTGTGCAAAAGCTGTTACTCGTTTTATTTCTAGACTTTGCTACTTTACACAATTCTTAGGTGGCCACGGTTTGCCAGGTGAGTGATCTGAAGAATGCAGAGTGTAGGATTGTGACCAGTGAGCTCCTATTCTCACATCAGATAGCAGTTTTAAATATGTGTACTGTATGCTGTATCTGTTTCTATGTAATACATATTATAATCAATCAATACGTCATGTTCACTGCAGCGATTTTACTCACAAAAACTTCATGAAAAACTGAAATTGTACTTGGTGATATATGTACTATACTACTGACGCTCTGTTCTGCAGTTCTTTAACAATATTTGAAATGATGTTACAGGTGATGATAATACGGTGCTCCATTATATATCTATGAAACAATCTCAGCATCTGATTTACCAATATCATCCCTTTAAAAAAAATGGGAGCAAGACCTACTGATCATACAACGTGACGACTTATGGCCCCAAATATGCAAAAACATATTTTCTATCTTCACCACTCATTCAATACAAATATATTCAAAGAGTGCACTACACGAGAAAAACTGTTCAAAATGGGTTTCACAGATCACACCAATTAAACCTAAACAACCCATCCAACAAACTACTCTCTGTAATCATCACCGAGAAAACTATCCTCATGAACTGGAAATCAAGACCAAATTAATATTACACATATACTTATCAAATATGTATCAATGTAAAAGTTATTGACAGCTGATTTTGACATAATCCATTCATCAAAACCCTTAATTCCTAAATTCCCCACTGATTTCACTGAACGCCTCTCTTTGTCCGTCCACCAACCACAACATCATCATTTAAACAGTGATCCCTACTTTTTATATGACATGCAGTTGCACACATAATCAGACAGATCTCTCAAAGATCATCATTATTGTTATTATTATTAGTACCTAATCTTAATTACTCACTTAATACTATTGTTGTTGCTATAATCACCATCTTTAGACTTCTTCTTCTTACTGTTAGTACAACAGTAGGCCTTTTTCTATAAATTGCGAGAAGAGTGAATTTGAGCATAAAGGAATGTTCCTGATGATTTTTACTTAAGGCTTTATCAAGGCATGAAAGAAATCCTGCAAATGTATTCTGCTACCCCCTTTAAGTCCTGACTCAGTCTTAAGGAATGACTGTAGAAACAAGTAGTGTGTGTGTGTGTATCCAAAGCGAGGGCTCAACTGAATGCAGCACCATGAATGCCTCAGGAGAGAATGTTATCCCCATTCTTGCCTTTTGACGACAGGAATTTTGAATGTGATCATTCAGATCATGTTGCCTTTGATATGCCTTTAGACACCGTCTCCAAAAATATATCTTCTCTTCTGAAAAATAGAAACAAAGGTTATAGAGTTATAGCTTTGTAAGCGAAGACGATTTAAGTTTCAGTTTGCATCTAATAATGTAACAAAAAACACAACAACATTTTAATGAAATGGTCACGTTGCAGACATCTGAGATCCTGAATGACATGTTGCCGTCTGAGATCACAACTCCAAGGGCTGAAGCTCAACATAGTGTTCTTTCTGCTAAAGGAAGATTCTTTGTAATACAACATGAATGTGTGTCTGAATCGGTTTCTGAATGAGTGTGCTGCAACGAGGCTGACCACTTAACAGCTTGCAGCTCACATAATAGACCGTCCACACTTCACTACACCTCTACCCATCTGCCACAAATTCAACCATTAGGCTTTGTCATGAGCAGTCGAGTCACATCCCTACAGGTTTCTGCTGGACACAGCTCTTAAAAACATTGCCCTCTCGTCTGAACTATCAGCTGCATTAAAGACTTTTTCTTCTTTTAAAGCCTTTTCAAAGAATTCCATTGTCAGCCTTCTCTAACACAAAAGGCTGTAGAACACAGCAAGAAGGCCTCCTGCAGGTTGGGTAGATTGAACACCTATGGACCTGAGAGAAGACTCGGGCATCAGACGCATGTCGATAAGATCCATTTGGTGTGAGGCACTTTTAAATAAAATAGCACTACGGGCAACAGGGTAGGTTGGTGGACAGAACAATACATGAAGTGATGCTAGTAAACTGCACTCACTGGGCAGCATTGTGACATCATACAACAAAGTCACATAGTCAGATCATCCATCAGGTTCTATCACACCAACAGAATATCCAGAATATCTAAAGCACTTTATTTGGAGGTCAAACGTGAGTTATTGCTAGTGGGTTTGTCTGATAGCAACAGACAGCTTCGGTTATCATTTTACATGAATTATGTAATCTGAAGTACTATGAGTACACCATGACAACATACATTACACACTGTAATACGTAAAACACAAGACATAAAAACAAAACAAATAATAGCAAATCTTAACAGGAAGGTTTGAGCTGCTTTTTAAAAGTACCCATAGTGTCAATAAATCAGGGAGAGACTTCTTATTTATTTTACATCTGGAGCAAGGAACGCTCAAAACACCCTGATCAAATCTCAGTGAGGTCAGTATCTTTGGAGGTCAATGTTACAATTAGAAGTGATGTGGGATGTATAGGTACTCGTAAAAGGGGCCTACATTTACAGTAGTCAGCGCAGAGGAGCAGCCGCTCCACACTCTCCTGGTTTCTGCTCAGTGACCAACTCACAATCAGGTGAGGATCGGAACAAAACGCAACCGGTAAATGGAAAGTTTCGCCTCGTGTCTCCCAGCTCTCTTTTCACCACCATAGATACAACAGAGTAAAAAGAGGTATTGTTCCGGCTTTCATTGGATTGGGAACTCACTGTCTCTATAAGTGTTGTAATTAATTGCTTAACTGCTTCTAAAAGGTCTTAAGGCTCTAGGTTATTTCTGACATCATTTTACACATCAAAGTTTGTTTCCACGTGTACTAGTGCACGTGTGAAAAAAGTTGAACGAAGTGTCTCAAAAGGGCTCGGTGTGAAGTCTGATATATCAAGTGATGACACTTAAGTCAGAGCTTGAAAATAAAAGGAATCTGGTTGGAGTTAGAAAGATGTAACCTTACCAGACCACTGCAGGCTTCCGTCAGGGTGCCAGAAAACAATCCTCCGAAAATAACTTACAAAGTTATTATGCCAAAGTTATTTGTAAAACTGGACAAAGGAGGTCATTTAATGTTCATGTGAACCAAATAAAGACATATGAATAGCAATATTTTACAAGGGTGCACTTATCTTAACAAGCAAGATCCATTTGTTGGTCTTTCGTGAAACGGCATCTTGGAAAACTTCCCCACTTTAATAACAGAGAACAGGTGCATAGTAAATGGACCTGTACTTGTATCACGCTTTTTTCTTTGGACTACATTCATACACCGTAGGCACAGCTACGGGAGCAATTTGGGGTTGAGTGTCTTGCCCAAGGACACATCGCTATAGGCTATCGGAGCCTGGAATCGAACCGCCAATCCTCTGATTGAACTACGACCCTGCTCACCACAGTCGCACACATGGATGCAATAACTGTGTGAGCTTTAAACCGAACTGGGAACAAAAAAGCATGTGGATCATACGATTGTGGAAGTCAGTGTGATAAGGTTGGTCTCCTCTGTTAAGCTCTGTTTGCAAGTCAGTTCTCCAGGCCACAAACTAGTTTTACCATGAGCCTGACAAGAGTCACACAGGTGCAGTTTATTCAGGACCAGTCAAAACATTTAGGACTTGTCATAATGCAGTTGCAGATATCTGAATCTGGTCCAAAGAAAAGTGAGATAGTTTGAATTGAGTCATCTTTTTAGAGGAAGTTTTGGATGTCCTTTTGTTCCAATTCTGCTAGACACTTAATATTTTCTGGGAAAGAGTCAGAAAAAAAGGTGACCTGAAGTTGTGGAACCTAGTTTTATCTGTTAAATCCCACAGAGTGCATGATAAAAATGAGTAAGCAGCATTTAAACAGGTTAATAGTGCCATCATAGCAGTACAAAAGAGTTTCTTCATGATGTAGAAAGAAAAACAAATACTTTAACATAAACATCAGATTTGAACATCATATGCACTAAATAAATGAAGACGGATGATTTTATAGACACCCAAGTCAAAAAATACAAATAAAATATCTGTTGTCCTGTTTTGTTTTTTTAATAAGTTTACCAGTTAAAAGTATGACTTGTATGTTGATGTGATGGCATTTAGATCAGACAAAAGTCTTCCTTGGTTACCTATAATGAACTCTTTACACTAAACATGTTTTTAGACAGAAACATACATTAAGCCTTTTTTTTTCCTTCTTTTTTTTATAGGTACAGGATGCATACACTGAACAGTGATTGATGATTCACTTAATTTATTTGTAATTTTATGAATTGTAAATGTTCATACTTTGTATATTGTATTTAGAATAAATTAATATTGTGTATTAATTCTTCAACTGAATTCAGTTGGATTGCTAGACACCACAATGAGAGCTCTGGGCTTTCTTACAGTTCTTTAATCCCAGTTTTTTGGGTTCTCGTAAATTTGGCATTGGTCTTTTATTCTGTTTTCCACTGCTCTTCTCTCACTGCCTTAGCCTTCTCTAGTTAATCCCTCTCATCAAGTGTAAAAGTGCAAAACTGTAACCAGTGTAATCCAATTATGCAATAAAAAAAATAGGGGTTAGAGATACATTCACATTGCATTACCTGTTTCGTGAATGTTTATGTGTTTTATATACATTACTTTGGAGCTTTGTCTTGGGAGGTAAATGTGAGGATGCTGCAATATCACCAGCAGGGAGCAGTGTTGTTAAGCAATCCCAAAAGGCATCAAGCATCAGTCCTGTCGGTCAGGATGCAGAAACCTAGAGTTGAGCAGCACTTCAGAAACAGAAGAAACAGAGACGTCGACAAACCCTGCCAACCCTGGATTCTTTTTTTTGAAAATCATTGCCTTTCCGCACAATTAGATGACATTTAATTTAGCTGAAGCTTTTATCTAAAGCGACTTACAATAAGTGCATTCAACCATGAGTACAAACTCAGAACAATAAGAATCAAGAAAGTACAATTTCTTCAAGAAAGCCAAACTACAAAGTGCCATAACTAATGCAATTTAATTTTTTTTTTTTTTTTTTTTCCAAGATATAGTCGGAAGAGATGGTTTTACCATGTCCTGGATGTAGATTGGACCCTTCTGAGTGAGATGGGGACGTATTCTCCTGATTTCGAACAGCATGAACCTATGGAACGTGTTGTTGCAGTAATGTTGGCAGTCAGTGAGAGTTGACTGTCGAGTGTCACACCGAGGTTCCTGGCAACAGAGTTGTTGAAGGTAATGGTCAGGTCGTGGGTGGGAGCCTTTCTGTACAAAATATTTATGGAATTATAGAATAATAAAATCAATTCTTGACATTGTATTGCTATTTCACCTGTGATAACAATATCAAACTCTTATGACGAGGAGAAAAAACTACACTGTCATGGGTAGGCCTACATTGTGGTCGATTAAACACATGCAGGTCTTGAGCCCTCCCCATATTTGTGCCTCATGGGGTAGAGTGGTCCTCCTGTAACAACAAGGATATCATGGTCCCCACAGTTTGCATGTCGAAGTGTCCGTGAGCAAGATACTGAACCCCAGGGGCTTCACAGTAGCCCACTGCTCTTAACCTTTTGGAAACCACCCTAATTGTAGGCCCTTTCCTTGAAAATTGCATACCCAAACTAAAAAGGCTGTATCTCTGCAACCACCAGGGCCTTTTTAATAAATTGGGTGTTATAATAAAAAAGGTACACATGTGAGATTTTGTTTAGATGTGTAAATATCAGTCTATATGCTACTGGTTAAGAGTGAATGACACAGAAAAAAATTAAAAGGTTTTATTTATTTATTAGCCTTTATTTTACCAGGTCGGTCCCGTTGAGATACAATGATCTCTTTTCCAAGGGAAGCCTGGCCAAGATAGCAGCATAGACAAAGTTTCAACATACACAAGACACACAGAAAACACATAAAACAGATAAAAGACATTAGAAGATAAGACAGGACTAAAACAGTGCTTACTGAATTCAGAATGAACTTTGGGTATAATTAATAAATAAAACTCATTGGAACGTAAGCAGTAATTGCTCTGGGATTTAGAGATGTAGTTGCATAAATAGTGGGGGAGCAGACCCAAGATAGCTTTATAAATAAAAATATGCCAGTGTATAAGGCGGTGTGCTGCCAGAGATGGCCACTCAACTCGAGCATATAAGATGCAGTGGTGAGTGAGGGCTTTACAATCAGTGACAAACCTTAAGGCACCATGATATACAGTGTCTAGAGAACGCAGACAGTTTGCTGGGGCATTCATATATAAGATCACTGTAATCAAGTACAGGGAGGAAAGTGGTAGCAACCAACATTTTTCTGTTAAAAAAAGAAAAACAAGATTTGTGACGGAAAAAGAATTCCAGTTTCACTCTTAATTTTTTTACCAGATTTTCTACATGTGGTTTAAAAGAAAGTCGATCATCAATTAAAATGCCGAGATACTTGTAACAATTCACAAGTTTCAGGTCCGCCTAAGAAAAAAGCACTTTCAGGATGATTATTTCTTTGAAATGATGCAGCTTTAAGGTTCAACTCTAACCCAAATCATAGCACAACATGTGAACATTCTCTAACCCAAATCATAGCACAACATGTGAACATTCTCTCTGCAAAGGTTGACTTTGATAAAGTGAAGCGGAACAAAGTTAAAGAGGGTTTAGTACAAAGAAGGAGGACTCCAAAATTCGCATTGGGGCACATTTGCGTGCATCTGTGTCATTTTAATTTTATATACCAAACCAAATATTTCACTTGTATATTACTTATGGTGTTCAATACATTGAAATACAGCAGTTTGGGGCATTTTTTCACAAATCAAGCTATGATTTACAGTTGTATTTAACAATCGCTCAGTCTTCGGGGGATTGGTTTCTTTAAGATGCTAAGGATGCGGTAAATGCAGAGGCCACGTTTCATGTATGTATGCATGTACAGTATGTAACGTAATTGTAACATAATATAATTTGAAATATATGTCCACACTACTACGTTTTCATTTTAAAATGCATATCTCTTGCTACGTTTACACTGAGCGTCCTCAGTACGTCGGAGTTTTAGAGCACTGAAAACGGAGGAGTTTGCAAACTCCTCCCGAGGACGGATACGTTTTCACTAACGGATGCCTCACTATCTCATGAGTTGCCACAGAACTAGCAGCAGTAGTTGAGTTTGGAGACTTGATCCACTTCGTGAAAGTATATCTACTTTGCTCAGTTTGCTGCAGCAGTTGAGAAGTCGCTCTTCTTCGCTCATCTGCAGCTTGATACTTTTCAGTAAATGCTGTTTGCTTGTTCTGGAAGTGTCTTTCAACATTAAATCTTTATTTTTTTGCTAATTGCTCGCAACATGTCAAGCATACGTATTCGTTTGAAAGCAAATTAATACGTCCACGCAGAATTAAGCTCTATTTTTCTCTGACTTTTCTTTTTGGGGATTTATCCATTAATAGTTTACAGAGGGTGGGGCTCTGCAAATCATGATTAGCCACCTGGAAAGACACTTGACATAGGATGAGACACATTTTAGTAAAATAATATTACATGTTTTATTTATTTGCAGTGACACAGCACCTCAGCGCCTCAAACTGCAAGATTCTAAGAGGTGGTCCGTTTGAAATATTGTCTACTGTGCAAAACATTTAATAACATTCACTTAAATGGGTTTTTTTGTCAAAGCCTCAGGGAGCCGCAACAGAGGGGTTAATAATAATACATTTAATTCATATAGCGCTTTTTAATGGTAGACACTTTTTTTTTTAAATCATCATATAAGTTATACAATAAAAACTCTCTGAGTTCCAGAGGGAGGGGCAGCTATGGAGAAGGCTCTGTCACTCCATGTCCGGTGCTTGATCCTATGGGGGATGGACAGGAGGTTGGCATCAGAGGAGCTGACGGGATGGAGTGTGATAGTGGAGCTGGTCGGTGAGGTACGAGGGGCCTGATTATGGAGGGCTTTGTGAGTGAGGAGAAGGATTTTGTATTGGATCCGTTTTGTGGGACGGGGTGTCAGTGGAGGTTCTGGAGAACAGGGTTGATGTGCGGGTGTGGGTGAACAGGCAAGCAGCAGAGTTCTGGATATGCTGGAGTTTATTGAGGATTTTGGATGATGTGCGATAGAGAATACTGTTGCAATAGTCAATTCTGGAGGTGATGAAGGCGTGGATCAGAGTCGTCCTCAGAAGATTGGCGGTTTGGATTCCCGGCTCCACAAGTCTATGTCGATGTGTCCTTGAGTAAGACAATTAAGTCCAAATTGCTCCCACAGGCTGTCCCTGCGGTTTATGAATGGGTATGTTAATTAGAGTCCTGATGGGCAGGTGGCACCTTGCATGGTAGGCCCTGCCTTCAGTGAATGATAATAATAATGTAATACTGTATCAGCATTTTCAACCAGCAATGTCCATTTCAAACCAAAAGATGCCAGGATTGTCTTGCACAACCTGGAACCAAGAAAAGCATTGATGAAATTAAAACAGGCACTGTGGACTTTGTGTAAAGCTCACGCCAAAAAGGTATAACTCGAGGAGTCCTATACAGCAGGGGTTCTTAACCTTTTTGACATTCAAATATTAACACTGTATTGGTTTATTAACTAATTGATCACACTCTTTGTCGAAATGAGTGAGGAGTCCTTACTTTAAATCCAAGCCGGTTGTTTATTTCGTATACTTGTTGAAACTATAGGAACTTGAATACAACTGAATACAACAGGCTAACATTCTAACTTGACGGGAGGTGCACGCCCTACACCCTAACCCCACTGCTCATGTGCACTTCCCCGAGTACGGTGTCCCGTAGCGTGCATACAGAGCGCGAACATAATCATTCATAAGAATGATCTACATCCCCTTTCTTTAGTTCGTGCCTTTCATAGAGAACAAATGGAAGGCTGGGCATTAACCAACAAGATAATAACATAGCTGTTGTTTTTAATTTTGCGATATTGTTATATAGAGTAGAAATTAGTAACAGTTTCAAACAACCATCTTTAAATATACTTGAACGGTAATTAACCAACTTATACATTCATATTGCAAGACATTCCAGCATTCATCGCCCTTCAACTAGACATACAACCTCCCATAGAGTACAGTGCGGATTCAGCTTTTTTTTTCTCGATGATGTAGGAGTGTGGTTCCTTGCACCGTCCTTTCACAGCGCCCAGACGGTCGTGTCCCTTGGTAGTCGGCATCCTGACGACTTGTCCCTCTGCGAGTGGCTGTAGTGGGTGGCTTGACGCATCATAGTATCGCTTTTGGGTGAGTCTTTTATTCTGGAGTTGGACAGTAATCTGCTTTGTGATTTTTGGGGCTGGCTCTAACAGTCTGGTGCTGACAGGAAGAGCTGAGCGCGTTTGTCGTGACATCAGACGTTCTGCGGGTGAGCCCAATGCTTGGTCGCGGGGAATATTTCTGATGTTCAGCAGATTGAGGAAGATGTCGGTCCTGTCTCTGTGAGATTTCTCCATTAATTGTTTGGCACTGCGGACCGCCCTTTCTGCCAATACGTTCGACTGTGGATACTCCGGGCTGCTGGTGACATGGATAAAGTCCCACTGTATGGCGAAATCTTTGAAACGTTGGCTTGTGTACTGCCATGCATTGTCTGTGATGAGGGTGTGAAGCGCACCGTGAACCGAAAAGTGTCTTTTCAGCTTTGTGACCACAGCTGCTGAAGTTGCGTCACGGAGGAGGTCCATTTCATACCATCCTGAGTAAGAGTCTACCAGCACCTGGTATTGTTGTCTGTGCCACTCGAACATATCAGTAGCCACTGTGGACCATGGCAAGACTGGAACCAGATGAAGTTGTAGAGGTTCCTTTTGCTGGTGTGGTCTGGTGCTGTTGCAGACGGAGCATGACAGCAGCTCCTCCGCAATGTCATTGTTCATTGTCGGCCAAAAGACTGTGCTCCTGGCTCTGCGCTTGGTCGACTCTAAACCTGGGTGACCCCTGTGTATGATGTTAATGTATTGCATTCCCACGGCCCTCACAGGTGAAAAACGGAACGTTTTTGGCGGCCCTCTAGGTGGCGCTATGGCCCTATGGTTAAGAATCACTGCTATACAGTATATATATGTTTTTTCGTCACCATGACTGATCCATAAATCAGTACCTCAGGATTCCATTTTCAGCCCATTATTAGTCTCCATCTTCATAGAGGATGTTTCTCAACACAGATATTCCAACATCATGGGTCGGAGGTGAAAGCAACCCGAAACAACCTGAAAAATTATCAGAAAGCGAGCCTGGATTATCATATTTGAGCCATGCAAGTGGTGCTATCCAAAAAAAAAAAAAGAGTCAATCTTGTCCAGATCTCTTCTTTACAATTAAGCTCGGTGAGTAGATTACTTTAGATAGTAGATACTTTGGCAGACAACTCCAGTGGACCAACCATCGGTCTAACATTTGCAAACGACAAGCTTGATCTTAAATTCAGAGCCAGTCTACAAAACAGGTAAGGGGTTTTATGCAACATTCCTTCCTTTCCTCTCAGCATTAGACTGCAATACTAAAGCTCAAGGACTTCAACATCCACAAAACAGCTTCATATACTGTATATTACTGAGTATCTGCAGATCAGTGGTAGGCTTTTCTGAATGATACACACAGAGTTTTCTTCTTCTTTTCTTTTTTTACTGCAGACGCTGAATTCCATAGGTGTTGGACGTAGAACTGATCCTCTAAATGATTGTTTTTAACCCTTCCATATCCTTGCCACAGCCAAATAAGGAGGAGCCAGTTAAAATGACGGTTCTGATCATCCATCGAACTAGTATAATTTTGGCTGTCTTCTCTGATCTCTGCAATCAACAAACATATGCAGATAAAAAACTGAATTAAATGCAAATAAGCATGCCATATGCACAATCACAGAAAACTAACTACCAGTATTATTAAGATTTATTTTACTTCCGAGTCGATATAAATATATTTTGAGTCTTATTAGGCTTTTGCGTGCAGTTAAGTTTCTTTGTAAGACAGAATTCTAACTTTCTCTCTGCATGTCTAAAAACCCATAGGGCCAGGAGTTTTGATTGTGTGCGTGCGTGCGTGCGTGCGTGCGTGCGTGTGTGTGTGTGTGATTGCAGCTGTATTAACTCATATGCACGTACATCTGCATTTCTCAGATGCCACATGGTATGCCCTAATTTTTCTGTCAGACACGGGCACAGCACAGCTTTCCCAATCTGCCACAGGCTTCAGATGCCTTTCATCTCTCTGACCTGGAAGGTGTGTGCGCGTGAGAAGGATAGAGAGAACTGAGCACTCAGTTCAGCAATAATAAAACAAAAATGTCAGTATGGCCCCTGAGATCACCCTGAAAATAAAAGGTTCTCGTGAAATATACATCAGTATTACTTCACACCAAGGTACAACTCAGACCACAATCCCAACTGGAATGCTGTCTCATAATTCCAGTTCGGTTTTATAGTGTTTGATATTGTAGTGTTTGATTAAGCTTAGTTGGTCAAATTTAGACTTGCACAGTGTAAAAGAAAGAAATTGTTTGTGTACAGTACAATGCACAAGATATATGATAATTAATAAGGGATATTATTATGAAGGATTTGTAATTGTATGCATATTAAGGTCACTTAGGGGCTCTCTCTCTCCGGTGACGCGAGCGAAACCAACGTGCGGGTCGGTAGAGTTCGCTGAGGAAGGAGGGACCCCGATCGGGATTGCATAAACTGTTCTGTCATCATTCTTTTATTACATAATTATTAGTATAACTCATTTTTGACTCCGGGCATTATTCCCCACACCACCTCCTAGGATTTTTGTACATTTCTTCAGTACAAGAAGAAAGAGACATATAAGAAATATGAAATTATAGAATAATAGCTGAAGGTTTTGTCAACATTTGAACGTTTAAAATGTGTCTGTAGCTGAAGGTATGCAGATCCTGTACGCTTTTGAAGCTGAAGAGGATTTGAAGATTTCCTCCATCTGATCACATTCATTTTAATTTTCATAAAAAGCTTAATATTTCAAGTCAGAAATATGAAAAGGTCATTGCCATTGTGTCCTTAAGGAGCTGAACATTTTAATACAAACAAAATAAATAAACAAAATACGTACGGAAGAAATAGAAGAATATAAAGAAGTTGAATAAAGAAGACGATAACAATAGTTGGACTGCTGAAGAATTCCAACGAATGACGAAGGTGATGGTGATGATAGTAATAATATACGATAACGCTCACTGACTCTCCTCTCATCACCTCTCCGCAAACAACAAGGCTGTTGTCCTTTCCGTCAGTACATGACAAGCAAGCCGGCGAAATACGGGATCAAGTGGTGAGTGGCCTGCGACGCCAGATCCAGCTACGCTTGGAAGATGCAAGTCTACACCGGAAAGTCGAGCAGCGGACGCCCAGAGAAGAACCTGGGGATGTGGGTTGTGCTCGATGTGACCGAGGGACTGAGGGGGCGCAACGTCACGTGCGACAATTTCTTCACCTCCTACGAACTCTCACTCGTAGGAGGTGAAGAAGCTCCTGCTCAGGAACAACACCGTGGTCGGCACGGTTCGAAAGAACAGGCAAGAGCTCGCGTCCAAGCAGAGAGACGTCTTCTCGTCAAAGTTTGCCTTCACGCCCACCGCCACGCTCATGCCCTACCTCCCGAAGAAGAGCAAGAACGTGGTGCTCCTGAGCATGCGCCATTCAGAAGGCGACATTTGCGATCGCGAAGCCCGTCATCATCCTGGACTACAACCGCAACAAAGGCGGTGTGGACAATCTTGACAGGGTGACCGGGGTGGTGAGTAAGCGGAAGAGGCGTCAGATCTGCCCATCGAAGGACTGTAAAACAAGGGCTGTGCGCTGGCATACTGCCCGACGTGTGCGTAATAATCGGGCGAGGCTTAGGGTCCCTCTACCGTTGTCCTCGGGTCAAAACTCTTGTGTGTGGTGTTCGGATGTTGCGTGGGACCTGTTATAGTGTGATTCAATTTGTAATTGTGTTTGCTGTACTTTTTATATGAATCAATTTATTGTAACTGACCATTGATTCGGCTCATTTAGTTGACGGACCTCACGGCAGAGGAAATTCGCCTCGGAGAAGGCCGTTCTTTCCCTAACGGTACTCGCAGGGATGGGACAATCTGTGGCCGGGAGCATCGCTCATATCTTGAATATAATAGATTTTCCGTTTTTATTACATTTTATAACAAAAATTAAGAAAACAAGTAGCACAGTAATTCATAAATGTGATCTAACAAAGGTAAAGGGCGAATAAACATATATATGCTTTGTAATTGGAATGAAGTTAACATCGGTTGAGAATCTAAAATGAAAAACACAAAGATGCAACGGGGTCCCCCTGACCCACGAACACTGGCTGAATGACATAAATAAGAACACTGCACAAGGGCTAAGGGATCGGTGTAATTATTACTAGGGCTTAATGACCCAGCTGGCTGGCAATTTGTGTAATGTATGTGAATAACAAATAAAAGATATACGAAAGCAATGTTCGGTCACTGTTTTTTTTATTGATGTGATGTACAAGGGATACTGTGTTGCCTTTACGGCATTTTCTATTTCATTTTTGTTTAAATAATTGGGTTTATTTCAAGACAGTTATTGGTAAGTTATTGGATTTTCCTGTTCATGGCATGTTAGGACGTCACTTCCGGTTTATTCACTTCCTGGACGGGACTTCCTGTTTAGTCACTTCCGGTTCCGGTACTTCCGGTTAAATGGTGTCTGGTTTCACTAGCTCGGGTTGAGTAACATTTGACAGTGGACCGCATGCTCCAGAATCTGCTCGCATCCACAGGGAAGCATCGTAGAGACAACATGTTGAGACTGTCCCGGATGAACAACCTCCTCCCATCTATTAAGTACCATCATTGATGGAGTCACGGAGAAACCGTGGGATGTCCATCGCGGGGTTCTCTTCTTGAGCTCAGTTGTTCTGAGACACTTTCTTGAAGAAACTCAAGAAACTGGGAATTCTTTAAAAAAAAAAATCTAGTTTTCAACCCTGTTCAGCTTGAAAAGGTGGAAATGCAGCTTTGAAGAAGTAAAGTATAGAAAGCATCTGGTATTAATGAAAATATCATGAAACTTGTAAGGCAGTTGTTCTGAGACACTGCCTTAAAGACACTTGCTTAAAGAAACTATGAATTTATGAATTCTTTAAGAAAATCAAGTTTTCAACTGTGTTCAGCTTGAAAAGGTAGAGATGAAGCTTTGAAGAAGTAAAGTGAAGAAAGCATCAGGTATTCATGAAAATACTATGAAACTTGTAAGGCTGGTGTTCAGAAACAATTTCTTGAAGAAACTCAAGAAACTATGAATTCTTTAAGAAAATCTAGTTTTAAACTATGTTCAACTTGAAAAAGCTTGACAAAAAATGAAAAAGTAAAGAAGAAACATTGCATAGAGTGATATACTTTTATTTTAGCAGCAGTGCTGACAAACATTCATATTCAAAAGTGAGGTGGACTATACAGAAAGAGTGGTTGTTTGGATTAGGGTTAGATGTGAGGCAGGCTCAAAACTTTGGTACATTCTGGTCAGACTGACAAATTGATGGAAATAATATATTGTGTTATAAGAATGGAATATTTGATCATCATTATTCAATTAAACTGAATTTGCACAAAACTTGATCCGGAAATAATTATGTTTTGTAATCTGGTTTCGTCTTTAAATGTGTAAACAAGAAAAACAGTAGGTCCTTGATTTAATCATAATCCGTTTTCATATCTCAGTCATTTTCTGTGAGTACATAATACATTAACTTAAAATAAAATCTTGAATCTTGAAATCTAATTACCTTATTGTATTTTTCACACCAGTACTGTAGTCGGGCAATGGGGATTGTCCACAATTATAAAATAATGTAATTTTCTCTCACTACTATGTCCTCCTTTGTCCAAACTGAAGCAGGTAAGAAATACGGAGACAATCCAGAACTGATAATGCCCAATAATCTGAGCCAGTCCATTATTCTTACGTTAGCTAAAAAGTTACAACTGAGCTGATACATTCATCTCTTCATTTTAGCCATGCTAGTGACATGGATGAAGGGAGGGCAATGTTTGTTGGTTAACCACTTTGGTTCAGTCTGAACTATCTCAATAACTATTGGAAAGTTACTAAGTATTTTTACTTAAATACAATTGTAGGTATTTAACGTTGTACGTGAGTATTTACATTTTCTGCTACTTTATGCTTGTTACTTTTACTCCATTGTATGTAAAACGTAAGTTACTAGTAATTTGCGTATTTACAAAGTATATCAAAATATCCATCCATCATCTGTAACTGTCCCATTAAGAAGGGTCACTGGGGGAACTGGAGCCTTCAATACCAACTGTAATTATACAGTTAGTATTGCAGTACATAAAGTAATTCAGACTAAAATTAGATACATGGTCCCCTCTTCACTGCAACATTAGAATGATTTACATATGCACACATTGTATTCCAATATACTATGTTAATACTTCTTTTTCATGCATGTAACAACTGTGTAACTGGGATTCAAATGAAATAAAGTTAGATTTACAGCCAAATTAGGTAGGATAACATATTTGTCTTCTGACCTGGTCCACCAGATCAGATTCCTCTTTTCCTCTTTTATCATTTTGATTCATTGACACTCGAAAACGTACCTGCAATAGAAAACAGTTGGACCACTTTACCTCTGGTTGTTGCTTGTCAACAACTGTCACTTGTTTATACAATCAAAATAAACGGATAAGATTGCAAAAGTGCCTGTTACTTTCTTACCATCAAAACAATGTCTTTGTAGTAATTTGTAGTAATCTTTGTTATTAAGTGTTGGACAAATATATATGTTTTGCCAGTTGATCCAAATCATACAAAATCACTTCTCACACAATGTGCATCATAAAGTTGGTTACATTCAAATCACAAGATGTCATTAGAAAATCACTTTTTTTTTTAAAGATGAAAATATTGTAAAATGCCAAAACCTTTGTCTGTAGACCAACATTTGCTGTCAAAGTTATGGGGAAAATTCCAAAAACCTCACCAAAAGTTATATCAGGCATTCCTTGAATGACTTAGAGAATTAATTGCATTAGTGGTCAATACTAAAGGCCAAAAAGAGACACTGTACGACAAGAACACAGTTCTGCCATATGTTTGAGGTCCAACCACACTAGAATAAAAAAAGCTGAGTCCACTGAGCTTTTGCAGTGAAGGCAGTGGTTGCTTCTTCTTTGATGTGTACATTTTAAACTTGAACTCTGTTTTTCACGTTCTCTTTGATAACAATCTCAGTCTCCGATTGGCCGAATCCCAACAGTCATGATTCTGGTCCCAAAGGCAGTGTGGGTCTTCATTCATCATCAGGCAGTTTTCATTCACAGAGGTGAAAAGGGTCTTCATTCACAGAGGTGAAAAGGGTGTTACTAAGTAGGTGGGAAATGTGTGCAGATGCAACAAAAAACGTGTTTACAAATGTCCCATGTACAAAAAGGTCAGAGTGCAGCTTCGAAGGTCTTATATCTGTTATAAGATAGCCCATTATAAATTAAACACAACACAGAAATTGGACTTTAATTCCAGCTTTTTCATGGCTACCTCTTTTTTCATGATGATTGAGGTAAACTGAAATTTGGGTAGGTGGACAGATGAGAATCATTCCAGCCCAAATGTGCTGGTCTCCTCCACAGCAGTCAGCATCTTCTCATACAGCATTGAGAAGGACGGGTATGATGGCAGGTCCAGCCGATTGAAACAGGTATGGGCTCTGGAGAGAGACCACAGGGATATTGGACACTGGTCTAAACAGAAAATGTAATGTAACTAGAGTCCTTTTTGCAAAAATCATGCCCTTGCCAAAACTTTTCCTATATGCAGAAATTAAGAGTTTTTTTTTTTCAAAAGCCAGGTATGTACCAAGCACAAGGCCTAACCCTAGTTTTGGCTTCCAATCAAAGGCCAACATGAATACATCCATGTCCATTTTTGGGGTAGTGATACAAGGATGTATTTTATGCCAAACAATATAACACAAAAATAGATGTTGATGATATTAAAAAAACAACTTGATTAAGGAATTCTCTAAATATTGTTATCATATTATTATCATAATATGCAAACACGAGTTATCCTTGTGCAGTTTTTCCTGATCCGATGTGAGGTCCCGGGATAGGGATGTCATGTGTACAGATTGTAAAGCCCTTCGAGGCAAACTTGTATTTGTGATGTTGGGCTATATAAAATAAAGTGAATTGAATTAAATCTTTGTCTATTACATTTTTTCTTTATAATTTTGGAATTTCTTTTAAATGTTGAAAGTTCAACCTCAGCTCCCATATAGGTTTATAATCCAGTGGGAAGGTAAAATACATTAAAACCACAATTTTGATCCCAAAGCCATTACAACATAAAAACACACATTTTATTATCAAAAGTAGAGCCCTGGCTTCAACATTTTAAAATGTTTACCATTTTCCACTAGATTAAGGCTGCGGTCGAATAGTCCAAAAATATTTACCTCCTAACGTCTAACCCTAACCACTTTTTCTTGACCTCTATAAAACGTCACGGGTCAAGGAAAGATGGGAAGGAGAATTTAGTTAGGAAAAGACAACTGCGGTGTTAAGCAAATCCAACTCTACTTTCTACGTATTATAATGCGACGGCAGGCGGATGTTAGTGACGTCGTCGGTCTGCAGCGGTGAAACTACAATGTTCCGAAGATGGTGACACCTAGGTACTTTGTGTCTCGAAACACTAGGTTATTGGTCGGTGCTCCCTCTGTATATGTTTTGATCAATCTTTTGTAGAGAAGTTAGAGAAGCCATTTTGTTTGTTTATTTCCTGAAGTAGAGAGCTAGGCCTAGTTTTGTTTTCTTGATTTCTATTTGTTTGGCACGACCACAAGCTGTCCCCAATCTCTCCCACGTGACCGAACCTTTTCTTTTGTGTTGTGAACCGCCAGCGTCGAATAAATATTGTTTCTTCGTTACTCCTATTTTCTGACTTTGTTTCCTTTATTCTTTGGACTGACCTGTGTTCGTTCCCCCCTTATCCCCTAGACGGAAAAGGGGACGTAACACAATTGGGGGCTCGTCCGGGATCTTTCCCTTGAAAGAGAAAAAGTCAGTCAAGGGGAAAGTCATTTGTAGTTGTACTAGGAGTAACCATGAGTTTTGACTTAGAGGATTTTATTGTAAATCCGAGTTTGGAAAAAGTTGATTCATGCCGCAAAGATGATCTATTGTGTATTGCAGCTCATTTTAACATATCTGTACAGAAGTACATTGTTAAGCGGGAAATGAAAAACCAGGTGTTAGAAAAACTGGTAGAATTAAAGGTCCTAGTAAGTCCTGTTTGTGACGGTGTTCCTTTTGCAGGACCAGGAGTTTCCTCTGTTACCCCTATGGGTGACGCTGCGGAACGTGATGCTCCTCCTGCAACCTTGCCTCTTTTTGACCCTTTTTTCCCAGAGTCCCCTCTATCCAGTGGGAATGCCAAGTTGAAGCTTCGCCTTGCCCGCCTTCAGCTATAGGAAAAGGAGATGGTGCGTACAGCAGATCTTAAATTACAGATACGCAAGCTAGAGATAGAGGCTGAGAAAGAAGTAAAGTTACGGCAGCTTGACATAAAGGCCATGAGAATCTCTGCTGGACAGCGGCCGGCGGACTTCTCTGCACCTTCCCGTACAGTTCCTAACCAACCAGGGTTTGATGTCAGCAAAAACATTGCCTTAGTGCCATCATTTCGTGAGGCCGAAGTTGACTCATACTTCAATGCATTTGAAAGGATTGCTACTGCTCTAGTTTGTCCTAAGGACATGTGGCCAATCCTACTTCAGTGCAAGCTAGTAGGTAAAGCACAGGAGGTTGTGTCATCTCTTTCCTTAGAAGAAAGCTTACGATATAATGTGCTCAAAGAATCAATTTTGGGTGTCTATGAGCTTGTGCCAGAGGCATACAGACAAAAGTTCAGGAACCATAAAAAGACTGGTGAGCAAACTTTTGTGGAGTTTGCTCGAGAAAAAGGCGTACTCTTCGACAAGTGGTGTGTCCAGGTGAGGTCAAAGATCGTTTTGCGTCCCTTCGTCAGTTAATGCTGTTAGAGGATTTCAAGGGTACCTTACCAGAGAAGGTGGTGGTATTCTTAAATGAGCAAAAGGTGACGTCATTGTCTAAAGCAGCCGTGTTGGCCGATGAGTTTGTCCTCACTCATAAGCAAGTGTTTGTGTCTTCCTTTCGCCCAGACAGAGAGGCAGCATCGCGCTCCATGAGACCAGGTTTCGGCCACCCTCCCTTCGACAAGGCTAGGGGACCACCGTCACCACCTCGTGGTGTTCGTGAATGCTTCTATTGTCATAAGAAAGGACATGTCATTTCCGATTGTTTTTCTCTGAAGAGTAAGCAACAGTTTTCGCCTAGCTCACGACAGCCAAAAGGCATGACTTTGATTAGAAGTGTGTCGCCACCAGAAGCTGAACTGTCCTCACCTAAGGAGAATGAACCTGATCAATGTTTCAAACCTTTTTTGTCAGATGGCTTTGTTTCCTATACTGGTGATCCTAAAGATCGACGGCCAGTAAAGATACTGAGGGACACGAGAGGTTCTCAATCGATTATTCGGGAAGGCATCTTGCCCTTGTCATCTGTATCCTCATGTCACTCTAGTGCAGTTGTTCAAGGTGTTGGTATGAGCTTCATACCTGCCCCTTTGCACTTAATTCATGTTCAGTCTCCTCTGGTACGTGGATTATTTAAAGTCACTGTACTACCAGCATTCCCCATTAGAGGGGTAGACTTCATCCTGGGAAATGACTTAGCTGGGGGACAAGTTGTGCCAGTCCCTGAAGTGCTAGACAGCCCTGATTTGAGCTCAGTGTCTGACAACATGACAGAAGTAACTCCAGACATATTTCCAGCTTGTGTGATTACCCTTGTAATCACACAAGGAAATATGGCCTTGACTTGTCTGACTCTTTTCTGGCCACCGAGCAGGTTTCTGAAGCTGATATGACTAGGTCCAAAAGTCAGCCTGAGGTCCAGCCTGCTGATACTGGGTCTTTTCTCACCAGTTCAGAAGGTGTGGGACTGCCGGCTACCAGGAACGAGTACATTGTAGCCCAAAAAGCAGATGCCACCCTGGTAAAATGTCATTCCTCCGTTCTTAGTCAAGAAGAAGCCAAGAAAAAGCAAATGTCCTACTTTCTTGATGATGGTCTGTTAATGCGTCGCTGGACTAGTGGAGTCCCAGAAGAGATGGCTTGGAGTGAGACTTACCAGGTGGTAGTGCCTACATCCTTTCGTTCTCAGATACTGTCTTTAGCTCATGATCACCCGTGGTCAGGACACATGGAGATCACTAAAACTTATGAAAGAGTCCTCCGACACTTCTTTTGGCCGGGACTAAAATCGGAAGTTGTAAGTCATTGTCGTACTTGCCGTGTGTGTCAAGTTGTTGGGAAACCGAATCAAGTGATTCCTCCTGCTCCCCTCTGCCTTATTCCAGTAATGGGTGTGCCGTTTGAAAGGATTATTGTCGATTGTATTGGGCCATTGCCAAAGACAAAAACTGGGAATCAGTTTCTACTAACGATTATGTGTGCTTCCACTAGGTTTCCCGAGGCCATCCCACTACGAAAGATAACTGCTCCAGTTATCACAAAGGCTCTGGTAAAATTCTTTACATTGTTTGGTCTGCCAAAAGTAGTTTAAACGGATCAAGGCACCAACTTCAAATCAAAATCCTTTGCCCACGCACTCAGAACGTTAGACATTAAACATTTAACGTCTAGTCCCTACCATCCAGAAAGCCAAGGTGCACTGGAAAGGTTTCACCAGACCATGAAGTCAATATTACGCAAACACTGTCATGAATCAGAGAGGGATTGGGATGACAGTGTGCCACTAGTTATGTTCGCTACCCGCAAGGCTGTACAGGAGTCCCTAGGTTTCAGTCCTGCTGAATTGGTTTTTGGACATGAAGTTAGGGGTCCTTTGAAGGTTCTTAAAGAACAACTGGTCATACCGGAGAAGAAAGTCAGAAGTATTCCCGACTACGTCAACAAACTCAGGGATCGCCTCCACCTAGCCTGTTCTTTAGCTAGGGAGGCCCTGACCTCTTCCCAGGCGCGGATGAAGAAGAGGTATGACCAGAGATCGGTCACAAATTTGTTTACGCTAGTTGACAGGGTTTTGATTCTTTTGCCTGTACCTGGTTCTGCACTCTCGACTAAGATTTCCGGTCCTTATGTTGTAGAGAAGAAGCTCAGTGAAACAAATTATGTGATTCAAACTCCAGACCGCAGGCGAAGAAACAGAGTATGCCATGTGAACATGATGAAAAGGTACCACAACCGAGAAGTTGACCCAGGGTCAGCCGAGGCCCAGGAGTTAACAGCCGTCTCACCTGTGGCAACCATTTCAGTGGTGAACTCTTCTGCTGATGGTGATGAAGATGGGTTGGTGATGCGTAATGCTACCCCACAGGGGGCAAGGTTAAGTAATACTGAGGTATTGTCCCAATTGCCCCACTACTTGTCTCATCTCCCTGTAGAGCAGAGCAATGATGTTATGGAACTTATTTGTGAGTTTCCATGTCTGTTCAATGACATTCCCTCCCAAACGTCTGTCATATCACATGACATTGTCTTGACTAACCCTATACCAATCAAGCAGCATGCCTATAGGGTCAACCCGGTTAAGAGGGAAGTCATGAAAAAGGAGGTTGAGTATCTGTTGCAGAACGGCTTTGCAGTGCCAAGTTCCAGTCCATGGAGCTCCCCCTGTCTCCTGGATACCAAGTCTGATGGGAGCCTCAGGTTTTGTCCTGACTTCCGCAAGGTAAATGCTGTAACTGTCCCAGATGCACTTCCGTTACCCCTAATGGATGACTGTATTAATTGGTCCTGCAACATATGTGAGCAAACTTGACATGTTGAAGGGATATTGGCAAGTTCCTTTAACCACAATCAACGCCGCATGCTTCGCAAATTTCAGCCTTTGCAACCCCTGACAGTTTCCTCCAGTACACAGTTATGCCATTTGGTATGTGTAACGCTCCTGCTACTTTTCAAAGGCTAATAAATACTGTACTAGGAGATGTTCCGAACTGTAAAGCGTACTTAGACGATATTGTTGTCTATACTAATGATTGGATTGGTCAAATGGCTACGTTGAGAGAGGTTTTCAACAGTCTTTCTGCCGCATCCCTAACACTCAATCTTGCCAAATGTGAGTTTGGAAAAGGAACTGTTCTCTATCTTGGTCAGCAGGTGCGGTCGGCGCTGGCGCAGTTCTTCTGCAAGAGGATGACCAGGGCATCGGTCATCCTGTGAGTTACTTCTCACGGAAGTTCAACAAGCATCAGCTTAAATACTCCACCATAGAGAAAGAGGCTCTGGCAATGTTGTTTGCCCTACAGCATTTTGAGGTTTATCTTGGGTTAAGTGCGAAACCGATTCACGTTTTCATCGATCATAACCCGCTTGTCTTTCTTTCCGGAATGCGAAACCACAATCAACGCCTTATGCGTTGGTCCCTGATCGTCCAGGACTACAACCTACAAATATGCCATAAAAAGGGCTCTGAAAATATTCTTGCTGATGTTACGTGTCAGTGTTGTGTTCTCCCCTCCCCTCTTCTTTTCCCCCACAGGGTCCTATTGGCTAATTGGTTGCCACCTGTGAAGGCCAATCAGCGAGACGGTCGGCCATTTTAAAAGGAGGAGGTCGGAAGAGTTCGGGGCGGATTTTGTTTGTTCATTCTTGAATGCACACTGACACTGCTAGGTGGAAGGTTTGTGGTGAGAGGTTGAGGGCAGTAGGTAAGTTTGGGGTACCCTGGACACTGGTGCAGACACGTAGGTACTTTGTGTCTAGAAACATTAAGTTATTGGTCGGTGCTCCCTCTATATGTTTTGATCAATCTTTTGTAGAGAAGTTAGAGAAGCCATTTTGTTTGTTTATTTCCTGAGGTAGAGAGCTAGGCCTAGTTTTGTTTTCTTGATTTCTATTTGTTTGGCACGACCACAAGCTGTCCCCAATCTCTCCCACGTGACAGAACCTTTTCTTTTGTGTTGTGAACCGCCAGCGTCGAATAAATATTGTTTTTTCGTTACTCCTATTTTTCTGACTTTGTTTCCTTTATTCTTTGGACTGACCTGTGTTCGTTCCCCCCTTATCCCCTAGACGGAAAAGGGGACGTAACAATGGACTACAAAAAAGCGCATTAGATACTTTGTCCGTGTCATGAACAACCTTGTTAATGACCCAACATAACCTCAAACTGTTTGAGTCCCTTCCTTCTGGCAGAAGGTTGAGGTCCATCAGGACCAAGACCTCACGCCACACCAACAGTTTTTTCCCGTCGGCAGTTGGGCTCATAAACAGAGCCCGGGTCCCCCACTGACTGATTCTGTCACCCCAGGACTATTTTTCGGACTATTTTTCTTTCTTTTCTTTCTTCTTACCGGTCACTCCCCTGCACACTTCATATTTAAACACTCATGCCACTTAACATACACTTTAACTTAAACACACATGTCATTTTAACATACACTTACATTAATGTTCATGTTTGTCTGAGCACTTGATTTAAATATCATTGCACTGTTGTTTGTTGTTTGTCTTGTCTAACGTTTCATGTATGCACCTTCCGCCTGGCAAAATTCCTCGTTTGTGTAAACATTCCTGGCAATAAACGGCTTCTGATTCTGATAAAGTAACACTATGATGTTACTTTATGCTTCCATTAGAAAAGTCTAACGAAGCAGAAATGTCACGAACGTAAGCCCAACATAACCTCCTTGGTTATACAGTGTATACATAACTGACTGTTCACTTGTTACTCATTCTTTCTACTGTTTTACTCAAGTAATTATTCTGATGACTACTTCCTTCTTTGACACTCTAGCCTAATTAAATTAATTCCAAATCAATTAGACTCCAAAATCACAGTAAAAATGATGAGGGCATGAAATTATGATCAAAATTAAACCGTGCGTAAACCGTATTTACCTGGGCAGTGCGGTGACCTTCCCCCACTTCTCCACACAAAACCTGCGGGGTCCATTGCTGCCTCGCAGAGAAGCAAAGCCCTCGTAAGGAATGCTGGATGTCCCGGTCACAAACTGAAGAAGCAGATAGGAAGGTAGAGGGACAGACAAGGAAAACAAGATGAAGAAGGCGTAAGATAGAAATATCGCTGTTGCACAACCCTTTTTCTGTTTCTTTCAAACACACACACACACCTACCTGCAGAAGCCGTAGTCTCTGTTCATTGTTGAACCTCTCCACTGCTGCCCAGAACCACCGGATCACAATATGGTTGTCATGGTAACCTACAAATAACGCAGCATGTCATGTAACTATGACTATGGATCATAATGTATAAAGCCTGAGAACCTAAGAAGCCTTGGATGGCTATCCAACCCCCTCTGCACCACCAGGCTCATGCACAGCTTCCTCAATCCCCGTTTCATTAAAGATTATTCATTTTGCAATTACTCAATACCACATCATAATTGTATTACATTTTTTATATACTTTACATTGTATCCATATATTTATATTTGACTATTTTAAGTTTTGAGATCATCATCCACTTGTTTTTAATGAATTGTGGAATGAGCACAGGATTACGATTTAAGACTGTGTCTATGACAAAAAATAACTTGAATTTTAACCATAATGAAGATATTCCCCCGAGAGAACAGTAGGCACATCAAAGAGGGGTAGGGAATATCCTTGATGTAATAATCTGGTTTTGCGCTTGTTGGGCCTTTGGTTAATTTGGGTGTACATAAAAGAATGTATGTGGTGAAAAAAACAATGACACATCACGAATATATATATATATATATATATGAATTGTATTAATGAGATGTCCTTATGTACTTTTTTTTGCATTGAATCATACGGGGATGTTTGCTCACGACTTATGTTCTGTATTAATAATACCAATGTTCAAAAATAACTTAAAGGTTTAAAGTGAATCTTTTCTTCCGTACCTCCCCTGTACTCTGTGTTGTTCCTCCAATCTGATAAGTCAATTTCAGCTGTGCCGGCGATCACCAACTCCAGTTCCCTTGCGTCAAACACCGATACTAGCCTGGCATCCACCACCTAGCGCGCACACACACACACACACACACACACACACACACACACACACACACACACACACACAGGAGGTGAATAAAGTATAAAATGCCAAGAATAAAGGAAACGAAACGTCACTGGAGTATAAGATATAGTTTCTTTAAGTATTTAGCCTAAGAAAAAATAAATGTTATACTTATAGGAACTTGACAGATTGTTAAAAATAGAGTATGTCAAACCAATTCGATACCTCGTAGAAACCTCTGACCAGGCTGTCAGTCTGTTGCACCACTCCTCTCTCTATCCTCCACTTCACCATACGCTCAATGTATTCTTTTTTGTTCTTCTCCGATACTGGGATGTTGGCTCCACCGGGCTTCAGTTCTCTTTCTGTTATCTGAAGAGAAGAGAGCACACGAGCAAAAGAACTGAAATATTGTTTTTCCCTTAAGACAGCAAAAACAATCTCAGTTCATCCTCTTATCTCTTGCCACAAAATAGACCCCATTCTGACATATTGTTGTGGGATGATCATAGGTGTAAGCAGAATAACTCTCTGCACATGTTAGCTAACGCTGGCGAGCAGGTTTTGTTTACTCGTTATCACTTCAGCTTAATAATTCAAAAAGTTAGAAATATGAAAGCTCTTAGCCATCGTGTCCTTAAAGACCTGAACATTTTGATAGCTGAACAGTTTCTGTAGTTGAAAATATGGATAACAATAATTGGACTGCTGAAGCATTCCAACTAACTAGAAAATGCTAAATCCTTGCAGTTCAAATGTATAACTATGAAAGCAAAACTGCCTTATCTAAATAATCCAAGAGATGAATTACAATCCCGGAAAAGAGAGACAATTTCGTTCTCTGTCACTCTGTGTGTTGACCTTGTTGAATCTATGCTACGAAGAATTATGGCAGTTCTGAAGGCAAAAGGTGGTCCAACCTGGTGTTGGACCACCACCTAATAAAGTGTCCGGTGAGTTTAGTTTAGCCAAATAGCAACATTTTCTCTTAAACCACCTCTGAACTTAACACCGTGCTTACACCATGATGTAATGGTTCATTCATTTCGTTTTCATTCGTTTTTCCTGATCCGATGTGAGGTCCCAGGACAGGGATGCCGTATGTGTACAGATTGTAAAGCCCTCCGAGGCAAATTTGTAATTTTGTGCTATAAAAAATAAAATAAACTGAACCTAACCTGTCCGAAGACCTCTTCATTGACTGTGAAGGTAAGGTCCAGCATTTCTTCTATGTCGTTGTCCTTCATCCACTGAAGGGACTGGTGAAACTCCTCATCCAGGTACTCTAGGTCACTCAGGTCACAGGGACTACATGGGGACAAATGCAGGTGAGAATGTAGCACCAATGACTTTAAAAAAATGAATAATGATAACAGAATGTATGCAGCTAGCATGGTATCTGGTGCTCATGGTGAACAAAAACATAGATAGTAGCACATAAAGATAATAAAAAGCAATCTATCACACAATGAAGGTTAGAGAGGTGATATGTTGTCAAGATATTGTTGTCATAGAAAGCGCTCAGAGCACTTTTTCAATGGAACACTGGGATGAAGTGGTTTAGACAGGCCCTAAAATCTAACTTTATAAACAGATCAGATTCCCACCCTAGCGGCGGAAGACTGAGCGATTGTTATATAAAACTGTAAATCATAGCTTCTTTTATGAAAAAAAGACCCAAACTGTTGTATTTGAGTGTATTGAACACCATAAGTAATACAAGTGAAATTGAATTTTTTCATGTACCAAACCATAGTACATGAAAAAATTCAAATGTGCCCCAATGCAAAGTCCTCATCTGAATTTTCTCTGTACTAAACCCTCTCTAACTTTGTTCTGCTTCACTTTATCAGTCAACCTTTGCAATTTTATTGATTATGCAATTTTCGAGGAAAGGGCCAAAAAGTGGATGGGTTTTTAAAATCAGTCTAATCAGTCGAAAAAAAATAATTCACTGTTTGTGCATACATATATGCATCTGTGCTTTGAATACACATACATGCGCAGTAGGCCTTTATAGAAGGGTCTGGTGAAGAAGGCATCCAGCAGGTATTGGTGGATCAGAGCCAAACCCAGAATACGACCACTGAACCGGAACCTGAAACCCACACACAGTAACAAAGTTAAAGTAATCAGGATACGAAAGATCAAATCGGATCTTTCATTGGCTGTTTTATATATATATGTGTGTGTGTGTGTGTGTGTGTGTGTGTGTGTGTGTGTGTGTGTGTGTGTGTGTGTGTGTGTGTGTGTGTGTGTGTGTGTACAGTGAACCTCACCATTCGTGGTGATTGTCTACAAAAGCGGACATTGGGCTGATCTGGACGGTGTAAGTGTCGTTTGCAGAGTATTCAAACAGACCATAATAAGGGTTGAAAAGCTCCCTGGAAACCAAGAAGAAGAACTCTCTGGAAGGCCCGCTGTAGTCCAACCTACAACACATATTCAGATAAATAAAATAAATTGTCATACGTGTTCAAATAATTGAGAGCTTTATTTGCTGAGCTGGTAATACAAGTTCAATACAGACCAGAGCCTGATAATGTATTCTAACAGGGAATGCAGCCTAATGCTGCATTCACACCAAACGCAAAGCAAACATTTTGTCAAGCAAGAAATTAACACCATGCTGTGTCGCAAAAGCTTATGTGTTGCAGTACCCCAGAATAATTCAGCCAAACTAAGACTTGCTATATACAATGAATACAGCTCGGTGAAACGCATCCGAATATTGTAACCTGACTCTCGAAATCGACTAGAACACTTGTGGGAAATGTTTTGAATGAATTATGCCCTTGTATTCCTCTCCTCCCATATACTCACCCCTCCTCCCCAACAAAGCTGACGTAGAGCTTGCTGCGCTGCAGGTCTTTACGGGAATAGCACATGATCTGGTTGAAGGCATCTTCCAGCAGATGGTTACGACGGATGATCAACCTGAGACACAAACACAAGCAAGCAATGAATGGACAGACAGAATAAGCACAAAGAAGAGAAGAAGACACAGATCTCTTCATTCCACCTACTTTAGCTTCCCTGGTCCTTGGCCGTAGCCTTTAGTTTCCAGTTTCCTGTAGAAGTTGCGCAGTTTGGCCTCAAAGTCTCTCTTATAGGGTGCTGGAGCTCTAGCGTTAGCCCTCTGGGTACCTACAGGTAGAGAGAAAGCTTTGTATGAAACACTGCATGGTATGAGAAACCAATGTAATGCATTCAAGCTGTAGTTGAACAAGATTATATTCAAAACCACCTGCTCCCAGTACACCTCAACCAGTGCGTTGTCGTCAAAGAAAGTTTACAAAACCCAGCTGGTTCTTGGATCACTTGCTGCTCTTTTTTATTCACCGTTTTCTTTAAAGAGCGAAGATGTCCAGAAACTGAATTAAATTTCAAATGATCTCCTCCTTTAGCCACTCTCACTCCTCTCTCTGTTCTCCTCTATGCTGTTCAGTTAGTTGGTTCCCAATCTCATTTATCTCTTCACTTTCTCACCTTCTTTTCCTGTCAGGGTGGGAAGGGGCTTATTCTGTAATCTACTTTCTTTTTGCCCTTTCTGCTACACAATTCAATTTTCTCCATGAACAAAACCACACGTTGCATATTATGTTGCTTATTATGTCTTTAGTGACTTTAGAACAGGGGTGTCAAACTAATTTTAGTTAAGGGGCCACATACTGCCCATGTTGATTTCAAGTGGGCCGGACCAGTAAAATCACAGCATAATAATGCATACATAACGACAATATTTCTAAATCATTGGTGAAGGTTTTTGGATGATAAACCCTATTTTAAGGTCTTTCTACAATAAACTAGAAACATAAAGACCAAAAATTCTGACATCAGCCCACTGTTTATCTGCCTGGGCTCTCCTCTGCAGATTCCCTCGCTTTGTGATGCGTTTGTGATGCCACTTTCAAGACGGGATCCATTTTTAACGACTTGCAACACAATGCCTCCTGGTGCAAAATACAGTTAAATGCCCAACAACATTATCCTCCATTTGCAGCTTGTACTTTCTCCCTGAATTTCATCACAAAGCCTGTTTTTCTCCCGATCATTGATGGTGCACCGTCTGTAGCCCCACTGACAGCACTGGTCCAGTCCACTCAGACCCGGTCCAGCGCTGAGAGGGGGCAAGCTCAAATTGCGGCACCGGCATCTTGTACAGGCACTTCCTGTGGCACTGCTCAGTTGCCACAGTGCTGGAGGCACCTGCCGCGGTGCTGGAGGGAGGTGCCGCGGTGCCGGAGGCAGATGCCACTGTTCCGGAAGCTGCCACTACTTTAGAGGCAGCATTTCCGGTGGCACGTCTCATGCGCTGCGAGCTGCCACTACTTTAGAGGCAGCATTTCCGGTGGCACGTCTCATGCGCTGCGAGCTGCCACTACTTTAGAGGCAGCATTTCCGATGGCACGTCTCGTGCGCTGCGAGCTGCCACTACTTTAGAGGCAGCATTTCCGATGGCACGTCTCAGGTGGCGGGGCACTTACGAGTTGCCACTAGTTTTTGAGGCATCTGCCTGTGTTAGAGAGAGCGGTGCCGCAACTTGCTTAAGGTCCTGGAAGGTATATATTATCAGAGCTACCAACTCTCACGGTTTCGCCGTGTGACACATGCTTTTGCATGTTTTCACACGCACTCACGCCACACAACCAATTTCTCAGTTCCTTCCAGCGCGCGTTCCTTCCAGCATGAGCTCGTTCCAGACGCGTTCGTTCCAGACGCGTTCGTTCCAGACGCGTTCGTTCCAGACGCGTTCGTTCCAGACGCGCGTTCTACCCAGCTTTTGATCTTTTTCTAATACCTAATTTTTTGTTATTTTATTTATGTGTTGATCTATTGTTTTGCTTTAAAAGGCTACTGTTCAAGCACTTTATTTGTTGCACTTTTTTGTTTGATAATGAAAAATATTTTTCCCTAACTAATCTAATTGTGTCATTTTTTGCTGAACATAAATCACTAAGTGCTCTTAAGAATACACGTATTAACAATATAGGTTAGGTTTCAGTTAAGAATTAGTTGAATACCATTGTAATCAAAATGTCAATCAACCTACCTTGGTCAAATCTTAAACACAGGTCTATTAATTAGGCTATATTGTGGTACATAGACAGTCATTGAGGCACAACAATTGTTTTCTGGTTGAATGTTTAGCTCAAGTCTAGAAGGCCGCTGTGGCAGGTATTTGTGGCCACAGCTGTCATCGCTGCAGAATAGATTCAGAAGATGTTTTGGCAACTGCCTGCCACTATTTGTGGCTTCTGGTGAGATGCACAGATGCACAGTTTAAGGATGTCAGTCGTTTTGCATTCATTTGCAAGGTTCTTTATCATTATTTTTAACAAGGCATCCAATACACGTACATTGTACATTGTCCCTCTTGAACAAATAAAAAGAAAATAAATACAGTTTGTAACAAAGGGAAAATTAAGAGCACAGAACAGCCCTTTCCCTCCCTGACAGAGAAAAGAGGGTGGTGCCAAAGAGGCAATCTAGGAATGGTCAAATATAATTTGACCATTTATATTGAAGACTGGGTGGAGACTGGGCGCCCAACGCCTACCTTTACCGGTTTGAAGGGAAACCTACACTACAGAAGATATACACATCAATGTTCAACGACAAATCTGGTAATTTAAATATTGATTGATTATGTAAATAGTGTTTGTCATAAAACGTAGCTCATGGACATATCATATAATTCAAGCTCTCTATACACTTTCATAGACTGTATCAGATGATTCATAACAAGGCGATGTTATATTATGTACGGGCAATTTCTTTCACCAGGGCAACTCAAGGTTGTGATTCCATCCACACCTACTGTCCGCTGTACTGTTGAGAGTGTTGGAGGGAGACACTGAGCCCCATTAGAAGCCCATTGGTAGTAATGCTTAAGAAGATTAAAAAGAAAGACCAATTAAAAAAATAACTTATAGAAATATAATAAATAAAAGTAAATATTTACTGTTGTTACAGTAAATATTTAAAAAAAATGTAAACAAATGTCATTATCAGTACATTCAGTCATAAAAGACAATGACAAATAAGCATATTCAAATGTGGAACATGAACTAATAATGTTTGATTTCATATAATTTACAGGGTGGCAGTGCACATATCATTAATATTACTACTACTAATTATTATTAGTTCTGTTACAGTAGGATATTATGGATTGTATTAATAATAATAATAATAATAATAAAAACAAGCTTGAAAGTCTGTCTGTTGAGTTTAAACCAATGAATAAAAACCTACCTAAAATGTGTATTTCTTCTGATCCAGAGAGATTAAATTAAAAAGATAGATTAAATTAATGAATGCATTATTTAAAGACAGATAAAGACTTTGTACATAACTTGTAAATGTATACCAGTCTTATTTCTCAATTACAGCACAGTCAATTAGTTGTGTTGGTCTGATTTAGTAAGGAGTTAAAAAAAATGAATGGCTTGATTAAAATTGGACATGGAAAGAGTAAGTAATTTGTACCCTACATGTCACACATATTGTTGCGACGCAACAATAACTAATTTTTATATTGACCCAAGTCTACTTTATGATAGAAAGAATTTGGTTTATAAGCAATTAGAAGGGTTTTGCATCTCTCCTTTTACTCATTTGAGTTACCCTATCAACTCCTGATGTACTCCAAAGAGCACATCCTGGGCTTTCCATTGATACCACATGGGTAGGGGTGGGATGATGAGAACTTCCTCTTTCTTTCGACACAAGATCAGCCAGCACATTTTATGGAAAGTCAAAGGGTAAGTCAAATATTGCTGACTTATTGTCTTTTTTACTATGATATTCATATATCATAGTACATGTCAGGAATTATATATTTAGTTCTGAAGCATTTCTGTTATTTGTTTATTTAAATAATAGTCCTTTATTTAATGACTCAACATTGTTGTCGGAGACAGAACTCAAGCATAAAGGATGCTGTACCAGATAGTTGAGGGAGAATCAGATTTGGAGCTTTCAGATGATGAGAGAGCTGAGGATGAGTTTGAGTCTGGTGAGGAAGAAGAGGAAGAAAATACAGGAGGCTCAGATGAGCAGACAGACTCAGAGACAGACAAGGATGAGCAGGAACGACATAGTCCTTTGTGGGCCAGAAGTAGCACGAAGGCTGATGTTTTATCCCAATGATGCACTACGACCTGACTGCATTTAATCTAAATAGATTTGTGTGAGGTTTAAATATTATTCATGTTATTAGCTTTCATTTAATGGTGTTATTTTCCATCATAATAGATTCACACCTGTTCTACCTGGGCTTCCATACTGTCAAGATGACTCTACAACCCGTGCAGACTGGAGTCCAATTCAGTACTTTTTCAAGTACATTGACATTGTTTTATAATCCAGTTGAATGTATTATTGGTTTAATATCACTCTATAGGCATAATTTGTGAGTTTTCTTATCTTCTATATGAACGGCTATGCTAACGAATTACATTGCAAAGTGGAATTATAAATTCAGAAAAAAAACATTTTAAAAGAGAAACAGAGGCCTCATGTGTTTACTCCTGACAAAAGCGCTCACACAAAGGTAAACTCCCTCTTGTGGCCAAATGGGTCAATAACACTCATCTTCAATATGTGCAGAAATACTGGGTTCAGAAGGAAACCTTGCAAATGAATGCAAAAACCCCTTGATGGAAATGCTACTTCCAGGGAGTACAAGATTGACTACTGACATCCTTAAACTATGCATCTGGGCATCTCACCAGATGCCACAAATAGTTGTTTTTCTTTGTATTTGATTATTGTTTATTCAAGTGTAAAAATATTGTACATGGTTGTGGCAAGCTGCCACAAAAACTAGTGGCACCTCTAGTTACCACTAGTTGTTGTGGCAGCTTGCCACAAAAACTAGTGGCACCTCTAGTTGCCACTAGTTGTTGTGGCAGCTTGCCACAAAAACTAGTGGCACCTTTAGTTGCCACTAGTTGTTGTGGCAGCTTGCCACAAAAACTAGTGGCACCTCTAGTTGCCACTAGTTGTTGTGGCAGCTGCCACAAAAATGTGGCAGCTTGCCACAAAAACTAGTGGCAACTAGAGGTGCCACAGGAAGTGCCTATACGAGGTGCCGGTGCCACGATTTGAGCTTGCTCCTACTGCCAGCGCTTCAACGAGAGCACTAAAAATGTAATTGGCTGTAGTGGTGTCTGTCATGGGTATCAACTCAAGGAACTCCTCGGGGACCGCCAAAATCTCATCAACACCACGAATGAATACGGCCAGTTGCACAATATCTTTAGTAATGTCAGTGCTCCAATCAATTCTAGAATTTTATAATTCTAAAATGGAATTCTATAATTCTAAAATGGAATTTTATAATTCTAGAATGGAATTTCAGAATGGATTTTTAGAATGGAATTTTAGAATTCTAGAATGGAATTTCAGAATGGAATTTCAGAATTCTAGAATGGAATTTCAGAATGGAATTTCAGAATTCTAGAATGACATTTTACAATGGAATTTTAGAATTCTAGAATGACATTTACAATGGAATTTTAGAATGGAATTTTAGAATTCTAGAATGGAATTTTAGAATGAAATTTTAGAATTCTCGAATGGAATTTTAGAATTAAAGAATGGAATTGCAATTTTAACAATTATCGCGCGGGCCGGACTGGACCCCCTGGCGGGCCGTGTGTTTGATACCTCTACTTTAGAAGGTTGATGTGCAAGAACCGAGAGTCTCCGCAGGGAGTGAATCCAATTGTATTTATTAAAGAATAGCTATTGGCCTTGATACCGATAAAATAAAACGTCTGTGTGTGACTTGTTTCTCAATCACTTACCAGGCGAGTTCTGTGGTGAGGAGACAGGGGATCCCCGAGGTGACTGGCAGTAGCTTGGGTGAAGTAAGGCATGAGGAGGCACATAGGACATTACTTCATCTTCAAACAGACTGCGGAGGGGAGAGACGGAGCAAAGAAGAAACTAAATGACTTCAATAGAGTGACTAAAGTTGAAAGAGAGAAAGGAAGGAAATACATTAAGGGGGAAGTCTGGAAGTAAAGAGGGAAGGTGATACACAGTTGATACAATTAGACATGTAAAGGAGATAGACAAGGAAGTACATGGAAAAAATAGAAAGACTAGCATAGGATACAAAAAATAGCAATGGAATATGGTACCAAATATCGGGGAGGGATGTAGAGACTGATGGAAGGAAGCAGGTCTCACCTTAGTAGCATGACAAGATCAGCATCACCTGACAGCCTGGCCAATCCTGACCCTCCATCTGTGCGTATGAGTTGCACCTTCTCTCTAATGTCACAGCAATAATACAATGAAACAGATGCTGAGGACTTGAGCTTTTTTTCATATTGAAGCTAGACAAATACAGTGCCCTACAGAATTAATGGCACCCTTTAGTAAAAATGAGCACACATGGCACTGGATCTGAGACCATTCCTCCTTCAGATTCTGAGGTCGACGCTTTTCTTCAGCTCATCCCACAGATTTTCTATGGGGTTTTGGTCGGGGGGCTGTGATGGACATGGCAAAACTTTTATTCTATAGTCGCTGAACCATTTTTGTGTAGATTCTGAGGTGTGCTTCGGATCATTGTCCTGACCACGGCCATTTTAAGCTTCCTGGCATGTATCCTAACATTAAACAACATTAAAGATCCGCCACCATACTTCACAGTGGGTGTCTCTCTGTAAGGCTATGTTTCTTTCAAACCCACCTTTGATAGCTCTATTTTGGTCTCATCTGACCCTATAATCCGGTCCCAGTAACGTTTGGCTAACTATAGGCGCTTTAGTTTGTTTTTGACATCGTCACTGTGTTCTTAGGTCTTTCCCATAGGCAAAGGGAATTTGGCCTGTGTCACCTCATATTTATACGCCAGTGAAACAGGAAGTCACGGTTGAGCACTTAAGAGTTCCTATTCAAACAGTTGAACTTAAAAATGTAAAATATGACTAGAAATATACTAGTTAGATTTTAATCATGATATTTTCTAGGGGTGCACACATGTTTTGGAGAAATGTATTTATTCTCAACATATTTTTTTTCTTTAATAATTTTAATTTAATGAAAAGGTAACATTTTGAGTGAAAGACCAAGAGGATAAACAGCAAATACTTTTTTTCAGAGCCTGCTTCGCTCATATGTGCCATAATGTGCTCATATGTGCCATAATGTGCCAATAATTATGGAGGCACTGTAGCTATAATTATGGTTCCTAACAGGCAATGTATCCCCAAAACCCAGAGTTTACCTGTGTTAGCGTGTGTATATACCTGAGTGAATGGTTCCGGTTGAAGTCAGGCTGTCTTTCCTGCAAAATCTCAAAGATGTTTGGTTGTCGAAGAAACGCAACAATCTTCTCATTGTAAGCTGGAAAAAAAGCAGATGCATTTTTTGGTCATCTTTGATCATTTCTGAAGGATTGTGTGTGTTTGTAATTCAATTCAAATTATTTTGTATAGCCCAAAATCACAAATTTGCCTCAGAGGGTTTTACAATCTGTAT
Organism: Taurulus bubalis; assembly: GCF_910589615.1. Classification (NCBI taxonomy): domain Eukaryota; kingdom Metazoa; phylum Chordata; class Actinopteri; order Perciformes; family Cottidae; genus Taurulus; species Taurulus bubalis. Next base: position 5,078,853 of record NC_136609.1, read on the forward strand.
ACAACACATCGGAAAAAGAAAAAAAGAAGAAAAACTCATCTTTAACGGGCAGAAAAAAGGAAGAAACCGTAACCTGTTCAACACTGCCCCGTTTGGCCTCTTTTTCCACGAAAAAGCGTGTTTTTAAAAACGGCACATCCTGCATATCTCCGCAACCACATGGTCGACTAAATTCATTAAATTGGTAAAATACCGTAACTCTTGTGAGATGAGGGCTGTGTTTTTAAAACATTTTTAAATGAACGTTAGGTTGAATTATTTTCGTAAACTCCCTAACTTGCTGTGGCAATTTTAACGTTTCACTAAAACGTTCATAAGTAGCCCTTACAACAGGGGTGTCAAACATACGGCCCGCGGGCAGGATCCGGCCCGCCAGGGGGTCGAGTCCGGCCCGCCGGATAACTGTTAAAATTACACAAAAAAAAACTACCAGAACGGGGCTCAAACCACTGATCTCTGATTCAAAGACAGGCATGCTAACCACTGAGCCAAGAACAGTCGTAATTGATGGGAGCACTGATATTACTAGAGATATTGCTAGACTGGCCATATTCATTCGTGGTGTTGCTGAGACTTTAACGGTCCACGAGGAGTTCCTTGAGTTGATACCCATGACAGACACCACTACAGCGAATTACATTGTTAGCGCTCTCGTTGAAGCGCGGGACCGGGTCTGAGTGGACCGGACCCGTGCTGTCAGTGGGGCTACAGACGGTGCACCATCAATGATCGGGATAAAAAACAGGCGTTGTGACAAAATTCAGGGAGAAAGTACAAGCTGTAAATGGAGGATAATGTTTTGGGACATTTCACTGTATTTTTCAGGCATTATGTTGCAAGTCGTTAAAAATGGATCACGTCATGAAAGTGGCGTCACAAACGCATCACAAAGCGAGGGAATCTGCAGAGTAGAGCCCAGACAGTGGTCTGATGTCTGAATTTTTGGTCTTTATGTTTCTAGTTTATTGTAGAAAGACCTTACAATAGGGTTTAACATCCAAAAACCGTCACCCATGATTTAAATGGAGAGAAGTATTGTCGTCATGTATGCGTTATTATGCTATGATTTTACTGCTCCGGCCCACTTGAGATCAAAATGGGCAGTATGTGGCACCTTAACTAAAATTAGTTTGACACCCCTGTCTTACAACATCGGATTGCCGTCAAATACACAACTCTGTAACCGTACAGTCCTGTGGGAGTCTAACAAAGCAATCATATCCTTACAAACCCCCTATTAGTATCGCTACATTTACAAACACGGCCAGAGTTAGTTTTTTTTCTCACCGGGCGATTCAAAATCCTACGGTCTAATTGGTCCATTTACGGCAGCTTAGACCGCGTCATACAGCACATTCGGAAACAGCTGATCATTTTGACAGTAGGCTCGACTGAATTAGACACTGTCTTGGTACAAAGTGGGTAATTTTTCCATTTTTGAACCGAAAAACATTTTTTTTTTACTGAATATGCTTCCTAACATGCCAATGCTTTCCTGGATTGTGTTTATTGTTGCAGATGTCGATTCTTTAGATCTTAATCTTTCTAAAAAGTTGCACTATTAGTCTGTGGGAAGTTGTTTTATAGAACAATACATTTTTTTTAACTCGGGAACTCTCAAGGACTCCTTATTTCTCTTTATTTTTTGCAGATATAATTTTTTTTCCCCAAGACTTTGTACCTTAATTGGAATTAATTTGGGATTGCTACGACGACTCAAACACAGGGGAAAAGAGGTCTACAGTTTTCAACGGAGAGCAACAGAGGAGGGATCCCTCTATTAAGATGGACAGGAGTGCAATGTATGTTATGTGTACAGAATTAACAACATAACAGAACATCTGTGGGTGTACTCACACACTGGCACAACGTCTTGGCACTGGACCCTGTTGGCAGAGGTAAAGGTGCTGGAAGGCCGTGGCAGCACGGGTGGGCCGGCGTGACGGGGGTCTTCACCAGCCTACAGAGGGAGGGGAGAAGGGCGTTATATTTTTATAGTTTCTACCGCCTTATGCAGCTGGATTTTTTATTTTTTTGTCTCACCAGTCGCCGTGGGCTGACCTCCCCGGCACTGTGGCTGCGTTGACGAGTCAGGTGTTGGCGGTGGGCCAGGAGACTTGGGGGCCGAGTGCTCTGGAGAGGAAGCCGGGGGTCGATGAATGTGGTGGCACGGCAGTTATGGTCCACAAAGAAAGACTGCAAGTACACAGAACATGAGCCTTTTAACCCATTTAGATCACATCCCCAGTCATATTGTACACCTATTTAACAATAAATGCAAAAAAAACATTAACGGCTGCAGCTCTGACTGCAGGCCAAAGGAGGCAGCGAGGCGTTTGAGTACTGGATTCCTTTCCCTTTATGGATATTATAAAAGAACAATATATGCGTTTAGAGCTAAATATAGTGAAGTAATGTATATATGAGCAGAGAATGAGGTTGCCGTCTCTCGAGCTTCTCCTTGCTTTGTTGACAAATCTGAGCTGGCCGTCCGTGCTTTTATTGCATGTTTGTGCATGTGAGCGTGTTCGTAGTCGTCGTTCTGCAGTACTTTTATATGGCCATTACAGCTGTAAAAGACTCCACAATTGAAAGCGTCATTGCATCTGCAATGGCGCAACACCCAACCTGTGTTTTTTTTCTAAACACTGCTAGCTCTGTCAACTGTTACGAGCTGCCTTCATTCTGACCCCAGATGAAATCTTTTGCTATCAAAATATGTTTTGTATTCATCAAATGTCTGAAAATAATGGGGGTTGTTTCATACGCTCTTCATGATTACAATGCATTTGAAGTAATTTGATTGAATTATGAGTGATTTATTGAATTTAATAACGTCTGTTGTCCTCTGGGGTCAAAAAGACCCCGCAGCACAAAGTGGTGCAATGGGGCAACTTGTCCCCCCTACTGCTTTCCAAAACATCTTTGGTCTTGGATGTTTGATGTGTGGGGTCAAGCAATGGTTATGACAGCAACAACAAAAAACAGGTCTTTTCTCACAGGTGTCATATATTAGAGAGAAACAGGCAGCACCATGAGGAGGCAGAAGCGCTATACTTCACAGGAGGCTTGTGAGCTCACTTTTAACCATGTTGTGGAAAACAATGACCAGGAGGATAATGGTGAACATCATAAAGAGGAAGAATCAACTGATGAGAAGGATTCAGGGTCAGAAGATAAGGAAAATAATGATGAGGTGATAGATCCAACATCCAGACCACATGCTACTTCTTCCTCTGAAGAAGCCCCACATCACCCGCTGCACAAATGGAAGAAGCTATGAAGTGCAGGAGCATGAGGAACATGGTGATGAGGTAGTGGAGCATGATGAACATGGTGATGAGGTAGTGAAGGAACATTAGGAACATGGTGATGAGGTAGTGAAGGAACATGAGCAACATGGTGATGAGGTAGTGAAGGAACATGAGGAACATGGTGATGAGGTAGTGAAGGAACATGAGGAACATGGTGATGAGGTAGTGAAGGAACATGATGAACATGTTTAAGAGGTAGAATCTGAAGCTGAAATGAAAGAAGTGTCAGAAGTCAAAGACTGCACTTATTATTATGAAGAGGAAGAATCAACTGATGTGGAGAAACTGAAGGAAGAGGACCTCGCAATAGAAGAATATTTCCAGTCAAAGGATGAAACATTCAAGTGGTCTTCCATCCCTCCCAGTGACGAAGAGAGAGACAAGCCACCATGGACCAACCGCTGTCATGATGTTGGTTTGTTTGGTGTCTTGTTTTGTTGTGTTTTCTACCTGTTCCTCGTTACCTTCCTCTTGTATTTAAACCCTGTTTGTCTCCTGTCCCCTTGTCGGATTGTACTGTTTTTTCCCCCTCTGTTACCCCTGTTGGATGTCCTGTGAGTGCTATGCCTGTTCGTTCTCCTGCCTGTTTTGTCCCTGTTTCTGCTCCCTGTTTTGGCTCCAGTTTTGCCCCCCTGTTTTTGCTCCCTGTTTGGATTCCTGTTTTTGTTTGTGCGTTCCTCGGCCTGTGTAAAACCAGTACCTGAGTTTGTGTTTATATATTAAATTAACTTTTTAATCGTTGCAATGGCATTTGGGTTCACTCTCTCTTCCCCCACACCTGACAGAACAATCCGACCAGTATTTGGACCTAGCCTGCAACTTTTTATTTAATTTTTTCGACCGCTTTTTTGTCCTGCCATGGAAGGTCCACGGCCAGCCACTGTCCGCGTTTATTTTTATGACGCTCGTGGCCGTAGCCTGGGCTACCACGACCAGACTATGGACGCTGACTTTGAGGCGGTTAATGAGCCCCGTGAGGCCTTCGGTGGTCGCCATAGCCACCAGAAGGGTCAGGTCGACCAGGTTACGGACCCTGTGTGCAACCCATAGTTGGGTTCCCGCCTGGCCTCCGCCTCTGCTCTGCTGCCAGACCCGGCCGCCGCCTCCGAGCCGCAGTCGACCCCTATTGACCCCTGTCGTCCTTAGTCCCCGCTGCCGCCTTCAAGCTGTTGCCGACACCGGTTTCCCCACCGGCGCCTGAGTCTCCCGGTTCCCCATCAAAGTTCCCCATCAGAGTCCCCCAGTTCAGAGTCCCCCGGCTCCCCTTCCTGTCCAGAGTCCTGGTCTCGCTCTACGGAGCCCCCGTCCCGCTCTACGGAGCCCCCTGCAGCCTCCGCAGCCTCCGGCCCGCCCCCTAAAGCGCATCTGTGTGCCTGGTGGCCGTCCTTCGGCACGCCCTCCGGACTATTTCTGCCCGCGTGGTGGCCGCCCTCCGGCCATGCCCCCGGACTGTTTCAGCCCACCTGGTGTCCGCCCCCTGGTGGCCGCAGTCGACCCCGGCCTGTTCCCGGCCCCCCCGAGGCTAGTGCCCCCGAGGCTAGTTTCCCCGAGCCTAGTACCCCCAAGTCTAGTGCCCCTGAGTCCAGTTCCCCCGCTGCCGCCTCGCAGCCATCCCCACTGCCGCCTCGCAGCCGTCCCCAGTCTTCGCTGTTGCCTCGCAGCCGTCCCCAGTCTTCGCTGTTGCCTCGCAGCCGTCCCCAGTCTTCGCTGTTGCCTCGCAGCCGTCCCCAGTCTTCGCTGTTGCCTCGCAGCCGTCCCCAGTCTCCGCTGTTGCCTCGCAGCCGTCCCCAGTCTCCGCTGTTGCCTCGCAGCCGTCCCCAGTCTCCGCTGTTGCCTCGCAGCCGTCCCCAGTCTCCGCTGTTGCCTCGCAGCCGTCCCCAGTCTCCGCTGTTGCCTCGCAGCCGTCCCCAGTCCCCGCTGTTGCCTCGCAGCCGTCCCCGCTGTTGCCTCGCAGCCGTCCCCAGTCCCCGCTGTTGCCTCGCAGCCGTCCCCAGTCCCCGCTGTTGCCTCGCAGCCGTCCCCAGTCCCCGCTGTTGCCTCGCAGCCGTCCCCAATCCCCGCTGCCGCCTCGCAGCCGTCCCCAATCCCCGCTGCCGCCTCGCAGCCGTCCCCAGTCCCCGCTGCTGCCGACACCGGTTTCCCCATCAGAGTCCCCCCGGTTCAGAGTCCTGGTCTCGCTCTACGGAGCACCCGTCCCGCTCTACGGAGCCCCTGCAGCCTCCGGCCCGCCCCCCCAGAGCGCATCTGTGCGCCTGGTGGCCGTCCTTTGGCACGCCCTCCGGACTATTTCTGCCCGCCTGGTGGCCGCCCTCCGGCCATGCCCCCGGACTGCTGCTGCCCGCCTGGTGCCCCACACCTGACAACCGCATATCCAAGGTCTCGTATTGACCTGTTTCTGCCCACATCTATTGAAGAGGTGGTGCTGAACATGACAAACGCCTATTGAAGAGGTGGTGTTGAACATGACAAAACAAGGAGGGGAGAAAGATGGATCCAATGGACCTGCAGGCATATGTGGGTTGGTTATTTATCGCTGGCCTGTACCGATCCAGAAGCTACAGCTAGTTTATGGCATGCAGAGTGCTACCATGACACTAAAGGTGTTTCATATAATCCCAAGAGCGATTTGATGATAAAGACACAAGAGAAGGTCGCCGTGCATGAGAGAAACGTGCGCCCACTGGAGACGTTTGGGACAAGTGAGTGTCTCTCCTGCCGTGGATGTTCGATCCAGCACTGATGTGACAGTGGATGAGCAGCTGGTCCCCTTCAGAGGTCGCCGTCCATTCAAACAGTACATCCTGAGTAAACCAAGGAAATATGGGCTAAAAAATGTGCAGCATGCAATGCCAGGTCCAGCTATGCATGGAACATGCAAGTATACACTGGACAACCTGCTGGTCCAGCTATGCATGGAACATGCAAGTATACACTGGACAACCTGCTGGTGCGCAGTCAGAAAACAATCATTGCATGCGAGTTGTCCTTGACATGAAGGTCTCCAGGGCAAAACGATCACTTGTGACAACTTCTTTACTTCCCATGCCCTCGGACTGCAGCTGCTGAAAAGAAAGCTGTACATGGTGGGGACAGTACGGAGGACTGAGCTGAGCTTCCCCCTGCACTGGTGTCAAAAACAGACCGGGCTCGGTTCTCATCCAAGTGTAAGTGCCTTCACCGAGACCCATGCTCTGATGTCCCATCACCCCAAAAAACAGAGAGGTGTTCTTCTGATGATTGCCAGATTGGTTATGGAGATCCAGCAGTTCTGCTCTAGCTCTACTTCTACAGCAGCTGCCCCTCGACCAGCTGCCCCCATGCCCATCACCCAAAAGGAGGAGGTGCTAATTCTGCCCTCGCCAGAGTGATTTCAAAACATGGAAGATGTGGCAAAAATACAATCTGCAAAGATCACACCATTACTACCTGTCTCGAATGCAACTCATGGCACATTTAGACGTTTTTTGTTTTGAGAAGTTAAATGTTTTAGAAAAGAATATTGACATGTTTTATGTCAGGTAATGAGTTGACTAAAATGTTGAAACATAGAGGTGGCTGATACTTTATGCTTTATAAACAACCAAACCAGATGGGGTCATTTTTGACCCCAGTGGACAAGAGGTGGGATTATTTGCTGCCATTAAAGAAATTTAAGTGTTTTAAAAACATCATCCTCACTAAACTTTGACATACCAGTCTGTGATGATCTATCAACACACAAGAACAGTTAACTGAACGTTAACTATAGTCAGAATAATATACATAATTTATTCAAAAACGGTTCATGTAAATGAGATTTTAATGACCTTACATTTAAATAAAGAAATGCTCTGAATGTGTTTGAATGAAGGTGTTATTAAGGTGCAACACAGAATTGGGGGAAGTATCCACTTTATATTCTATAAATAACAGCCAAACCACACGGGGTCATTTTTGACCCCAGTGGACAAAATGATTCAAAAACAGCATTCTCACTAAACTTTGACATGTACCACTCTATATTATTTTGACTATTTGACTTACTACAAAGTCAAAATAATGAATTTGTTTAATTTCCACTCCAAAACAGGGTATACTTTTTTATAAACGAGGTCTATTGGCCCTAAATTCCCAAAACAAAGAGAAAAATGTGTGGCAATGGGTGAGATTAAAGGTGGAAAACAGAATTGATTGACAATTTATACTTCATGCTTGAAATAAGTCAAACCAGGGTTTTACGAGGGTTAAAGCCCTCGAGGTATAAAACTTTGAGACACACTGATTGATATGGGTGTCGCCCCACCTTGCCAGTGTGGTCGTGCTTCATCTCCCAGCCTCTCGGCAGCTCCAGCTGTTTGTTGGCGAACATGATGAGGAAGGCCACCAGGTCTCTGTTGTGCTGGTAGCGCTCAAAGTGGTGAGCATCCCGACGAACCTTACTGATCATATGCTTCAGACACGTGTTGGTGGTGAACATACGGTAGGCACTCTAGGCACACAAGAGAAGCAGGGGAGAAATTATAGAGGAAAGGTAGGAGAAAAGACAGAAGAGTTTTCTTGTGAAGTCATCCTACTGTGAAACTATGTAGTTATTTACCATTTTTACATTTGTGTTTTGGTTTCAATGAGTAAAAGACTTGCCACCAATCCCCCCGCAATTCTGTACAGACATTTGTGTTTCCATCAAAATTAATTGAATTATTGTTGGTGATACCCTGAAGTTTCCCTTATCAGGTCAATCATCAGGTCAACAATCGGTTTATTACTAAATACCTGCCTTTTCATCAGCCTCAGTTGTAGTGTGTGTTCGGTGCAAATTAGCCATTTTTGTACGCATAACACATCTTATGACGTGGTGCGAAAAAAAAGGCATATTTTTTAATAGCTATTGTTGTTGCTGTTTTTTCCCCTAGTTTTTTCCCTAATGAGTGTGTCATTAGGGACTGTGTGTTCTCTCGAGAAGGCTTTTCTATTCCTGAAACAAACAACAGAGTGTGTGACCTATAAGGAGGTCGGGGAAAGGAGCGATTGATTTGTTGAGAAGAGAGAAAAGAGGAAGAAGACTGCCCGTACAGGGTTGGAATGCAGCACAGTGAAGAAGTCGGGGCTGGTGAGGAACTTCGCGCTGGGGGACTGAAGTAGTAGAGTGAGGCGAGACCTGGGACTGGACTGAGCCACACTGTTGTCCCTGCGCAGCTCTGACACACACACACACACACACACACACACACACACACACACACACACACACACACACACACACACATTACTAATTAATTAATCATTGTCTCTAGGCTTTGCAGACTAGATAGACCAGGGGTCAGCAACCCTTCCTATCCAAAGAGCCATTTTGCCCTTTTTTCCACAAAAAAAAATGCATCTGGAGCCACAAAATCTATTTGATATCACAGCTTCGGAAGTTTTACATATATTCATAATATATATACAAAAACCTATAGTTTGTATTTATGAAATTATAGAACAAGAATAAAGACAGTTTTTGACATTGTATTGCTATTTTACCTGTTTATAACTATCAAGCTCTTATGAAGAGGAGACAAAAAATAGTCATGTGCTGACTAAATTGAGGTCAATTAAAACCACAACTATGCAGACCTTGAATATTGTCTATATATGTGGCTCATGTGCTGGAGTGTTCACCCTGTAACCAAAAGGTAGCAGGTTTAATCCCTGTCCTCTTCACGTGAGTTTTCCATTTTAAAACTCATATATTTTGCTACGTTTACACTGAACGTCCTCACTACAGACTTTTAAAGCACCGCAAACGGAGGAGGATGGATCCGTTTTTACTAACGGACGCCTGAGTGTCTCATGAGCTGCCACAGAACCAACAGCAGTAGTGGAGTTTGGAAAACGTGATCCACTTCCTGAAAGTATATCTACTTTGCTCAGTTTGCTGCAGCAGTTGAGGAATCGCTCTTCTGGGGCTCTGAATCACGAGTAGCCACTGTGACGGTCCTTGTCTCTGTCCCTAATCACTGCAGGTGTGCTTTTCTCCCTTTGTCCCTGGAGAGCAGATGACGCGATGCAGAGCACCTGGTGCGGGAAGGGGGACGGCATAAAAGCCCTGCAGTAGCGTTGCTCACGGCGCGGGGAGGTTTTCCTCTCGGATGTATGCTGAGTGACTCCAGGTCGTTGCGCCGGCTTGCCTGCGTTGCCCTGTGTTGCGTTGCCCTGTGTTGCGTTGCCCTGTGTTGCGTTGCCTTATGTTGCCTTATGTTGTGTTGCCTTGTGTTGCCTTGTCTTGCCTTGTCCTGTGTTCGCTTCCACTGGCAACGCCTACCTTCCATTTTTACACGCCATTAAGGGTAAATATTTTATTATTTTGTAAGAATAAACGTCCTACGTTACCCTCCACTGTGGTCTGTGCCGTATTTGTCATGGTCTAAGAGCCGGGTTATGACACCACCTGCAGGGGAAGAGGCTTGACAGCGACGTGACAAGATGTGACGCACATTTTAGAATAACAAATATTAAAATTTTTATTTTCAGTGATCCAATATCACCTAAAACTCCAAGATAAGAGGGATTCCCTTTGGAAGTTTTTCCAGTGGGCAAAAAAAGAATAAAATAAGTCTATTTTTTTTTTGTCAAAGCCTCAGGGAGCCACAACAGAGGGGCTAAAGCGCCGCATGCGGCTGCGGAGCCGCGGGTTGCCGACCCCTGAGATTATACTCAGACTATAATACATGTAGTACATGAGAGGATTACCTGGTATGGAAGGTTGCGTGTCAGTCTCCTCAGCCAGCAGCTCATTGGCTGGCTGCTCCTCTGGTCTGCTGTCATTGGTTATTGTCCTACGTATACTCTGATACCTGAAAAGGTGTTTGTGTTAGTAATCAAGGTAATGGCAAAATTGGTAGATTCAAATATTGGTTTATTTTAGTTAGCCGTTTGCTTTCACAGTTTGAGGAGTAGAGTATCTGTGTGTGCGATTTGACCTGCGGTTCAGCTGCTCCATCTGCTGGATGGAGTTGGACCTCTGGAGGGTCTGCGTGGAGGGGGGAGCGGTGGGACGCTGCCAAGTTGTGGTTCTGTTCACATGGTCCACGTAAAAGATTCTACCATGGCTGTCGATACGAGCCTCCCAGTCTGGTACACACACACACACACAAATTATATATATATATATATATCTTAATGCTGCCCACACAGGTGCTGCACTTTAAATCTCTCCCAGACGGCGTAGTTCAGATCTGGGCATCTTACGGCTCTCCCAGTCCGGCCCCGTGAGGTCAATCAAAAAAGAAAAATAAATAAATAAGATGCACGCCATAAATGCAATACAACGGCACTGCTTTTACTCTGAAGGCAATTTACGTATGTGCGTGCACGCCTCCGCAGCCTCACAGACCGGCTTGTTGCCATCAGACTGAAGCGCGTCTTGTTCTGTAGTTTCTGTCCTCAGCGTCAAAGCACGTATTGTTATGTAGTTTCTGTCCTCAGCGAGCAGCGAGTGCTGCCGCGAGCCGCTCCGCCTCACAGAGCATTAATTACAGTTCTTACATATGGCATTGACGTGGAGCATTTAGTAGTGTTTCCTCAGAACCCTCTTTTATCAGACCATTGCCTTATAACTTTTGAGTTTATACTACCGGATTGTACAGCGTTAGGCAAGAGTTTTTACACCAGATGTCTAACTGACGGTGCTGTTGCTAGATTTAAGGAAGCGATTCCTTCTGTATTTGATTCATTACCATGTCTCAATATAACAGAGGACTCCTGTGCTATCTTTACTCCCTCCCAGATTGATCAGCTCGTCGATAGTGCTACTGGCTCATTGAGAATGACACTGGACTCGATAACCCCTCTAAAAAAGAGGATCATGAAGCGAAGGAGGCTCGCTCCATGGTATAACCTCAGACCCGTATATTAAAGCAAGCATCACGGAAGCTTGAGGGCATATGGCGTTCCAACGATCTGGAGGAGTCCCGGTTGGTTTGGCGGGATAGTCTGAGAACATATAAGAAGGCCCTCCGTAATGCCAGAGGAGCCTACTACTCATCACTAATAGAGAGCACCATAGCTTGGCGGATCCGTGTATTTCTATAGACCTCAGTAGTAATGACTTCATGAACTTCTTCAATGGTAAGATTCTGGTTATTAGAGGCAGGATCAGTGATCTCCTGCCCTCGAATACTGCCGGTCCATTCTCAGGTGGGATGGCCATGGAGGAGGCTGTGGGCCCTGTTGTGTGTCTGGATGGATTTTTTACCATCAACCTCGACCAACTGTCTTCAATGGTTTCTACTTCTAAATCGTCTACCCGTCTCCTGGACCCTGTTCCGACTAAGCTGTTTAAGGAAGTTTTACCTTTAGTTAGTGCCTCTCTACTAGATATTATCAATGGGTCTTTACTAATGGGTCATGTACCACAGTCTTTTAAAGTAGCTGTAATTAAACCTCTTCTTAAGAAGTCCACTCTGGATCCAGAGGTGTTGGCTAACTACAGACCTATCTCTAACCTTCCCTTCCTCTATAAGATACTGGAGAAGGTAGTCGCAAATCAGTTGTGTGACTTTTTACATAACAATAGTTTAATGGAGAAGTTTCAGTCAGGATTTAGAAAGCATCATAGCACAGAGACGGCACTACTGACAATGACTAATGACCTTCCAGTTGCATCAGATAGGGGACTTGTCTCTGTACTGGTCTTGTTAGACCTTAGTGCAGCGTTTGACACCATTGACCATGAGATCTTATTACAGAGACTAGACCAGTTGATTGGTATTAAAGGTACAGCCCTATGCTGGTTTAAGTCGTATTTATCAGATCGATCTCAGTTTGTATTTGTAAACGATGAGGCCTCAATGACCACTGACGTTCGCCATGGAGTTCCACAAGGTTCTGTGCTTGGACCAATTTTATTCACCTTATATATGCTTCCTTTAAGCAGTATTATCAGAAAACACTCCATAAACTTTCACTGTTATGCCGATGATACTCAACTATATCTGTCGATCAAGCCAGATGAAACCCACCAGGTCGCTAAACTTCAAGTGTGTCTTAAAGACATCAAAACCTGGATGACCTGCAACTTCCTGCTGCTGAACTCGGACAAGACTGAAGTTATTTTACTCGGCCCAGAACACCTCAGAAATCAAGTATCTGATGATATGGTTTCTCTTGATGGCATCGCTACAAAGCCTTAACTGGTGATACACCATCATATCTTAAGGACCTTATAGTGCCATATTACCCCACTAGAGCATTACGCTCACTGAATGCAGGGTTACTTGTGGTTCCCAGAGTGTTAAAAAGTAGGTTGGGGGCTAGAGTTTTTAGTTATCAGGCTCCTCTTCTGTGGAATCAGCTTCCACTTTCAGTCCAGGGGGCAGGCACGGTAACCTCATTTCAGAGTAGACTTAAGACTTTCCTCTTTGATAGCGCTTATAGTTAGGGCTGTTTCAGACTTATAGTTAGGGCTGGCTCAGGTTTGCCCTGGTCCAGCCCCTAGATATGCTGCTATAGGCCTAGACTGCTGGGGGACATCTTAGGATACACTGAGCTCCTTCTCTCCTTCTCTTCCTTTTTCGCTCCTCCTCTCCTCTTCACCTCTTCTTTCTCTCCTTCTGGATAAATGATTGTCTCTTCAATGCACATTACTAACTCTACTTTCTTTTTCCATGGATCGTGGCTGACTGGAACCGGTCCTGCCTGCTGCCATGGCCCTGCGTATGCAACTGGCCTGGAACCGGTCCTGCCAGCTGCCATGGCCCTGCTGATGCCCCTCCTCTCTACCTCCTTCTACTTAATGGATCGTGGCTATCTGGATCATGGACCATGCCTACTACTCATTATATGAACAATTTATTTATAATATTCAATATGTGCTGTAACTCTGTTACGTTATTCATTCTGGCCACATGACATCTATTGCTTCTGTCCATCTGGGAAGAGGGATCCTTCTCTGTTGCTCTCCCTCAGGTTTCTTCCCCTTTTTTTCCTTGTGAAAGGGTTTTTACTATCTTTATTGGGGGAGTTTTTCCTGATCTGATGTGAGGTCCCGGGACAGGGATGTCATGTGTACAGATTGTAAAGCTCTCCGAGGCAAACTTGTATTTGTGATGTTAGGCTATATAAAATAAACTGAATTGAATGTTGTTATAATGAGTGGCGTGCGCCTCGTCTGCCCTGAGGAGAAGGAGACACAGGAACGCGCAGCCTGGGGCAAGATGAGAATAGCCCTCCCGGAAGTCTTTTTTAGGGTGCTGATTGAATAAATTGTATGTCTAAACTGCATATTAGACCCGTCTTCCTGGGGCAAAATCGATCTAGCCCCACGACGTGCACTAGCAGCAGAGACGTGCACGGCAGTAGCTGAAAAGGTGCACTAGCAGAGAGGACAAGCAGGAAAGCTTGGTGGCTCAAGGTGGGTGGCCTCTATTGGCCGGCCGCCACTGCACACACTCATTGCCAGATTGTTCTCCGCATATGCCAGTGTCCGTTACTCCCGTATAAATAAAATGTAATTCTGCAGCAGAGACTGTTAAAGATTGTGAAAAATGTAAACTATTATGAAAACCTCCAGTGAGGCTACTATACTATTACTGCTCAGTCACGCCTCATAGAGAAGTAAAGCTATCCAAGAAGTAAGAATGTGTTGCAATATTTTTCCCTTGTAAATAAAATGATAAATATGTTTATTCAAACTATTTAAACTGGAATAGAGCAAAAGAAAATCCATGTACATCGTGTATCTCACCTGTCTCTCTCTCCACACCCACTGTCCCGTTCTGACTGCCTCTGGCCCCACACACCTCCTGGTTCTGAGCTGTGCCTCCGGAGGCCTGCATGGACTGCCTCCTCCTCCACACCTCCCCCTCCTCCTGCTCCTCCAGACCGCTGGCTCTCGCTCCTGTAATTAACATGTTTTTTATGTGTAGTGCAACCAAATGGTAACCTCCAGTACATTGCCAGGTTATTTTGCCGGGCTTAAATGTTTTGAATTTAGCAACATAAACGTTACATCTGTGAATGCATGATATTGTTAGTGTTAAATAATGAAGTCAAAGTAAGGATGTGTGTGTGTGTGTGTGTGTGTATGGGTGCGCGCGTGCACACACACACACACACACACACACACACACACACACACACACACACACACACAGAAAGGAGGGAGAAAGGAGAGTGAGAGCAAGACTACTTTAGTTTACTGATACAATGTTTATGTCCTTTTTGTAAAATAATGTATCAACTATTTTGTCATAATATATATATTTGTTAATAAATTAAACAATATATATGTTTTCTGAATCGCTGTCTTCATTGGCAAACATTTCCAGAAGGATGTTGAGGCTGAGGCTGGAATGTGATCTGTAAATAATAAAATATGTATTTAACTACATCAAGCTTTGTCTTTATAGTCCAAAATTATGTAAAATTGGATAAGTAAAAAATCTAAAACATTTATTGAATGAGGATCCCTGAACCCAACATCTCCTAGTATCTTTTATTCACTGCAGCAGTTCATAATGTGTCTCTGCACAAATGTACAAGCATCTTGGCTGGGACATTGCTCCTAAACACTGTAGGAATAGTTCACTCTGTCTGGCTGGTGTTGATTCTAGGCATCCTATAATCGTCATAGCAGAAGCACATGGTGCACCACCAACCACTTCACGTTTCTAACTGGTTCTCCCGACTTAGCGGCACACCCGCTGTAAAACCAACTCTGGTTATCAGCTGCTCCATTCTGAGAAACGTGAAGATAGCGAAACCCATGCATTCCCGGGGCCATAGCGGGTGACATTGAATCCTATTTAAAACTGCGGGCTAAAAGATAAACGTACTGTAAATACAGCAAGATTGTAATACACGTTGGCAGTAATGATGGCCGCATGTCATCATTCCACCGCTGGTTGTCGAGGTGGTGTCCAAGAAACAATGTGGGCTTTGTAGATAATTGCCGGACTTTCTCGGGAAAACCTGGTCTGATTAGGAGAAACGGCATCGATCCCACATTGGATGGAGGAGATCTAATTTCTACAAATATGATCAACTTTATTAGCGGACGTAATCCATGACAACCCAGAGTTCAGACCAGGAAGCGGAAGCAGAGTTGCAGTTTTAAAACCTTCTCTGCACTTCCATTAGAGCACTTTCTCACCCAAAACTCTATAGAGACTGTGTCTGCCCCACGGCCACTTAAATTAATTAAATAAAAAGTAACCAGAAGAAGAGTTAACACCATCAACGCAACAGTGCAACCAAATAGGATATGTGGACTCTTAAATATCAGGTGTCATCTGAAGCTGTATTAGTAAATTATTTAATCTCAGACAATCATATTGATTTATTTTGTATAACTAAAACCTAACTGAGTACCCAGGTCTGTAATATTCATGTGGATGTCGACAATGAAAAGCATATATGCCGTGAGGATCTGTCTTTTCACTCCCACATAAAACAAATCCCAAGGACTGCCATTTTTCACCTACGTAACATCCTGTCTCAAAGCGATGCCAGCTTATTTAAATTTTTAAATCCAAGACAAGAATCCCCCTGGAACCTGCAGTACCCAGGAACGAGCTCCGCCCTGGATGTCCTCAATCTCCATAGACCCTTATGTTAAAATGCCCAATTTTACAGCAGAAATGGTACGACTTTTTTTTTCTCTATAGCTTATTTCTCTACTGGACTGAAACTACTGTTTCTGTCCACAGAAACTGCCAAACTCAAGATAAAAGGAAAGTTCCTTGTGGCAGCTTTAGCACATTGTTATATTGTATTTTTAGAACATTTAAAAAAATATTGTTGCCCATAAACAGACACATTTACCACCTACCAACTTCAGAAATGGCTCCTCCTTGGTTCGCTATGATGCTGCTCACAGGAGAAACTGCTGCTACTAGTCCATTTGCCTCACTGCTTGATGACTCCCCTTCCTCCTCGGCCTTCGGAGCCACTTCTTTTCTTGTCTCCACCTCCTGTGGACAGGAGAGGGAAAAAATAAATAAATAAAGATGAGATTTTGAAAAAAGCTCTGTCCAGCTGATATGAAAGACATGAACTACAACTCCTCACCTGAATGGGTGAAAGTGGACCAAGTGAGGGATTGCAGGGTACCTCCTGGTTGGCCCCCATCCTGCTGCTCTGCTCCTGACAGGTACATTCTCCCACAGACTCCCCCAGCCCAGCTACTGATTGTACATCATTCCCTGATGCCTGAGATGAGCTGGAAGCTGTCAAAGTTTCTCCAGTGACATGTGCAGCCTCTGCTGACGCTCCAGCAACCTCTCTGGCCCCAGCTGCAGTCTCAGCAGCTGTTGATGTTCCTACCTGTGCTACTCCAGCTTCATCTACAGGTTTGGGCCCTGCAGGTTCAGTTCCAGGCTGAGTCCTGGTAGAGGAACCTGCATTGAACCCAGTTGCAGCTCCGGTCTGCTCATCTGGCTCTACTTTTGAACCCTCGTTCCCCTGTTGAGACTCAGCCCATCTCCTCGATAAGGCTAAGTCTGTGCTTTGCTGTGTCCTTGTCTCCTGGGATTGCTCCCTGTGCTGCACCGCAGTCTCCTCATCCTCATCTGAGTCTATGTGCAGCATGGCATTGAGCCGTGTGTCTGTTGGAAAGCTGGAGCGGAGTTTCGGCGGGGGCCCTACGAGAGGTCGGTCACCGGGACTTCTCGGCGCCTCGATGGTGTCTAGGTAGTCGTTGAGCGACACCTGCCGGTGGGTGTGACAGTTCAGAGTGACAGCGAGCAGATCCTCCTGTCCCATCTGCCCAGGCTCCCGCCAAATACTGTGATCGCCATAGTAACAAGCACCATTGACTAACATGGAGCCTTCGTCAGGGCCTGTGGGAGAAGGTCTGTATCTGGCTCGTGAAGAGGAGGATTGGTGAGGGAGGTCTTCGTCGTCAGAGGGACTTCCAGGGTCACCGTTCACTGCACCTAAGACAGCTCCCACAGCCTCTGGGGAGGCTTCTAGGAGAAAGAGAGAATGACAAAAGAAGAATGAGGATAAGCAAATGTTGGCCATGGAAATCTGTGCAGATGGATTGATAAACCGAAGAAATGGTTTCGAGGAACTTGTGAAGTTAAACTGTGAGAATATGCATCTGGAATTCTGAAAAAAAGTGTGGAACTCTTCGATATAAAAAATAAACATTAACAGCTTTACGTTGTAGTATTCAACTGTCATACCAGCTAAATAAGATTACGGACTAGGGTGTCTGTAACATTTTAAAAATACTATAATATCCCTTATGTGGTATTTAATACAATGAAAACTGCTGGGGTCAGTCTGCTATGTACAGCATTGAGCAGAGAACACATTTTATAGTATTATATTTTCCCACAAATGAATGAATCCAGTGGGTATAAATAACAAATTACTTTTATTTATACCTCTCTGGATACAAACTATCTATTGTATCCAGAGGGCCATATCACAAACCCCCTCAAAGTGTATTAATCCATTCACATGGATTACCACATATATTATTTGATAAATGACGTGAATGTGACTGTCAAAAACTTTTGATCATGCAAAAACACTGTACACTAATGTGTGTGTTGCTCATTTACATTACCACAAAACAGCATAATGTAAACATACACACACACCTTCATGTCCAGTGGAGGTGACAACCACCCTGAACGAAAGCTGCCCGCTCACATGGTCCGTAGGAAGACGACGACACAGGCTGTAGCTGACTGGCTGATCACTACACACACACGCACACATTATTTATTAGTTATGTCCTTACTGACAGCCATACTTTGTCAGAAAATTCCCATTATTATTTATTTAAAACAAATTGCCATTCATGTGCAATGAGTTTACCCCACCTCCTACCACTATAAACTGTCAACCTTTGCATACATCATGATTCACTAGAGTACATAATGTCTTCAGTTGTGGATCAATATCAAATCAATGCCTGAACAATGAGTTGATTAGGACGTATTGATCAGTATTGACTGCACTATTGCGAGTCACTGTGGTTAAGTGCTGAAGGTCAGATAACTGTCAACCTCTTCAGAAGTTTCTGCTTTCTGTCTGAGTGCTTATCTGAAAACCTGCACCTTTCATAGACATGTACCCAAAGTGAATAGAGCTGTGTGTGTGGAGACTCACTCAGCGGTCAGCCCCTCCAGAAGCCTCTGTATAGGGAGGATCAGCTGACCCAGAAACCGCTTGATGATCGGTCGGCTCTTGGCAAACTTATCCTTCACCTCGATCTCCAACACGTCAGTCATCAGAGCCACAAAGGTGTATTTCTACAGGAAGATAAATAGTAAAAAGTATAGTTTTGACATAATGTGGACATTTAGTATATTTACTTTTTATTTACATTGTGCATTTAGTCCGGTGCCATTTAGTCCTGCACCCGCCCGTGGTCAAGTGCAGCTTGATCTTTGATGCCAATGTGAAGCCAGGTCTCTGTAAAGTGTGTGCACAGTCACCGACCTCCCGTTTCTGGGTCTGCCTGAATTTTCCTGCTACTGGCCAGGATCAGATTGGGTGGTGGAATGGCATCAGGTTCTAGTTTGGTTAGCTTAGCTTCCATCTCGGCTCTCTGCCCACTTGACTTTGCTTGTAGTGCCGTTTGGTCCATCTGGTCTGGCTGGGTGGTTGGTCGCTAGCGGTTATCAGCTCACGGTCTGCTCCTCACGAATGAATCCGATCCCCACACTTTTTTCTCTGCCGTTTATGAGCATTATTATATTTTTATGTCCTAAGCCATAAGTGCTCCAATAATAAAACAAAAACCCAACAAATTAAGACAAAAATTTAGCAAATTTCATGGGAGCTCCATGCTGCATGTACATGTTGCTGTTGCCATAGACTCGCCTGTTTTGCTTTTGGAATGCTGGCATGCTATCTGAAATCACCCTCTAATCCTCGGACATCACCAGGGTGATAAGGACCACTTGTAAACATCTATCGATGAGATCAATTAAGAATGTTTTTTCTATAACGTTAACGTAACTTTTTTTTGTTTTTTGTTCATGGATAGCAAAGCTCTTTCGAGCTGATTTAGCAGTGTGCTAAACAGCGTGCATCCACTGAGTGGATGCACGCTGTTTAGCTGTGTCAGTAAAGAGTGTCCCCAATCCCCTCTCACGGTAGAGTTATACATCCTGTTTGCCCTTGCTTAGGCTAACCTGGTAGGATACTGGTGTTGATACTGTTTGCATTGTTTCCTGTAAATTACTGCTTTCGCAGTTAGCGGAGTGCTCTTGCTTGGCCTAACTTGGTGGGAAGATAATATTTACATCTACTGTGCTACTGAAAAGAGTATCCTCACTCCCCTCTCATGGCCTGTTTTCTGGCCTGTTTTCACAGTTAGCAGAGTGCTTTTGCTCAGGCTAATTTGGTGGAACGCTATTGACAGCTACTGCTCCCTTTCACTGTATAGATTGCCCAAGCTAATCAGACCAGGTAGCAGTTCTCATGTCTTCACAGGGTCATGCCCCCATCCCGCAGGCCTAGTAGTTCTATGCCTGCCCTCTTGGGCCACTCCCAGGCACCATCTCACTCCAGTAGCCACTTGGGTCTTAGCTCTCCACTGAGAGGCCAGTTTATTGCAATCGCGACCCTGCTTGTTTGTCCTTAAGGCAACAACTGGCTTTAGCATTACCACCCCAAAGCCGGCATAAGCCAGGGGCAAGGACATGAGGTCTAAGGGCCTTTAGGATTGTATTCCCAACAGTAGCTTCACTACTGGGCATCTCACACTATAGACCCCTGGGTAGTTTCCATTTTAGCCCTGGGATACATCAATTCTGGCATTGGCCCCCAGCCTTCTGCCTGATCAAATTGATCGTTATCAGTGATCCCTTAGATAGCTGAATGGCCTCACTTGAAAGAAAAGTAGCACACACACAGGAAGATAAGGTTGTCACAGCAGTGCCTTTTCACTCTATCCCCATAAAAACCCTGAAGATTCTGTGGGAATGACACTGGAACTCACACCCGACTGGGTCATGCAAGGTACACGTGACGTCGTAGATATAAATTCTCGACATGCAAGTGCGTGAAACAGAAGATATTCAGTGTTAAAGCACTTCCTTCAGTGGCAACCTTTTAAGCATATTCTAGTAATCCAATTTATTAAAATGAGCATTATATTTCCTTTTTACACAACATGAAATATTGACACTTCTGGTGTCGACAGGATGCTGAACAAAAGCTCACATTAGAGCTCCTCCTTGTTGCAATTGTTTTAAGTGAAACTAGAGAACACCGACAATATAATCCCTGACCCCATTTCAATTTTGTACAACTTGGAAATTTTCCGGAAATTTACTGAAAATGTGAAATTCTAAGCACCACTGTGCAACACATATTTTGTATAACTTTTAGAAGTAAAGGTGCGTGTGTGTGTTTGCGCTGACCTCCCCGTGCCACACAGGGTTGGTTGTGTTGGCTATAATGGAGGAGCGTCTCTCCTGGCCGTGGTGGGTGAATTTAGGTAGGCCGCTCCTCTTCCCGGGCTGTATTGACATCTTCAAGTAGGGGTCGGGGTTGAAGAACATGCCCTTCTTAAGGCCCACCGCCCGTATGCCTAGAGTAGAAAACACACATTGAGAAACATTTGTGTCTTTTACTGGACCACAATAGTACACAAGAATTCCACTGAATCAGTCCTCATACCAGATAGGGTGAAGCTGACTAGTTTACGACAGTGCTCAGTCCCTGATTGGTCCTCTACTTGGCCTTCACTGCCCACCTGATGAGAAATCAACCAACAGGAGAGCATTATGAGCAGACCACTTACCCTTCCCATTTTGAGAGAGAACCAACTTCACTGTTAGAGAAACAAAAACATTAGATATTGATGACAAGTTAAAAGGAGGCATATCAGCGAGGGAGCGGAGAGGAATAATGAGAGTGAGCCCTGATTCAAGCTTTCTGCTTCACATTTTACTGACTCAACTGGAGCAAATGTCTCTTAGCCTCAGATTATGCTGCCAAGAGCTCAATGACGTCCACTTTACTCCATTCACTTCCTTCCATTCACTCTGACTGCATCCCTTCCATCTCTTAATTTGTTTCCAGTTTCTATCTAAGCTGAGTGTAACCTAAAATATGTTACCCAATAAATGATCTGGGTTAAGGGGCAGCAGTTAAGAAGATTTCTTCTCAAAACTTCTCTGAACTGGACCCTCAAGTAATCCTTTTTGTCACCTTTTTAGTTGAAGAAGATAGGCCCCATTTTTTTTTAAATCCTTTGGAAACACACAGAAAGTTAACCTCAGACTAAAACACATCTACCTCATTGTAGGACTTACATATATTATCAAGGCTTGACTTGTGACAAAGCATTACCCTGCTATTTTACAATACTCGCAAAGCAGATACCATGGCCAGCTTGGATATATTACTGATTGCACCTACTGGGCACACGACATGGGGTCTAAAGTGTCAAGGGCCCCCCTGGCCTTCACCTACAAAATGTTACTCAATGAGACACATAAGAACCAGAAAGAGACTCAAAATGAAGAAAAATAAATAAGAAATAACCACAAAGAGACACAAACTAACTACAAGCAGAGCCACGGACAAAAGATAACTACAAAAAGACCAAAACAATTCAAAAGTGACATTAAACAATTACAAAGAGACACAAAACAACTACGAACAAACACAAAATAACCACAAAGAAAAGCAAACCACAGAAAGACTAAACAACTATACTGGCTGTGTATCTTGCTCTTATGTAGGAGGAGTGGTGAGGCCCATGGGTCCTGTGTCTCAAAATCCACCCATGCAACCTGTCATTCCTGACAGTTGTAATTTGAAACAATAGGTCGTGATAAAAAACTAACTTAATTTATTTTCTGTGCATGCCTTATGTGTCTGGAGCAGGATTAAAAGTTTAGTCTGCAATGCTTTAAAAATATGGCAACTGATCATTTGCCACTGGAGGCCAATCAGATGACTCATGATGATTTAGGATGTGATGGTTTTTTACGAGACCAGAAAGAAGAAATAAGAGATGATGGTGAAAGAGGTGGAGGAATGACGAGGGACGTTGATGCGACCCACACACTGACATACCGGTACTCCAGGGTTCTTGACGGTGATACAAGGTGTCGTTGCTCTTAATGCTCCACTTACACCATGATAGTACTTAAAGCAGATCTTTGTCTCTGCTGTGGAGAGAAGAAAGACAGAAATGATGACATTACTACGACATTATCGAGGTAATTTTCTCAGATCTGACAAAGCTCCTCCATATCCACTATACAACTGATAAAGATTGTTAGATCCACTCACACTCCATGAAGTAGGGTTCCGGCTCCAGTCTCCACACAATCTGTCCTCTCTGGGTGCCATTCACTCCACGATTCTTGGAGTCCCACACGTTAGCCACGCACGTCTCATCTGTAAAACGCACACATTTATATTCACAAGTTGTTCCCATTGTCTCCCTCTGTCTTTTATTTCAATACCACCCATGGCTTTAAACCAATGCTTTTGTAAATTAGGCAACAGTAAGTCGAGACGGCATTCTTAGGAAGGGATTAAAATGACAGCGTTGCCTAATTTATTTTGTTTTTAAATATGTAACATCTGAAATGTGTCAAGGAGCTAGAAACAGACTCCTTTCCTCCAAGGTGTCACAAGAATAATAATTTAAAAAAAGGTTAGGGAGCATGTTCCATTCACAAACCAGCAGGTTGGTCATTGGTTCCTGAAGAGTGGTTGAACTTGGTTCTGTGTAGAGTGATCAAACATTCATGTATTCATCCTGTGACAAATGGCCAGTGTCCTAGTGGATCAATGCTGATGTCTGTCTGTCACACGCACACACAGGCCTGGGCACCCCTTGCCCTCTGTCACACCAGGTCACCATCAATAACCTCTGAGCCTTTGTTGGTGACAGCAAATTCCTCACACATGCACATCTGTCTGACCTGATAACACAGTCTGAGACACACACACACACACACACACACACACACACACACACACACACACACACACACACACACAGCGGGGTGAGGTAACGGAACTCAGGCTCGAGGGGACAATGGCTGACAGCAGGCCTGGAAACAGTTCTAGTACCTGGGGAGAAAAAAACCCAGAAACTTTTGTAAAATGGTACCTCCAGTAATTAAGTGTGGCTTCAGCTGTAGGGTCATAGACCCCTGCAGCAAAGCGCACTTCATAGTATTGCTCGGGCTTATTAGTTGGAATGCTTCAGCAGTCGGACCCCGAGTAGGACCCTATTGAAATTGCTGGGATTATTATTATTATTCCGTTTTTTTATTTTTGTACATTGGACTGCTTTTTGTGGGACTTGTCATATTCAAAACTCACCAAATTTGGAACACTTGTCAGGCCTGGTGAAAATAGGGATGTATCAAAGCCGGGGGAAAAAGTTCCCAAAAATGACTCTCTAGCGCCCCCTACAAGTTGGACCGGCGACGCCCCTCGCCCAGAATGTTTCTTTTACTTGAAAAAATTCACACATGACCATCTCCACCTGCTCTACAAAAAAAGCCTCTCAGACCCATAAAGTCCGCCTATGAATATTTTCCGCCATCTTGGATTTTGTGAAAAACACGATTTTGCACTTTTCTACTAAACAATACGTTCTTTCCATACCAAACTTGGTAGTTATCATCAATGGCACTGGGTCATAAATGCGGCCATTTTGGGGAAATAATTTACTCAGCAGGCATTTTCTTAACACCATTAGTCAAGTTAGTCACCATGAGATGTAAGTAGCGGCGTCCGCTGCACCTATAACATCAATGTGAACAATCAATGTGAATGTTCAATCTTGTCACCTGCCAAAAGCAGAGACTGTTATGTGAAATGTTTATGCTTGAAACCGGTGTACTGTTTGAACTGGAATGCTTCAGCAGTCCAACTATTGTTATCGTCTTCTTTATTCAACTTCTTTTTTTTTATTAGTTGGAATGCTTTCAGCAGTCCAACTATTGTTATCGTCTTCTTTATTCAACTTCTTTTTTTTATTTTTTATTATTCTATTTCTTCCGTACGTATTTTGCACCTTATCTCCTCCTCCTTTGCTTTTTGCCATCTCCTCCACAATACTAGGTCTTTGGGCATAATTTATACATCAAAACGTAGGAAATCTTGTCTTACTTCGTAAACTTGGGTCGATTTGAATCCAACAGATTCAGACATGTTTAAATCAGACGATATGTGAGAGGTGGCCTCCTTCTTCTTCCATTCCCTCCCATGTTAAATCTTCCTCAAAAATGTCTCTCTCCGACGACCGTATCTGATTTAGAAATTGCGACTAGAGACACATCGTGTAGCCTAGACATAGACGCGTTCGCAAGAGTCTTATCTCTCAGAAAATATTATTATTTTGGCATCTTACTTTTGAAGTTCTTGAGATATGAAGCTTTTTATGAAAAAAAAATGCACTGGAGTCTATGGAGATCATACAACTCAGTCTCTCCCTCATGTCACAGGTGTTTTCAGTTTGAACTAATCACCGCTTTACACTCATTATTTTAACGTCATTGTGGGGACACACACACACACACACACACACACACAGAGAACACAGGAGCAGGCTGTTGCTGGAAAGGAATGGAATTTGATCACTGGCATGAAGTTTGCTATGCTCACTGACTGTGTGTCTATGTCCGCGAGTGTACGTGCGCGTGAATGGCCGCGTGCGTGCACGTGGTAATATGGTCGCGCGCACTGTCGCGTGTGTGTGTGAACGTGAGCCTCAGTGGAGCTATTTAAACTCCATAAAAATGTCAACAATATCAGTGCGATGGTCTCCTCCTCTCCTCTCTGTTGAATGTACTATAATGGTGATTTGAGTATGTTTTTGCCTCCAAATATGATGGTTTTGTACACAATCTGCACGCACATTGGAGTGTGTGACATTCATGCAGATATTCAGTCAAAGGCATTGTAAAGCCTCCTGTCTGTCTGTCTGTCCTTTCAAAATAAAAGCCCCATGAATTAACTGTATCATAACATAAAGCTCAAATGAGGATTTTTGTAATAAATACTTAATGCGCAGACTAATACTTTGACTACTGCTGCTAATATTTGGACTATTACTACTACTGCTGCTACTCCTGCTACTAATACTACTACTACTACTGCTACTACTACTACTACTATATGACTACTTCTACTGCTATTACTATGAATACTACTACTACTACTTCTACTCATACTACTGTTATTTCAACTACTTCTACTACTACTGTTACTTCAACTACTACTACTTCTACTCATACTACTGTTACTTCAACTACTACTACTACTGTTACTTCAACTACTACTACTTCTACTCATACTACTGTTATTTCAACTACTTCTACTACTACTACTGTTACTTCAACTACTACTACTTCTACTCATACTACTGTTATTTCAACTACTACTTATACTACTACTACTGTTACTTCAACTACTACTACTCATACTACCGTTATTTCAACTACTACTACTACTGTAATTTCAAATACTACTACAACTACTACTCATACTACTGTTATTTATACTACTACTATAACTACTACTTCTGCGACTACAACTACTGCTTTCACTCATGCTACTGTTATTTCTGCTACTACAACTACTACTGTTTCAGTTTTGCTTCCAACTTTTCCATTTAAACATTAAGAATGTTCAGCAGTTCAGTTCAACGCTTTTGGGCTTCAACACTTTTCACCAGGTAGTTTCTCTTTTCAGCTATTTAAGCTATATTCAGCTATTTTCAGCTAAATTCAGCTGTATTCAGCTATGTTCAGCTATGTTCAGCTATATTTAGCGTCGGGGTAAGCCGAAGGGTCGCCGGCTCGTCCGTCCGAGAACCTTCGCCTGCCAGGCGGATGTTCGAGGCCGGGAGAGCCGGCGACCCGCCGGCGTCCCCGACGTGCTGGAAGCGAGGGCCCAGTCACAGCTGCGAGCAGCTTTAATTAGGGCCCGAGCACTGACGTAGTCAGAGTCGAGGACCTATTGAAATGCTAATGTTTATTTATTATTAGGGCCCGAGCACTGACGTAGTCAGAGTCGAGGACCTATTGAAATGCTAATGTTTATTTATTATTATTAGGGCCCAGGACCTATTGAAAAGCTAATGTTCATTTATTATTATTGGGCCTGAGCACTGACGTAGTCAGAGTCGAGGACCTATTGAAATGCTAATGTTAGTTAATTATTATTAGGGCCTGAGCACTGACGTAGTCAGAGTCGAGGACCTATTGAAATGCTAAGTATTATTATTATTAGGGCCCGAGCACTGACGTAGTCAGAGTCGAGGACCTATTGAAATGCTAAGTATTATTAAAGCTGCTCGCAGCTGTGACTGGGCCCTCGCTTCAAGCACGTCGGGGACGCCGGCGGGTCGCCGGCTCTCCCGGCCTTGAACATCCGCCTGGCAGGCGAACGTTCTCGGACGGACGAGCCGGCGACCCTTCGGCTTACCCCGACGTGCTTGAAGCGAGGGCCCAGTCACAGCTGAATTAGCTTAATTTAGAGGGAGATAGATAGATATATATATACACATACATATATATATATATATATATATACACATATATATATATATATATATATATACATATATATATATATATATGTATATATATATATATATATATATATACATATATATATATATATATACATATATACATATATATATATATATATATATATACATATATATATATATATATATATATACATATATATATATATATATACATATATATATATA
Source organism: Taurulus bubalis (assembly GCF_910589615.1). Taxonomy (NCBI): domain Eukaryota; kingdom Metazoa; phylum Chordata; class Actinopteri; order Perciformes; family Cottidae; genus Taurulus; species Taurulus bubalis. Next base: position 5,105,856 of record NC_136609.1, read on the forward strand.
TATATATACATATATATATATATATATATATATATATATATATATATATATATATACATATACATACATATATACACATACATATATATACATATATACACATATATACACATACATATATATACATATATACACATACATATATATATATACATACATATACATATATATATATATATATATATATACATATATATATACATATATACACACATATACATACATATATACACACATATACATATATATATATACATATACATATACATATACATATATATATACACACATATATATATATATATACACACAAATATATATACATACTGTATATATATATATATATGTATATTATATATATGTATATAGATGTTATATGTATATATATTTTTATTTGTAAATATGTATATAAATGTATATACAGATACAAATACGTATCAAAAGTGATGAAAAGATTGATGTTTCATGGAACGCCGTGGAAGTGGTGTGGTGGCTATTTCATATGGTTCTTGATCATACAATTAAATTAAAGTCAGTTCATTTAATATAGCCCAACATCACAAATACAAATTTGACTCGAAGGGCTTTACAATCTGTACACATAACATCCCTGTCCAGGGACCTCATCACATGGGATCAGGAAAAACTCCCCTAAATAAAGATAGCAAAAACCCTTTCACAGTGAACAAAGGAAAGAAACCTGAGGGAGAGCAACAGAGGAGGATCCCTCTTCCCAGATGGACAGAAGCAATAGATGTCATGTGACCAGAATGAATTACTTAACGGAGTTCCAGCACGTTACATGAATATGACAGAAAGTATTAATATCATGAGTATGAGCAAGCTGTTGTAACTCAACTGTACTTTGTCAAAACTGTTCCAAAGTTAACATGCTTTATGAGAGGCATGGCTTGAAGACTTCTGCATGCCAATATTAACTCATAGTCAGAGCGCCACCTACTGGGAAACTATGGTAATTTGAACTAGAAATGAAGGACGAAAACGAAGTTGGCCGACTTCTGGTACGGTTTAGAGCATGGTCCCAAGAGAGTTATTTTTAAGTTTATATGTGGCACATATGCCTATCAAATATTGTACATCTATGTTGAACGTACTGCAAGGGCTGCTTTGTTGAATTTAGTTGAATTTACCCCTAAGAAGTTAATGGGTCCTTTTCTTTTGAACACAATGATATACAAACACGCTTTTGATATATTTGCATGAAATTAAACCCTTAATGATCCACAGAGAATTTTGTACGAATCAAAGCCAGCGTTTAGGAAGATAAGAGGAAAAATATGTTTTCATCAAAATTCAAAATGGTGGAAATTCTAAGTCGGCGGACTATAGTGTGACCACGTACGTTTTTGTAGAGCAGACACAACCGGACATGTGTGCTAAATTTCAGGTCAATTGGTGATAGGGGGCAAAAACTGTGGGCTTTCACAACTCACAGGTTGTCAAAAAAAACACGTTTTTTTAGGGGGCGCTATCTGACTTCCTGTACAGTTTAGAGCATGGTCCTAAGAGAGTTATTTTTAAGTTTACATGTGTTACATATTCCGAGCAAGTTTCATACATGTAGGTCAACCGTAGCGCTGGGGCTGCTTAATTGAATATTTATAGGGGGCGCTATCGAGCCAAAGTGCCATTTTGAGTCATTCAAATCACATCAGGTAACTACATCTTTGCCTTTAATTGTGTGTGCCAAGTGTAGTTACGTGTCGAGCATGCCTAGTCCCTCAAAAGTGACTTTGTTGTTGACCGCGAAGGATGGGTCGCCACGGCAACAGCGTTTCACGAAACATCAAAATCTTTGGGGGCTGGCGTCATGAAAATCATATGTTTGTATAGAAGTAATTTGATCTACTGACTGACCTACTAAGAGAAGCAAGCCAAAGTATAGAAATATTTACTTCCTGTTACCATTAGGTGGCGCTATGACTCTAATAAAAAATTAGACTGCACATGTCTTCAGGCCTGGAGGCTGATCAAACATGTGAAACCTAGAAAGGATCTTATCATGTGGACTCGAGTTACATCGGTTTATTCGGTCATGGCGAAGGATCGAACTTCCGCGATGCTCCCACGCGACGCCGTTCAACGCCAGAGTTGTGTGTAACATGTATTCTACGTCAGAGTCGAGGACCTATTGAAATGCTAAGTATTATTATTATTAGGGCCCGAGCACTGACGTAGTCAGATCGAGGACCTACTGAAATGCTAAGTATTATTATTATTATTATTATTATTAGGGCCCGATCACTGACGTAGTCGGAGTCGAGGACCTATTGAAATGCTAATGTTTATTTATTAGGGCCCGAGCACTGACGTAGTCAGATCGAGGACCTATTGAAATGCTAAGTATTATTATTATTAGGGCCCGAGCACTGACGTAGTCAGAGTCGAGGACCTATTGTTATTCGAATGTTTGTTTATTATTGTCGACCTATGCGCAGGGAAAAGAGGTGCTTGGGATAAACCTACATTCTTCAAAATTGGCACACCCATCCGACTCGGCGAAAATTTTAATATAATTTGGGTGTCGACCAAAAGTCTGAGAAAATGTCTCTATAGCACCCTCTTTAGTTGTGAAAGCCCACCGTTTTTGCGAACTTTGACCGAACTTTGACTTTTACACACATGTCCGGGTGGGACTGCTCTACAAAAAACTCATCCGTGAAATTAAAATGCGCCTAGATCATTTAGATCATTACTCCTTATTAACTCAGCCAGCGGTTCAATACTCAGTGCAAACAAAATTGCACTGGATTTCCCTGCCGAACCCCCTTCTTAAAATTTAAAAAATTGAGAGCAGTGTCCGTTAACCCTAACTCTAGATATTGGGTCTTTATTTAGAGTGTTAATCCATCTAATAAATGTCCAATTAAATCCCATTCGTTCCATAGTATAATTTAAATACGACTAGTCCACCCTATCAAACGCCTTCTCTGCGTCCAGACTGAGAAGCATTGAAGGACAGGCCGAGTCTCTTGCTACTGATTGTAAGTTTAGAACTCTTCTAACATTATTTGCACCTTGACGATCCGGTATAAACCCCGTCTGATCAGGATTGATAAACTTCCCAAGGTATTTCTGCATTCTATTCGCCAGTATAGAACTAAGAATCTTTACATCACTTCCAAGCAGACTAATTGGCCTATTGGCGCCACACTCTAGTGGATCCTTCCCCTCTTTGTGTATTACTGTTAGCACGGCCTCTGACCAACTTTTGGGTAGGTCATTTTCCTGCAAAGCATAGTTAAAGACCCCACAAAGCCTAGGCACAAGCTCCTCCATAAAGGTCTTGTAAAATTCACCAGGCAGACCATCTGTTCCCGGAGATTTATTATTTTTCAGAGATCCAATGATCCCTTCTATTTCACTTTCTAAAATTGGGGCTGTCAACTCCTCCACCTGTGCTTCCGATAGCTTTACTAAATTAAGATCCTTAAATATTCCCTCCATTTTCACTATGCTTGGAGCTTCCTCTGGTGCATCATAAAGATTCTTGTAAAAAGTTTGAAATGCCCCTGCCACCTCAACTGGATGTGAAACCTCAGCTAAGGATGTTGGATGCCTTATTTTAGGAACAATACGATTTGACTGCTCTTTTCTCAACTGAAAGGCAAGTAGCCGGCTTGCTCGATTCCCCATCTCATAATATCTTTGGTTTGTATATCTGAGCGCCCCCTCAGCTTTGCGTGTAAGTAATTCATCCAGAGCAGTTCTACACTCCTGTAGTTGTTCCAATATATGTTTGTCCCCAGTTACTCTATGCTCATGTCCCAATCTTTTTATATCACTTTCTAATTGTTTCTCCTTTTCAAGTCTCTGTTTATTTAATTTAACGGCTATTTCAATACATTTCCCTCTCAGCACCGCCTTAGCCCCATCCGAAATACAGACTTTTGAGTTAAGAAACCCACTGCTTGTCGTCTCGATCTGTACACCCACGCCTCACCTCACGATCCCGACCGTGATGTTTTTACATCTGCAGTCGTATTTAATCATAAACAAGCCACGGCGCTGTTGCTACTGCTGCCCGCGTTGAGCCGGGGCTGGTCCCGCTAGCTGCTGCAGCTAAAGCTGACAACACTTTATTTTTATGCAGAATTTTCAGTGTTGTTTACTTGAGCTCAAATCGGGCAGCGGGCTGCAGCAGCTGCTACTCGTGCCGCGGCACCTCTCACCCCGCCACGGTGCCACTCCGCTTGGTTCCCCGTCGGAGAGGCTACAATGTGGAGGTGGTGGGGGAGGCAGGGGTTCCCTCGCCATCAGCCTGTTTTCCATTGCGCCTCCTAAGTTGAGCGTGGTGGCAAATTTTTACGGTAGTTAATATCGTTCCTTCTGATCATGGCTCTTTCTGTGTGCAGTGTTTTAGTGCCGCAGTTTTCTTGGATTGTTTTGTCACTAAATGCACTGTAACAAGTTTCTGTAGTTTTCACAGTAAAATTACTGTATACTGGCAATATTCTTACTATAGAACTAGCATGTTGCTGTAGATATGCAATGCATCATGGTCAAAATTCAATCCTGGGTGAATCTTGCTGTAAATAAATGTTGCTGTGAATCACACTACATTAATACATGTTGGTGTGAATCACAATACAGTAATTTTGAGCGGGAATACACCATAATCCGTTTTAACATTATTTTCAACACAGATGTTGGGTTTAGCTATCATATAGAGGGGGAAACAACATTGTTATACCCTTTGCTGCGTTACATAAAAGATGACAGCAGACTATAACGTTGTGTGTCGATGGACACTTGCTTCTCTCGACACAATTTTGGAGCAAGAGCTACAACATTTCTGACCGGAGTCCACTTAAACTTTAGCAACAGCAAGGTAACGAAGCTCATTATTATTCCTTCATAGTTCCTTTTTGCCAGGCATTTTGCAACTGTACATTAATTACAGACAGCACAGTCTTCTCAAGTAAAGTTACCATGTAACGCTACGTGACTTTAAGAGGGAAGTAGGGACACACTTTCCTGGACGTGAGTGTTACTAATATAACCAAAATATAGTATTTGCTCATTAAATTGTGATATAAATCATTTGGCTTCATATAGTTGATAAATGGCATGCGTTTAGTGTAACTTGTAAATGAATTGGAATCGTTTATGTGTGACGCCGTGGTATGTGTGTGTGTGTGTGTGTTGGTGCGCTAGTTTGCTAAGCCTAGCTCTGTTTGGACAAGTTTTGACTCTTTTCTCTCTTGCTAGCTACCGTGCGGCACAATGTGGCACGAGTAACGTTACCGAGCACCACTGAAGGTGAACCAGAACGCCACAACAGGTCAGACAGCACAACATGGCGTGTGTTTTCTGAGCTAACGCTCAGGGCAGACTGTATAACGTATCCAACGTTATGTTGGATACGTTATACAGTCTGCTATCTCAACCCTCCTGTCGTGTCGTGGGTCTAATCTGACCGATTTACAACTTTAATCAATCATAAATATTGTGTATATTGTATTGCCTCAAGACCTTATGATATGCTCCACACTAGGCATTTGAACATCACATTCCCCCCTAACACACACACACACACACACACACACACACACACACACACACACTTGTTCGCAGCCCCATAGATAAAGTTGTACACATTTCAAACCAAAAAAAGCAGGTGTTTGTTATTAGAACCCATCTCTTTCCTGCGTCAGGTGCCCATCCTCTGACGTGAACCACACCTTCCAGACCTTCCAGCCCTATGCTTACAGGGCTCTCAAGTGTCACGCATTGAGCGTGACTGTCACGCATTTCGGTCTTAAGTCACGCCCTCCCGCCACACATCGTATTTCTCACGCTGAAAAAAAACTGTAGGCTATTTAATGTGCCGCAGCGCGCAAACATGACCTGGTCGCGCTGCCCTCACCATGGAGGAATCAAGCACGTCTCCCCCAAATCCCCTGCCAATCAATAAAAAGAAATGGGCTACACGAATAGCCAATCAGAAAAACGTATCAGTTGTATCTGGGTGAAATGTAATTTCCCCCCCCGCCGCGCCTCCGTCGGGGGGGGGGAGGGAGAGAGAGAGAGAGAGAGAGAGGGAGAGAGAGAGAGAGGGAGAGAGAGGTCACTCTTACCTGTCTTAAAAACTTGAGAGCCCTGTGCTTATCTTCTCACTTCCCCCTAAATACACCGGGAACATCAAAGTAAGGGTTTCTTTCATGTCTCTCCTAATACATACGGTACTATTGTCTGTTTATTTTGTGTTGCAGGAAACCTGGGCCTGAAGTTGAGGCCCAGGTGTACCAGACAAAACACAACATAGGCTGATATCGTCAGTAGTAGAAACATATTGTGGTATTTCTAATGGGAATCGGTAACCAATTTTTCTCTGTCCTTCCACTGCAGGGAAGAGGACTCCTGCCTAGGAAGAGTTCAATACAGTGACAATTAAGTCAGTCATGGACATTTTATTGCACTACAATTACATTTCCCCCTTGACCTGAATATTGTATTGCTTCCAGTGCTTGAATTTGACTGTTTACTGTCAAATTACAAAAACATGTTTAAATTGTCATAGTAACTTGAAGAAAGAGGAACATTTAAAATGTTGTATGTTCAAGAATACCATTAAAAAATATATTTTTTTTGTAATAACAATGACGGTACTGGGAGTATTACTGTAAAAATGACTACAATATTCCATAGGTACTGGGATTAACTTTACAGTACCTATGGAATATACTACAGCTACTTACTTGCTAATTGCTGCCAGCAAGTTACTGTAAATTCTACAGTTATCTTATTACAGTGTGGGACTGGTTCTTGTGAAGCCAAATGTGTAAATAACACATTTGGCGAAGATGGACCTGTTCTTGAAGTTGTCCTGCTCACTCTGTCATTCAGCCTCTTAACCTCATCATGCAGAGCTCGACTAGTTAGCTGGAGCTGTGAGTATTTTTCAGCCAAACTAACTTCATCAGTTGCTTTCTGACTGTCTTGTGCTGTACTTTCTGTACATTTTCAGTTATTTGCTCAACGGTTTCCAACATTGTCCTTATGCATTGCAATTTCCTCATCTTCAATATTAATGACATCCATAATCAATAAATGTGGTTATTAGTCTGATTAACACTTTGTCTTGTTATGACATTTCCGCTTGCAATTTTAGCTCTATGACACGCCTCTTTGAGCTGATTCCATGTCCAGTTCTTATTATCATGTCATTGTTGCACACATGGCAAGAAGCTACAGCGTCCAAGAAAAGTGTCTGGAGTGAATGCTCCAGATAAAAAAAGAAACGTTTCTTTATGTTTCTATATACCGGCAGCCAGTGTTGGGGTAGTTACTCAGAAAAAGTAACTAGTTACATGTTACTAGTTACTTTTGATTACTTTACTAGTACTTTTGATTACTTTACTAGTTACTGCATTTGAAAAGTAACTTCACTACTAGTTACTTTACTTTCCTTTTTTTAAGCAAATGTCCAAATGAACTGCAAAGATACATGGACAAACATCAAGGCCCTTTCATCAATTTATTTTTAATTTTCAATAATAATTTATTATTATTAATTAATATAATTTCCAATAATAATAATCGCGCGAGTCACACGACACTTCCTGCATGAACAATCTACCGTAAACGTCGGGTTACGAGCCGCTACTACCTTCGGTCAGAGTCCCCGTTAGCTCCCCGCTGTAGCCGGCTGGGGCTCCTTAGTGCTCCGTCACTTCCCTGCTAACTTCCGCTAGCTCTCCGTTAACTTCCGCTAGCTCCCCGAAAACCACCGAAGGTAGCGGGACCAGGCTCGACACCCGACTTGGGCAGAGGGGTCGCGGGCAGTAGCAGCAGCAGCGCTAGCTAGCAGCTTGTTGCTACTGTTCATGCAGAAAGTGTCGTGTGACTCGCGCGCCACTAAAAGAGAACTTTTCGGACTTGTAAAAATGGCTTGGGTAACGCAGGAAAGCGCGTTACTGAGGTCTAGTAAAGTAGTGTAGTTACCAATATTTTCAGTGTAATGCGTTACTTTACTTTGTTACCTATAATAGTAATATCGTTACTGTAATCCGTTACTCTGTAACTCGTTACCCCCAACACTGCCGGCAGCCATATAGTTTTTTTTTCCTTCTTTTTTTAAATATATTTACTTTGAATTTTGTTTTTGTAATATTGTTTTGGGATGAACTGGTCACACTCAACACCCTCAGTCGAGTTGAGTGTACATGTTGGGTTGAGTGTACATGTACATCAGTCTAGGCCAGGGATTCCCAAAGTGTGGTGCGAGCTGCCTCTAGGGGGTGCGTGAGAGGAAAAATGTAATGGTGGTCTAATGGTGTAATAATTAATATTAAACATAATAAAAATAAAAAAATTAAGTAGGATTTTTTTAATTATAAAATGTCCCTTTGTAAGATTTAAATTTAAAATTAAAAACGTACAATTTAATAAATAGATGCACTTCCGGTCCGGCCGCCAGACTGTCTTTTACATACACACTAGCTAGCTTGTGCACCTAACGTCATTTCATTCATTCAGCAACATCCATGAAAATATGTTAAACTGGCTGAAATCGGGGAAGCTGTCAGGTGGGACATCTGAAGCTATCAGTAATAAAAGAGGATAGGGACAGAGAGAGAGGGAGGAACCGGAGGGAGAGAAACGGAGAGGTTCGTTGGGGAGAGACCGGGAGAAGAAATCAACCGGGAGTCGGAGAAAGAGGAGACGAGAGTGAGCATCAAACTGGGAAAAAAAAGAGGAAACATGATGACAATTATCTGGGTCTGGGCTTCACTTGGATTGGCAATGCAGATTGCCCGAAGCCACAGTGCGTGTTGTGCAGTGAGGTTCTGGCTAACAGCTGTCTGAAGCCTCTTATTTGCGTCGCCACCTGAAAACCAAGCATGCCAGTGCAAGTCAGAAGCCCCTTACATTTTTTAGATCCAAACTGGAAGAGTTACAAAACAGCCAAAAACAATTGCAGTCTCATTCACGTGAGTCTCTCAAAGTGAGAGACTCACGTCTCTCACTTTCTCCCTCTCTATCTCTCTTGCTGCAGGCTGCGTTGCATGTGAACATCCTCATATGGACTCCTCCTTTTTTATTTATATCTGTTTCTGAGCCTATGCATGTGCCACTCTTTGTTCTTTACGTGGCTTACTGTGTTTAAGTAAATACATGTGAAATGCAATCTGCCTCTGAGCCTGTGCATGTGTCCTCGCCATCCAGGGAGCTGTGCAACTGAGCTGTGCGTTTGAGCTGTGCGACTCCGCGTAAGGTGCTTAAAGTTAAGAATATTTCAACTTTTAAGCGCGCCGAAAAAACGCTCGAAAAACGCGTCGCGCGGCATTTAAAAAGCGCGCATGAAAGGCGCGCCTTACCATAGGAAAACAATGGTTTTGCTAACGACGCGTTTTTGAGAGTCGCGTCTGGTGTGAACGACCCCTTATTGCTCTTTAAAAGTGACGCCTTGTGTAACTGAAATGGATACAGTGGACTAAAGCTTGTAACAAACGCCACGTGCGAGCAAACAGTTCTCGCATTGGTCCGATTTTATGCGGCTATAAATAGGCTCTGTTGCGTTTTTTTTTTAAGGTGTGGGGGATTGGGGGTGCGTGAACCCGGTCGGGATGTAGAAGGGGGTGCGTGGCCTAAAAAGTTTGGGAACCGCTGGTCTAGGGCATTGGTTCGCAAACTGTGGGGTGCCAAATATTCTGCCAAATATTCGGGGGGTTTTGCACAGATAAAATTGTATTTGCATTGTTCTGACAAAGTGATTGCACAATCTGGTTTACTTGAAAGGGATTTCAATTTTCTGTATTCCATTATTTGAAAAAGCACAGATGGAGGAGTTACAAAAAGTTGGACCATTTTGTTCCAATTTTGTTGGGGCCCAAACATTTTTCTTCCTCCAATGAGTGACAGAAAAAGTTTGAGAACCACTGGCCTATGGTGAAAACAATTTGCGTGTTCATGTGTGTGTTTGTGTGTAAGAAAGAGAGAGAATGTAATATGAGAAGAAACTTACTGCTCTTAAATGCTATTGATGCTGGTCAGCATCACTTCATCAGGATGACCTACTCTCTTTCTCTCACCATCTTTTTCTCACACACAAACACACAATCATTAACCAGTTAACGTCACAGCAGTGGGGCTGATGGAGGATGGAACGCTATCATATCACTATCCTTCAGCAACTTTTATTTCACCACCAGACAACCAGGAGAACAGACCTCTCCTGGCTGTCTGGTGGTGGACTGAGAGACCTCATGGAACTGAGAGACAGAGAGGCGGGAAACAGGAAGACTAGCAGGACAGGTATGAACACACCACAATGGAGCCCCATTTGAGAACTAGCTGTGCACAATTAGTACCTTACTGGACAGAAGAAGAAAAAAAAATCCCTTGCTGTGTTTTTTTGTTGTTGTGATTAGGGCTGCAACTAACGATTATTTTAATAATCGATTAATCGGTTGATTATTTTTTTCTATTAATCGATGAATCGGATAAAAAAACAAAAAAGCATTAATTTCCAACCCTTTATTTAAAAACAGAACTGACAGTGCAAAACATCTTCAGAAAATGCACAAACAGGCTTGATCCACGTAAGAAAATAGAGGCTGAGCCTGTTCTTCAATGTAGCTTCTGGTTGGGTAATGTAGCTGTCAGTCAGGACATGAAGCTCATATTGGTTCAAGTGGGGTTTCATTGGAAACGTTAGATTTCGGCGGTCAATAGGCTCATTCGAGATGAGCCAGTTCTGCGCAGAATCGATCGGCTGCGATCGCCGCGCAATGCATGCCGGTTAGATTTGTGTCCGACTTGGTCCCGACTTGCTCTGACGTCATGCACACATGGTCAACGATACTCTCACGAGACCAAGCCGGCTGTCGATTTCAGAGTCAGGCGCCGCAGTTGCTATCCAACAACTGCTTGGCCCAGTGCATGATGGGAAACGCCTGTCTCTCACCACATCAGAGAGCTGATTGGCTCTTAGATCTGACAGCAAACACCACGTGTTGGAGAAAATCCTTATTTTATGTGTAGTTGTAATACTTAACGCTGGATTGCTGACTATTTGTCTCATGTTTAATCTTAAAACATATCTTGTGTGGTTGATAATACAAAACATATCTAAATAAGTAGTACTGTATTTCACAGGCAGACATAAAAAGAGCAAAGGATGCAGCTACACATACATTTCTACATAAATATATATTTACAAACACATATGAATAAATCCAAACGTGATCTGTAAACTACAAGTAGACAAAAGTTCGGAACTAACAGGAAGTCATTTTTTCTGTGACTTCCTGTGTATACTTTGAAGGCAGCCTAAAACTGTGCGACTTGATCGCAGTTTATTGACAATGCCGCCTGCTGTGGCCGCCTGCTCTCGTCTGGATTCCAGGCGAGGCGCAGCTCTTGAGAACGAGCCTATTTTGATACCGAGTTTGTAGCTGTGCTCACATGCAAACTTGCTTTTTTTCTAAAAACAAAATGTTATTCTTTCATATCTTCCAGCTGATATGAAATGATGCAACGCCAGTTAGTGGATATTTATGGATGTAATCACGTGTTTTGGACTAAATCTTTTATGGGATTTTTTTTATTTGACCTTTACGACGTAACAACGCCGTTTTTGTTGGAATGTTATGGATAAATATGAGGCGTCATCGGTGAGTTGCCTGGATTTTGCTATCGTTTGTTTGTTTGTTGTTGTCTGACAAAAGTCTTGTTTGTAGCTGCTGTGGTGGTCTGATCTTGAAACGGATTGCACAGATGGCATCACAAGAATCGTAGGTTTCCAGAAACATGTGGCACTTGTACCGAACTATAAATAGGGGGTACAGTGTACACTAGAATGTCCAGTAAAGGTTGCCCGCGGGACGGCAGAACGTTAAGTACCATATGTGTACTACTGAGCATTAACATGCGTTTTATGGAGTGGAAGACATGATAACTAGTCGCCTATAAAACAAACCAAAATGAAATAGTAACAAGGCTATTTTTCCATGTAGGGAGTAGAAAGTACAGATATTTGCGTGAAAATGTAAGGAGTAGAAGTAAAAAGTCATCTGAAAAATAAATACTCCAGTAAAGTATAGCTACCCAACATTTCTACTTAAGTAAAGTAACGAAGTATTTGTACTTCGTTACTTGACACCTCTGGACACCTCTGCAGGTAGTATTAGCTTATTACCCGACTGCATCGTCAATATCACTTAGTACCAACTAGTGCTGATCTTCGTTACGTGTTTGTAAGACGTAACGCTAACTATCGGTATGTGTTTACATTAGCAATTTGCAATCAAGCCTTTCTTTAATGTCGTTTTGTGCTATTTTTATTTATTTTTTAAGTATTGGTTTAGGCACCGGTATCGTTTTAAAAGTATTGTTTTAGCACCGGTATCGAAAAAAAAAAAAAACGATATCCATCCCTAATGCCACAGGTCGGATTCTGCACAAAATCAGTTGAAATCAATGACAATACCAAAACTAGTACCCTTATGCTGTGTTCACACCGAACGCGACACAAATTTGCAAAACCAGATCACATGCAAAGTCAATGCATAGACGAGACAGGTCAATTCACCGAGCTGTGTGCGGACACGGATGGTGTTATGAACCAAAACGCGAGGGCGTTTGATGTTCCGACATTTTTGGGACTGCCACAAACATAAAGCAGAACGAGAGAAGTGGCGGCGATAAACCACGCGATTTGTCTCGCCGTGATTTTTCTTTGTCGCATTTGGTGTGAACACCCTCGTTTCACTCGCGCGAGTAAACTGAATCGGTAAGCGCGGCGAGACAAATCGCGTCGCGTTTGATGTGAACGCAGCATTAGAGTGATGCAGATACTAATAGAGTACTTCATATGATACAAATAATGTTAAAGGATTTGTGTTTCCCACTAGTTGCTTATTTCTGCCGCATCATATGGCGGTTACTGTTGGCGGTTACTGTTAATAATGCCACCGTGTTGTGCAGGGGCGGTTTTGGGCACGGGCGAACCGGGCAGGCGCCCGGGGCGGCACTTTTTCATGTCAAGTGGGGCGGCACAACCACTTAAAAAAAAAAACTACAATTATAAAGTGCATACAGATAAAACTCACCATGACGCTGCATTAGTGGAGCCCTGAGCTTGTTTCTCTGCTACGAGCCGGTCCCGTCTCGGGGTGACGGGAGAAAAAGACCGAGCCCCGACGTCTGTTGTTTATGTCCAGTCTACTGACTCTACTTCGTAACTTAAACCTTTATGTGCACTCTGTCACTTCATTAAAACCCGCTTCACAAAGACAGGATGTTGAAATGGAGGCAGGGTTTCAGATCTCAGTATACTCTGCCTTGATTTTAATCCAGAACACTGAGTTGTAGGACTTTTTAAGTTTCACTTTTGGGGTAACGTCTCAAAAGGTTACGTTTGAGGCTACGCACAGACGGATGTATCCGGTCTTTTTTCAAAATAAAACATTTTTCCGACTTTTTTTCGCCCGGGGCGTAATTACATGTAGAACCGCCACTGGTGTTGTGGAAGTTTGCTCACCGATGTGGTACAAGCCGATCCAGTCGGTGGCATCCACTTCCTCCTTGATGTCCCAGGAGATTACCAGGTGGCTGTGGCCGAGAGTCAGCTGGTACGTAGACACCGCAAGTGATGAGCGGCTGTCTGATGTCACCAGGTCTGTGTCGCTATTAGCCCGCTGCAGCCCAACTCCCACTGTTTCTGGTTGGCTCCCTGTTGATGTAGTGGGGGAGGAGGGCACAGAGGCACCGACTTCCCCAGCTGTGCCCTGCACCGACAAGCTGCGGAGGTTATCTGGACCAATCGTGTACGGCCGGGTGTGTGGGGTGCGCCGACGCACCGCCAGGAGGTGCTCCCGGGCGCTGCTGTTGGCCGATGATGAGGATGACGGGGATGAGGGAGAGGAGGAGGCAGTGGCAGCCATCGCCATGGTTTCCGTGGAAGATGAGGCAAGGAAGGGAGAGGTTAAGAAGTGAGGAGGAGAGCTGGTGACGGTGATGGTGGTGTGAGCGGGGCTTAGGGTGAGGATGGTGGTGGTGGTGCAAGGGGGGAGGGTCAGAGAGGCAGGTGGACGATGACTGGGGGCGAGGGCGAGGGGGAAGGACAGCCGGTGGAGGTCAGATGGGCAAGCCAAAGAAAAAAAAAGAGGGAAAGGGAAGAAATAAAGGAAAGAGACACGTAGCTTAAAAGTGAACCTCGAGACCAAACTTAAGAAGCAATGAATGGCTGGAAAGTTATATGAAGAGGACTGGAGACAATTAGGAGGTATGGAGGTACAGAAGGATGAATGGAGTGATCACAAGAGCAGTGCAGTGTCCAAAGAAACAAAACAAAAAAGGGTTTGGGGTCTTAAAGTACATTCCTTTGTCCCAGTTGGCGTTCCCTTAGGCAAGGCACTTCAGAGTTCCCAGATTCCACTACCCGTCAATTCAAGGTGTTATGAGGCAGTTTGAACCATAGTTGAACCTATCTCTCTTTTTCTCAGATCCGTCATGGATATCACATTTCCACTGTGAATGTTGATGCTGATTCATCTCTCTTAACACCCCAAGACACCATATCCATTCTGACAAACACTAAAGTGTCAACAGCAGAGACATGTCTTGCTCTAGGGCCCTAGAGTACTTTGTAAACCATCCAGGAATCCATTATGACATAGGAACGTGATGGAGTTGGGAGATGGGCAGAAAGAGAGACAAGGTATTAAGGATGAAAGGCGATCCGGGAATCCATATGCTGGTCTGTCTGGAGAGGATGGGAGGATGACAGGGTGTTCCTATGATCCATGGGGAGGAGAGGCGTGAAGGGAGATTGAAGACCTACATGGAGAGTGAGAGAGACACAAAGAAAGAGAAAGTAAGAAAGGTAGAAGGGGAAAGAGGAGGACAAGGGGGACAAGAATAAGAATGATGGTCAGTATTCTGTGGTAGTACTTTGTGTGCAGTAGGGCAAATTGTAACTTTTACTTCGATAAACAGAATTGTAATAGGAACTATTCTTTTTAATAACTTCAGTTTGTTACATTTCTCTTCATTATTTAAGTCACTGGAAACGTGGGACATTTTCCATGATGTCCCACCATAAGTTTATGGCGACATGCAGTTGCTGCAATACGCACGGCTCTAGTAGACCCACTGCCATTTACTTGAATTGTACTTATTTAACACAGGCCAGTCTTCACCCCTGTGTGGTGTCGAATACTGTCTATCACTTTAAACACCGATCCAATATGGTGATTAAGTTGACGTACACAGCAAAATCGGAAGTGTGAAATTAACTCGCAGTGTTAAAATCAACACTATGCCAGGTGTTTATATAATCCACTCGGGTTCAGAGATAAATTTACACTTTGGATAGTGTTCTTTCATAGTGTTAAATATCTAACACTCACAGTATTGTCCTATGACACATGAAAGTGTTTTTTTAACACCAAGTTGTGTATTTGTGTTTACATTAGTTTAAATGTGTTCACTAGGGGTGGGAATCACCAGCGGCCCCACGATTCGATTTTATCACGATACTGCGATATATTGAGCATTGCAGTATATTAAGTATTGCGATTTATTCCATTTTCTCCGACGCAAATTGTCCCCAAAGGAAAACTTTGTCAACATATTGTATCTAAAAAGATAACGTTTTCAGTCTGTTCATCTCACTTCAATATTTTTTATTGCAGGGCTTATCTCCGTGCAAGCAGTTTTCATTTCCGCCATTCACCATGGAAATAACCACTCTTTCTGCTTTATACTTGTTGTGGGAATCCCAAAAACGACGGAACATCAAACGCCTCTGTGTATTGATACAATATCGGCACGCAAAATATCGCGATACTATGCTGTATCGATTTTGTTGTGAAATGGTAAAGTGTTGTTTATACTCGCGCTTGATGCAGTAGCGCGAGCCTCCGCAGATCAGGTACGAGCTCCAAACAACAATGGAGAAAGAAGTACATTAAGGCCATTTGTTAAACTAAACATCATAAAGCTGCCATGAGAATGATATCTCGTTATACCGATGAGCAATAGATGCTAGTACTACCACGGCAAGAAGTTATATCTCACTGAAGCAAGAATGATATGTTTTAACTAGTATATCTGTGTTTGTTGAAGGCAGAAATACATGACATTGAAAACAAGAAGTTTTTTGTTAGCCTCACAGGAATAACATAATTCTGTGAACAAGAACATTTTGGTAGAATTTTTTGTACAAACTTGGAAATCTTAGTTCAGACCATCGTCAAAGGTTTAGTAATTTAAAAAAATCTCTATGCACCATGCCTTGATATTAAAAGTTTCGCAATTATTATTTTTTTTACAGCGCTTGCAGTGGAACTGTTTAGATTAGAGTTAGTTGAACGCCTGGTGCCTCTCAAACTAAGTGCTTTGTGCGTTGGCATCAGACGCCGAGGGCTGTGACAAAGCGTCATTATTTGACGACCTAGAAATGAGAGTTTTCCTGTTGAGAAACTCCTCCATGCTCTTGAGCTCACTCCCTACTTTAGTAATAGAATGAATCTTCTAATCTAACTCTAATTCCCCCCCAAATGTCTAATTTATGCTTTTAATTTCCAAAAAAAACAACTGTTAATTACAATATCTAGGGCTGCAACAACGAATCGATAAAATTCGATTAGCAAAAGTGTTGGCAACGAATTTCATTATCGATTCGTTGTGTCGCGCGATTATTACGGCAGTCATAAAGTCGCGGAGAAGAAAAAAAAGAGCGGCGCAGAGCCGCCAGCGTGTCTGAGATTGGAGTGAGAGACTGAGAAACGCTGAAGTCGTGAAGGGTTGGAAATTAATGTTTTATTGCTTTTTTTATCCGATTCATCGAAAAAATAATCAACCGATTAATCGATTATTAAAATAATCGTTAGTTGCAGCCCTAACAATATCACATTGACTCAATAATCTCCTGAATCTCGAAAATGCTTCCACTGTAAAACTCCAAAGGCACTTTGTAAACTCCAAAAGGATATATTCTGGATGGATTATGTATCATTTTGAACACAATTCTTAAACAACATTAATTAATACATCATTACAATTGTACCTATTATATATTACAGGTATATATTAATACTAATTTTGTATCACTTTGATACATCCTTCAATGACTTTAACAACAAAGTTAGCCACACAATGAGTTTGTAAAGATGTTTCCACACAGCTACATCAGAGGTTAACGGGTTCAATTCCACTTCCTGAATGGATACAGAGGACCTACAGAGGATGGAGGGGCCACTCCCCTCCATCCTTTACCATTCTCCACTCCATCCTTCTCGCCATTAGAAGACTAAATGTATGTGCATTCACACACAAACTACCATCCCCCGAAGCTCCTAAATTAGCTGTGCATGCTTATAGAGAGCTGGAGGTTGGAGAAAGAGACAAACTAAAATAATAGATTGAAGAAGAAGAAGAAGAAGAAGAAGAAGAAGAACAAGAAGAACAAGAAGAACAAGAAGAAGAAGAAGAAGAAGAAGAAGAAGAAGAAGAAGAAGGAAAGAAAAAAGAGACACAGGGTATATATATATATATCATGAAGTATTAAAATTAGTTAAACCTGCATAACTGATTGTTTAGCCACCACCAGTGTTCCCTCTAAACTGTGTGCGTGCGCGGCCGCGCAGGCCAGTCGAAGTGGCCACGCAATAGATTTTTCAGACCGCGCACATTTTTCTGACGGCACAAACGATTTTTTTTCAGGGGTTAAAAATATTTTTTGCGCCAGTGTTTCTGAGATAGGAGTAAGACACTCCGCAATAATACGATCTTTGATGTGACGTATCGAGTCTTCTTGGCCAATCAGCGTCCCGTTTCTCGACATGCGCTCTCTGTATCTCTGCTAGCGCTCTGCCTCTGTTAGCACCCCCCACCCCCGCTGTCCTCCTCCGGGCGCCAGGAGTGAAGCTATATATAGGCTACCTTTAAGAAAAATGACACCATGTCAATTTAATAGGCCTATAATTATTGTTAAGCACTGCATTAGCATTTTTCTTTCAATGAAGTTCCACTTAAATGTTGTACCTGCTAAGAAATGACTAAACACCTTTGATACTTTTATTTTTTTATATATATATATATATATATATATATATATATATATATATATATATATATATATATATATATATATATATATATATATATATATATATATATATATATATATATATATATATATATCATTATCAGTCATAACCAGTCATAACCTCCCCTTATTGAAGTTCAACAAAGATCCTTTAAGTTCAACTAAACTGACACCATCATTAAAATGTTCCCAAAGTCCAGCCATTAAAAAGGATATTGAATAAATATCAACCTTGTATACATATTGATGCATTTGCTGTCATCTCTTTGAATCCCCTATGGCTAACGCAGGCTTGTGGTCATTTTCGGCAGGTCGCGTGGTTGCGAATTGCTCACAGTGCTGAAATGTGCGCTCAGAAAAAAACATTTTTGCTCAGTGCTGAAAAAAATTAGAGGGAACATTGGCCACCACGTGTGAGAACAGCAACAAACTATAAAAACAACACTGACTTAATACCACCTGATGCAGTAAATATATAACTATTTAAATGGTTGTGCTCGCAGCCAGTCACCATTTATTTAATTTAATGCAACATGTGATTGGCCAACTACCGCAGCAGCTACAACCATACATTCTGTGGTAGGCTGAAGTCAAGCATGATGTTGTTGGCAATTCAGCATGCCTAGATGCCTCAAACGATGGAAAGTATAGCTATGCTACACTTCAATTCAATACAGTTTATTTTATACAGCCCAACATCACAAATACAAGTTTGCCTCGGAGGGCTTTACAATCTGTACACCTAACATCCCTGTTACGGGACCTCACATCGGATCAGGAAAAACTCCCCCAAATAAAGATAGTAAAAACCCTCTAGTCCGGAAATTACGGTACTTTTCCAAAATAAATTTCTAGCTTTTACTGTGGACACATCTGGACTGATTTATAAACAGCTCAGGGGAGAGGTTAGTGTTTAACATAGTGCTGCTGACAGAGTTTAAAGCCTCTTGCGCCTAAATAGCTGCTGACACACACACACACACAAATGTCTGCATGCTTTGTACTAAAAAATGTAAACCCACTGACACACCCCTTCACTCTTCACGTCACTTCTCAAAAAACAATAGTTTACGAAAACATTGCTGTCAAAAACACACAGCTATCTCTTGTCTTTAAAAAACGATTCAGAAATGCACATACACGCACGAGGAGTTTCCATGATATAGCAGTAGAATTAAAACAGAGAATGGAGGGGATTTATGGTTGTCAGAATGCCTTGTCTAATCCGCTACATTACCACACAGCTTCAATCTGCAGCTGGACCTGTGGCTGCCTCCGCAGCCATGTTTCAGGGTTTGGGGGGCATTTAATCCATCCATTCATCAATTTTTATCCGCTTATCTGGGCACAAGTCGCAGTGGCAGCAGGCCCAGCAGGCTGACCCAGGCTTCCCTCCCACCCGTAACATTTCCCAGCTCATTCTGGGGGATCCCGAGGCGTTCCCAGGCCAGCTGGGAGATATAATCCCTCCAGCCTGTTCTGGGTCTTCCCGGGGTCTCCTCCCAGTTTGGCGTGCCCGGAAAACCTCCAGTGGGAGACGTCCTGGAGGCATCCAAATTGGATGTCCGAACAACCTCAGCGGACTCCTTTCGACATGAAGGAGTAGCGCCTCAACTCAAAGTTCTCTCCTCTAAGGCTGAGCCCGGCCCCCCTATGGGGAAAACTAATTTTGTCCGCTTGCGGCAGTGCCTGTTTTACTGCTGCAGCCGCACCGACCCGCCTGTCGATGTTCCGATGTTTTACTCGTGAACTCCTTCGCTTGCGGTAGGCACTCCATCCCCACCTGGAGGGAGCAATCAACCGAGAGCACCATGGCAGAGCACCATGGCCTTAGATCTGGAGGTGAGAACTCTCATCCGTGCTAATTTACATTCGGCTGCAAAATGCCCCAGAGAATGCTGGAGGACACGGTCCGAGGAGGACCAGATCATCTGCGAACAGCAGAAAGCCGATCTCGAGACCCCCGAACCGCGATATCCTGTCCTTGAAAGTCACGAACAGGATCGGTGATAAAGGGCAGCACCCACTGAGAACGTGTCTGCAGGGGTGGTTTTGGGCACGGGCAAACTTTTTCATATATCATCTGGGCTGCGAAGCGGTTTTCCATTATCTATCATATCACTGTGTGGGGAATTGGCAAATTGGCGCCCCCTGCAGCTTGCTAAGAAGGTGCCGTCTACAGATCATGTGTGAGAAGGGGGAAGGGGAGTGGGCGAGGGGGAAAAGTTCACCTCTGGGTCTCCCAAATGGAACGGACATGGAGGGGAACGGGGGGATCCACTGTAGGCTATAGAGCAAAAATTTCTATATCTGATTGTATATATTGTTGCCACTTTTATGTTGTAATTTATACTGTGTTGTGCAGAATTGTGTGCATTGATTCTCTTAATCTGATCCGCCCGTAGCTTTTTTTTACTGAATTTTCGATAATAAGGAAGTGTTTTTTACTCAAACGCTTCTAGATCATCAACCACAGGTCCGATTTAATAAATTTAAACGGCTAAAGTACTGTAAACTCTTGTGAGAAGAGAAAAGATGGACTACATTTAAAAAAAAAAATTGTTATATTTTTATAATTACGTAATTACGAAAGCTCAACATGACTGAGCGATTATAACGTTTCACTATCTAGCTAATTTAGTACCCCTAACAATCGCTCAAAGTACCACGTCTGTAACCGTAGAGACTGTACGAATCTTCCAGTAGTGGGTAGATCACTGTGTGTGAAGTATTGAAGTCGGGAGCTGCGAGAAAGCAACGGCTGTTTTTTCTGAATTTTTTTTTCCGTGTTTCGAGGTGCTGCGGTCCCATTGTTCCTCAAACGCATTTGAAAGCGTGTCAGATGACACAGGCGGAAGCAGACGGTCATTTTAAGTGCAGTTAGTTCATGGTGCGACCAAGATTTAGGTAAAAGTTGCTCATTTCTTTATTTCTGAACCAAAAAACATGATTTTTGGACTGGAAAAGCTTGAAAACATGTCATTGCTTGTGTTTATTGCAGGGCTCTCAAGTGTCACGCATTGAGCGTGACTGTCACGCATTTTGGTCTTAAGTCACGCCCTCCCACCACACATTGTATTTCTCACGCTGAAAAAAAACTCTAGGATATCTAATGTGCCGCAGGGAGGAGGAGGAGGATATGTCACTCTTACCTGTCTTAAAAACTTGAGAGCCCTGTTATTGTGATTATTATTGTAGATGTGGATGCTTTAGGTCTTAATCTTTCTAAAGAGGTAGAGTATTACTCTGGGGCATGATGGGAAGGCACCAAAAATACAATTCAAAAAACTCGGGGAGCGACCAAAGACTAATTTTTTGATCAGACTTTTCATGCGTGCTTTTTAAATGAGACGCGTTTTTCTAGCGTTTTTTCGGCGCGATTAAAAGTTGAAATATTCTCAACTTTAAGAGGCCAAAAAACAGCCCGGTGCGCCTGTGGAGCGGGTCTGCGTGCGCAACCGGGCAATAATTAACTGCCGGGCGGCAGCCGGGTGATTTTTGCCCGGTTACCGCCCGGACCTTTCTGCCGGGCGGTAGCCGGGCGATCTTTAACTGCCAGGCGGTAGTTAAAGATCGCTAATATTAATGCCTCGTCGGAGTTCATACCACACGAAAACAGGAAGGAAGTGGTGAAGTAATAAAGTCCGCCTCTTGCTTCATCCGATTGGCTGCCCTGGCCGAGTGTGACATTGATGAGCTGTGCGACTCCGCGCAAGGCGCTTAAAGTTGAGAATATTGCAACTTTTAAGCGTGCCGAAAAAACGCTAGAAAAACGCGTCGCACGCATGAAAGGCGCGCCGTACCATAGGGAAACAATGGCTAGCGACGCGTTTTTGAGTCGCATCTGGTGTGAACGGCCCCTTACGGTATCCCTATAGGCAGTGTTGGGGGTAACGAGTTACAAAGTAACGGATTACAGTAACAATATTACTATTATAGGTAACAAAGTAAAGTAACGGATTACACTCAAAATATTGGTAACTACACTACTTTACTAGACCTCAGTAACGCGCTTTCCTGTGTTACTCAAGCCATTTTTACCAGTCCGAAAAGTTCTCTTTTAGCGGCGCGCGAGTCACACGACACTTCCTGCATGAACAATCTATCACAGAACTCGATCTGAGTGATTTGAGTGACGTAGCTGCTGGTGCGTAGAAGGGAAGCGGGGAATGGATTAGACGGAGACGGAGTGCCCGGATCCAACTGGGAGGTTCTCTCCAGGTTCCCTAGGATTAAGGATATTGCAAAGCAATACAACACTCCAATGCCATCAAGTGCACCTGTCTGTAATGACGTGGAGCTTCTAATG
Organism: Taurulus bubalis; assembly: GCF_910589615.1. Classification (NCBI taxonomy): domain Eukaryota; kingdom Metazoa; phylum Chordata; class Actinopteri; order Perciformes; family Cottidae; genus Taurulus; species Taurulus bubalis. The sequence continues at coordinate 5,128,247 of NC_136609.1, forward strand.
AGGACAAGACATGTCTGGTATGAACGGAATCACTTTACTGGTGAACTGCAGTATTACAACTGTTAAAGCAAACGAGAACACGCTCTTGCACCAGATATGTATATATTTTCCACACGTAACATCAACATTAGTTAGCGTCAACAAGCACGTATCATTGTACTTTCTGCCTTCAAAGTAAAAACACTTCCTGTTTACATGCTCTTCACAATAAGAGTAAATCATGTAATAAAACAAGTTACAACACTGTCAAAAGGCTTTTCAGCCTGGGCAGTATTGTTCTGACCCCAAGGAGGAACAGGCTGTCGGATGAAAGATTCTACTCATGCGATACAATCGCTATTTTGAAGAATAGAGAAAAATGATAAACTTCATAGGATATAGTGCACTTTCTGTTTATTTAGGCAATGATGAAGTGGATTTTCTGTTTATTTAATTGCATTTTCTGTTTCTATTTTTTGGATTAAGTGCATTTCTGTTTCTATTTTATGGGAAAAAGTGCCATTAATTTTTCTATTTTTCTTAAACCACTACAATGATTCCTATAACAAGCTGGTTTTGTTCTTAGCAGTCGGCCCCCATTTGGTTTAGTGGGGTCTCATGTTTCCAAAAGCCTGTTGTTAATGTGTTTTGCTGTTTGACCTGAATGTCCGCACCATACACAGCCTCTTGTATCCTGTTGTTTGTGGATTTTAAAGTGAGGCATATTTCTTTGGTCACAGTGTGAACAGGGTTAATGTTCGTTCAAGTTAATGGCTGAGTTTTATATGCCATTTTGTTTTACATGTTTACAATTACAATACACTATGTGGAAAGGCTAAGAGATGCTCTTTAATGAAAATTGAAAACAAAGTGATGAAAGGGCCATGATGTTTGTCCATGTATCTTTGCGGTTAATTTGGACATTTGCTTAAACAATTGGAAAGTAAAGTAACTAGTAGTGAAGTTACTTTTCAAATGCAGTAACTAGTAAAGTAATCTAGTTACAATTTTCAGAAGTAACTAGTAACTTGTAACTAGTTACTTTTTCTGAGTAACTACCCCAACACTGCCTATAGGGGACCCTAGGGCTGATGAGTGTTATTCAAATGTTCTATTGAAGGATTTGTGCAATTGAGAAATTTTAAGTTTATAATAAAAAAAAAAAATTCTAGGCGGGGGTGGAGGGGGGAGGGGGGCGCTCAGAGGGGGTCTCGCCCAGGGCGTAATTACATGTAGAACCGCCACTGGGTGTCTGTCTTAATGCAGAGAATATGAACACAAGTCCTATTGCAGTTGCACAGAGACTGGATAGCCCGTTGCAACGGGATATTGCTCTGTTTATTTAGATAAATTGGGTGTTGATAATTTATTCTATTTATAGGGATTGTAAATGTTTGTAAATTATTATTGATATATTTGGGTTGGTGAAATCATTTAGATATGTTTTGTACATATATTGTTTATATATGCTTACCTGTTGATGGTATGTATGGGATAATTAGAGGGTGTACCTAAGGAGCTTGTTTTGTTTGTGTCGGGAGGTTGGGGGAGACTGGTGGGAACTGGTTAGTGTTGGCGAATCTTTCCTGTAGTGTTAAACTGTAAAAAAATAAATGAAGCTTCATCTGAAACCTCTTCAAGACTCCTGATCTGCTCCTTTACTTCCAAGGCTGCTCGGGAATGTTTACACTCCAGCACCGGAAGTCAAAAGTTGCTGGTGGAGCACTGGGTTTAACCTGTGAAACAGCAGCAACAGCAGGTTTGCTGAGCCGGGGGGGAGTCGGGTGGTGCCCTGGGCCGAGGAGCCAACTGGACGGTGGAAGTTTTTTTTTTTGTTTCTGTCACTTTGGATTTAATCCAATTAACAAACTATTAAAAAGGCACACAGACTATGCATGTATTATTGACAAGCCCTCGGGGCAGCTCTACTTCTTTGCCTACTCATGTTGGACTGAGGAAAGACTGGATTACTACAGACAGCTTGTCGTCATGCTCATTTCAGTTGTACCAAATATGATCTTCAATGGCTGCACAGTCAAAGCACTCAAACACACCTCCAGTAAAGGAAGCAGCGAGCGGAGACAATCATACTAGCCTGAACTATTTAGAGTCGGTGACACAGCGTCAGCTCTAATCATAAACGCTATACTTAGCATGTTTTGTCAGAAAAGACACCTCACCCTTGGTTGCCGCTTTAAATAACATGTTTTCCTGTAAGCAGGCTGATATGCATTCATAAGCCGCCTCACCGGCTCAGCCTTTTTTACACACTCCACAAGCCAACGATCTTAACCGTGATGAAGACACAGATCGATGAAAGCTTCTGCTGCTGCAAGATGCAATTGGCAACTTTATGGAGGGTTTAACATGCAGAATGGCTTTGTGAGTGCATTTCCCAAGCGGGCGGCAACCTCCGGTTCTGAAAAGTGAAGCCAGTGAAGAAGTGCCTTGAACTTGCATTCTCTCTACCGGTCATCGGGGGCAACTAGTGTGTCTAATCTATGATAAAATTACTCTTTTTAAAATTACACTTGATTTATTAACTCAGGAAACATTGTAAACATGTACTCAATTGCTAGTTTGAAGTCTTCATCAATACAGCACGATGACCATTTTGTAAATTACGGCCCCATTAAAGTCAAATAAATAAAGCAGTATATGCTTTATGGTTGGCTACTTTGAGATTAACAGGTCGCCGCTGCTCTCAATGCTCTACATCACTCTTCTGCAGTCCAAAAAGGTCACTTCCGTTCACTGGTTGCAAAAAAACAAGATGGTGATGACCAAAATCCAAGATGTCAATGGCTAAAATGCCGAACTCAAGGCTTCGAAACAGCAGTGCACAAACCAATGGGTGGCGTCATGACGACCACATCTACTCCTAATATGTTCTCAAGCCTATAGGCAGGCGGGATGAGGCAAAATCATCAGGAATTTGACGCTCGTCAAAGCTACTTGACTCCATTGATAAAAACGGTGATTCTAGGATTTTTGGTGACCAGAAAATGGCGACACGTGGTTGAGTTGATGTTATGTCTTGGCAGGACATGCATACCTCGAGCTCCACCCACAGTACCCATAGAGTCCAGTAAAGGACATAGCCCTAGTTCTAGAAGCACAATCGAAGCCCTCTATGGAGACACTGCCGCTTCTACATTGCTTGCTGGAGAGAGTGTCGGATGTAGAGCAGCGATGTGTGCTGCCTTGTATACTGTGGGCTTCAAACGTATTAGGTACCCATGACCCGTTGGACCGATGCTCGTGCTTGGAGCGGTATGTGATCCCACATAGAGTCCAGTAGTGAACTCCAGCTGTGCTCCAGCTAGGGTTACAATATCACAACATTCAATATCTCTGAAACACAATACATAGAAGTCTTTGCCAGTACTGTAACTTCTTCACATTCTGTTGATGATGTTAGTTCATTTTGTGAATGTTTTAAAGTAAAATTCTCTCCAATCTCACACATTTCATTTTACACAATGGATTGATTCACGCATAGACTGGATCACAGAGCTGACTCATCACTGCCCTACTGCCCCCGTGGTCTGGTGTGTGAGCTGCTGCAGTGGCAGCTAATGGAGAACCATTAGCTTAAAAGTGCACTCCCTTAAGAGGTTATCATGTCCCAGATGGGGGGGGCGGCTCACTGCTGACTGTCACGTTTAAAACTCCTTGACTTTATAGAAGAAGTGCAATACTTGTTTGTTTCAATTACTCTCCATGATGTTGTTATTACTATCGTTATTATTGTTATTATTATGAATTGCAGCAATAGTAGCATTGGTGGTGGCAAAGGTAGAATTTGTATTTATTTGACGCTGCTATCAGACACCACAGCAGGTGGTGGTGGTACGCACTTGAAGTAATTTGCGTATGTCCAAAACCTGTGTTTGATTTGGCATTACTTTCATCCCACGCTAAGACAAAGGAAGAGCGTGCACAAGTGTTTCCTATAAAACCTAACTGTTTCTGGATTGGAGAGGAGGAGCATTTCATCTCTCTAACTCTAAAACTCTCGCTGAAACCAAAACACTGCTGTAGTTCTTCTAGGTGGGGCAGTCTGTGCAGACAACGCTACATGACTGAATAATCTAAGTATCAGAGCTTAAAGCTGCACTTGGAAAGATGTTATGAGATAAAACATTGTCGTATCAGCCTCATTAAATCCCAAAGTGAAGCTACAGTGGAGACGGCTGACCCACTCCCTGAAGAGATGACGAGAAATGTGTGCTAATTGCCCGAAATAGCGATCATGGTGTTGTTGTGCAATGTAGACAACAAAAAAAAGGTCTCTTAAATTAAATTTACTGGTATAAATCTAGAAGACATTGTACAAAAAGGACTACTATCACACGCACACACACATACACACACAGCTGTAGCGTGCTTGGAGAACAATGAAGGCGACAGCTTCCTGTCCCCAACACGCCCATCACATTCCTCTGCACCAGTGGTTTCAGTGCACTCTTGCCTCTAACTTTGTGCAGGACAAAGTGCTCGATCCAATGTGACAGACATGACGGTGCTGAAGACGTTTCATTACCCGAACAAAAACTACCGGTTGGGTTTTTAAACAAACAGGGACCTTTGAAAGAAGTGGGCATTTGGATTTACTGAAAAAGACCACTAGGTTGCATTATAGGAAATTTGGGGCTTCAACCAGACTCAATTTCAGGATATGTTAACCTCCGTCAGTCTTGGCCATTATATTTATGTTTTATCTGTCAGTGCAACAACAAAATCACTGGAGTGCGACAATATATTTTGATTTGTCTGTCAATTCCTGTGGGTAGAAAAAAAAAAAAGACATTTCTCTGACCAGAAGAAGAAGAAAAAAAAAGTAAAGTTAAAAATATGTAAAACTAGAAAAGGTCTTTTCTCATTTATAGATCAGGTGGTTTAATTCAGGGCAAAGCACAGGGCAGGACAACCCGACAATAAAAGTTGTATCAAATATTGGGTCAATAGACGTCGTTGTCAAAAATAGGCATATGTGACGCCCACCAATGTGCTTACATATGTGGTTTAAAGTAAGCTTTGTGTATTCAAAATGATACTGTTTAATACTGTTTAAAAGAGGAACTGAAATGCTGAATTCTGTACTGAAGTGCAGTCCACCATGTCGCCAGCAGGGGGCAGGGTGGTGGTTTATGACGTTTTACGTCAGTCAGACGCTTTACGGCAATCAGCTGGTTTACTACCACAACGGCGCGAATTCCCTCATTCTGCAAAGCACCGAAGCAGTGAACAGACGTGAAAAAGTTGTTGTGTAATCTCTGTGTCCTGTTTGCAGGAACATATTATCTGCTTCCCAGGTACCAATCCTGGTACCTGTAACACATAGGATACTTGAGTGCAATATGTTGGTGAACATAGATGTTGTACTAAAGTGACCCGGAGTAAAGCCTAATCTATGCTTCTCCGTCAGGTCGACGGCGTACCTACGCCGTCGACGCAGACCCCTACGCCATAGCCTGACGCGCACCTCCAAAAAATCCTAACTACGCGCCGCGTCGACGCGGACCGCAAGCGCTGTGATTGGTCCGCTCAGAACGTAATTTCCGGCAGTTGCTTTTTCCCAGCCTCGACCGGTTTAGTGGCCGTACAGACCACCTCCGCAAACGTCTTCTCTGTCGCCTGCGCTTCAACATTTGCAATATAAGCATTTGCTCTTCAATATTGATGAGCTCCAACTCCAAATGCAGCCGCTCCAACTTGGACGCCATTGTTTACTGTTTACTGTGACCGGAAGAAAAAGGATTCGGCCCCTATATAACCCCTGAAACCACACAGCCACACCCCTGGCGGCATGGCGGTTAATTGCAGGCAACGCGTTCCCTCGACGCAGAACTTCGAATGCTCAACGACTGCGTCGCGTCGACGGCGTAGGTACGCCGTCGACGCGACGGAGAACCATGAACTAGGCTTAAGAGGAACATGTTCAAATGTCAACGAGGAAAACCCTTCATGACTCTTATCCTGCATCTTTATCATGCACTGAGCTACACATCCACACTCAAATGGAATTTTGTTCAGCCAAAATAATGGATCCCATTCTTTATTTGGGTGATAAACACACTTTTCTTTACCATAAATAAAGCCTACAGATCACAGCAACAATGAAGCAACAACACAGTTGACCTGCCTATCTTCTCCTGATCAAATTAACTGTGGTTTATTACACGCGGATTACACTTAGTGTTCAGATCCTACGTGGAGCTATTAGAGGAAAGAGGAAACGAGCTGTCCCGTTATTGATCTGATTGTGTGACCACAGCTCGGGTCTGACTCACATTCTTTAACAGAGTAAGCGAGCAGGTTAAATCACTGTTTACTTGTCGCTTCTTGCATTAAAAAAAGGCCTCTTTGGCAATTTGACAGCAACACATAATGCTGTGGATTTATTTGGGGCTTTGTTGTTGTTGTTGTGCTATGAGGCCTTATTTGTGCCCATGCTCGCTATTGCATCAAACATGACTTCATCAGCTCACAAGCTGCCCAAATGAAAGCAGACAGCGGACTGAGGAGTGAAAAAAACAAAATGTGATGAAATACACTCGCGTGGGGATTCAATTAAAAGCTTGATGGCAACGTCCTGCTCCCACATCATAGCAACACCCTGTGTTCAACAATACACTATCATCTGGCATTCCACCCGAGACAGCTTACCTTTGCCAAGAAGAGTTTAAACGTCGTTTAACACCACACTTGCACGAAAAAAGAAATACCCGAAGAAGTCGTTTAGTTATGGACGACGGACCTCCACACGGCCCGGCCAGCAGACTCTTCATCCAAGCCGGGACCCGGTGCTCCAGAGCCGGCGCAGCGGAGCTGCTCCTCGGTGTCCAGTCTCGAGCTCGAAGCAAAGTCAAACTTCCCGTTAATTGTGTCGTTTTATTGAATTATCCCTATTCTTGAAGCATGGTTGCCAAGTCTGTCACACCACTGCGTCGTTGACTTGTCCGTAATGTTGCCAGGCCGGGTGGAAAGACGCGTTCATATCGTATTTATTTGTCTGGGCCGCTTCATATCCGCCTCCCCGTTTCCGCTGCACTCCGTGCCGCTCTGCGTGCGCGCTGCCATGCGAGAGAAACAGCGACCGCGTTCCCGTTAGAAAACAGATATTTCCGTTAGAAGCGCTTTAAGAGTCAGGCCTTGTTGTTGGAGTCCATACTGACCGAGCTCAACAATTAAAATAACTGCCCCCGTTATGGGGCATGGTTTCCCAAACTAAGGTTCCTTCAAAGGGCCGCTAGACAAAGGTCCCACACATGGAGGACCAGTTAGGAGCCCATATAAAAAAAACTCTACCACGTTCTCTAAATCCACAGACATTACATAATTATTATAGGTCATATTATACAGGGTTAAAAGGTTGTAATTCTTATTAGGATTCAGTAGTTCAACTTTTTGGCCGTTTCTATACTATTATATTGTTTTTGTACAATATTACTGATGCTTCCATTATTCAGTGACTGAAGAACAGCCAGGCTGGTCCCGTCCCAGACCTAGATGGAGTGCAGTGATCCGGTGAGGAGACATGATGGAAGCAGACGGTTAGGAGAAAAGAGGGATTTGTCAATTAATCCGACCGCCTTAATCCTCACAACAACAAAAAGGAAAAGTCTAACAAAACAATCACATGAGTGCTCAACGCAACATTATGCGCATTTCTTTCAATCAGTGTTTAATTAACAAAAATAGTGCCATCTTCACAAAATTGATTGTAACAGCATTCTGGTTTAAAAAAAATTTGATAATACATGTACATATAATACAATCTTATTTTCAAATCTGACGTCCACTGAAAAAAAACTAATTACTACCCCAGTCTCCAATATTTATCTGTAAAACTGATAATGACAGATGAAATGTTGATGAAAAGCTGGGAAAATATAAACACCATGACAACCTATTAAATCCCTTATCCTTACATGTTCAACACAACTGAAATGAAAACATAAATGTTGCTATGTTATATAAGACAGACATTTGAACTAGAGCTATTTCGTACGGAGGACAAAACATTACTTGTTCATAAAATCAATCAATACAGAAATAAATACATTACATGAAGCTGAAAGGATCCTTTGACCAATCGTGCTACAGTGAAATTAGTACCATCCAACTCCTTAACACACATAAATCAATACATATAATTATAGAAATACAAAATGTACATCACATAGATGTAGAAATAAATGGAAAAAACATGTATTTGTGAATTTGTATCAACATATATGCATCGATGCATTTACTTATTTTTGTATGAATTCCAGATGTTATTTGTTCATTAAACATTTATTCGCATATTCATGAATACATAGTTTTTAGTCCTCCATATTTTTACAAGGCAGTTCTTGCATGGAGTCTCAATAAATACTGCCGGAGATGACAAAGCTTTTTTGTGCATGCTTCAAACAATGCAGTGTGTCTGGATGAGCTGGTGGGCCATCTCCATGTTCCCGCTAGCCTGGTAGATGAGCGAGAGATTGAAGGCGATCTCCCTCCTCAAATCTAGTTGATCATCAGGGATACCCTGCAAGTAGGACCGGTGGTGAAAGGAGGCAGAGGGACATTTGCAATAAACGGACAAAAAGGGATGCCAAAATAACTACCTACAATGATGCAGATTTGTAAAGTTCATGTTTGGTTAGTTCTCTACGCAAGACGACAAAGCAAATCATTTTTAAAATGCTTGTTTTCTAAATGGAGCTTGGATCGATTGGTGCTATAATATGAGGTATTGTAGCGCTCAGGGGGAACACCTACAGCTACAGTATTTTTTTGGCACGATTTTGTGTTTACAAAACGCCTTGCCAATGCAAGCATTTTGTAAACACTTCGTATGTAATCTTTGGTATGAACACAGTATAATGGATGACGTGAAGAAAGAAATGGTTAAGTATGTCTACACACCTCCAGTTTCTGAGCAGGCAGTGTGAGTGCCGTCTGGTAGTAATGTATGGCCAAATGTGTGAGGCCTATCTGGTGCAGTGCTCTGCCCAGGTTGTACATGCTCTCCTGACACACTCCACGGAGGTCCACGTATCGCCAAAGAAAGGAGAAACCCTGAAAACACAAATATATTTAGGAAGATCGGAGTAGAGGAAGTACAGATGTTTCTGGTTTAATTTGACAGGATTGCTACTGCTTCACACACACACACACACACACACACACACACACACACACACACACACACACACACACTACCTGTAGCACCAGTGTATGTCGTTTGGCGACATACTTCTGAGATGCCATGTGGAAAAAGGTGAGACCCACACACAGGCTGTGGAGTGGGATTTTGGGGTGAGTCTGGAAGGCCTGAACATACTGGCCTAAAAAAAAAAGATACAAAATGTGTTAGATTAATACAGATGGAAAATTATCAACAAATGTTTTTGCAAACTGCTATGGAAAAATTAAAGCAAAAATAAAATAGTAAGTATAGCTGAAAGCAGCAATGCAAACATCGATGTGAGGTCCTGGGACAGGGATGTCGTTTGTGTACAGATTGTAAATCACAAATTTGTAATTTTGGGCTATACAAAATAAACTGAATTTAATTAAATGTCAATATCTCTTAAAAAGGGAATGGCATATAAACACGCTTTATGCAACTTCTTAAAAGCGTGGTCTTGTTAGGATCTGAAGAAAATTAATGATTAGGAGCAGAAAAAATGTTAAACTTAATAAATGTTCCTAAAAACCAGAACATTTGTGTGAATAAGCGTCAAGTGAAGCTGACATACAACGTAGTAGTTTTTGACCCCGATCAGCCTTTAGGATGACATTTGTTGAGCACAATTTGTATAGAATTTCCAATCCAAATGAACCAACTCCTAGGGTTTTTCCTAGCATTAGCCATGTTAGCTCTAAATTATCAATGCAAATCATGTATATGAACGCTGGGCTGGTGTAAAATGTTTTAAACTGGTTTGATATGAAGCCACTAGGTGTCGCTCCCGAGTCAAACATAATGACACTGAAAGAGCCCATGTGTAGCGACTTCAGTCCACTTGGTGGTGGAAACTCACTTCTAAGCTAGTTTACCAACAGACAATAAACACTAAAGAAGAAGCAGAGAGGTGAAGTGTTTACACTTTGGCCCAATCCCAGTGTTCCCTGTAAGGCCTTAAACCCTGACAGACACTAGTGCAGGGGTGTCCAAACTTTTTCCACTGAGGGCCACAAACAGAAAAATATATGAAAGTCTGGGCCACTCGGTGAGGTATATCGCAAAATGAAAGAAAAACAAAAAAAATTTAAAAAAACACACGCACGCACGCACACACACACACACACACACACACACACACACACACACACACACACACACACACACACACACACACACACACACACACACACACACACACACACACACACACACACACACACACACACACGTTAACTTTGGAACAGTTTTGACAAAGTAAAGTTGAGTTACAACAGCTTGCTGTATGATCAAAAACCATATGAAATAGTTGCCACACCATGAAACCTTAAGCTTTTGATCACTTTACATACATACGTATGTACATACAAATTAAAACTGCTCGCAGCTGTGACTGAGCCCTCACTCCAGCACGTCGGGGTAAGCTGAAGGGTCGCCGGCTCGTCCGGCTGAGAACGTTTGCCTGCCAGGCGGAGGTTCTCGGCCGGGAGAGCCGGCGACCCGCAGGTGTCATCGACGTGCTGGAGCGAGGGCCCAGTCACAGCTGCGAGCAGCTTTACAGTAGAATTTTAAGTTAAACATATATAAATCTCTCTAAATTAGACTCAATTGTAAATATTCATGCTCCCATTTATTGCACTCTGTTTATTGTTAAATGTTTTTTTGTTGTTGTTCATTGTTAAATGTTCAATGTGACGCACCTCCCGCCAGGACAAATTCCTTGCATGTGAAAACATACATGGCAAATAAATGGTTCTGGTTCTGATCTTTTCCAGGCACAATATTCCTGTGACTTTAGTGAGGCTCTGTTTAATGAAGTCGTGAGAGGTTTCCCGTGTCGCGCTATGAGCGGAGCGACCCCGCAGCTGCTCGTGTGGCATTTTCTCGTACTTTGTTCAGACGGCAAAAATATGATTGTTGAGCTTGCAGGCTAGCTGCCATTTACTTGACTTTCTTTCCATTATACTTTTAAAACGTGCTTTATTATTATTTTTTCTTCATTGGTTATTTACTTCATTTTTAGTACTTACGGCATGTATTACTTAATTGCATTTATCTGTACTTGGTTGGGCGTTTCGGTCCTTCCCCCCCTCCTTGCTGAGCCCTCCTGGTGGAGTGTGTATGTTGAAGTGAGTACATAGAGGAGGGAGCATACGGGTATGCTGTACGGGTATGTGTGTAGACTGCTGCGTAAGTGTATGGGCATCTGTTAGTGTGGATGTTCATGTATGTAAGAGTTAGAATTTATACTCGCATTTAGACTACCGACACTAAACGCCACCGTTTAGACCATTTGGTACCTGCTTTATCATGTTTGTTTATTTTGATGTCAAGGAGGACTCTGATGTGATGAAAACACAAAATAAAAAAAATAAAAAACGTGCTGCAGGCCAATAAAAAAAAATGGGCAGCTTGGACACCCTTGCAGTGGTTCTGTTAGTCTGTTTATAAACAGACATAACATTTTAATCATGTAGTTGTACTGCTGTAACAGGTGTTTTCAAACCATTTTTTACATAATTAGCTTAGAATGTTTATTCTATTCCATTATATAAAACATGCAGAACAAGGAGTGCAGTCAGTAGTGTGTGTGTGTGTGTGTGTGTGTGTGTGTGTGTGTGTGTGTGTGTGTGCGCGCGTTTTACCCAGAGCGTGTTTGAAGCTCCCCGACACCATGGCATTGTGTCCGCACAGGACGCACAAGGCGTGGTTGTCGGGATGTTTTAACAGCAGACGCAGACAGAAGCGATGGTGACGCTGGTGTTGGGAGGTTATGGTCAGCTGAGGGAGTACAAAACATTTCAGACATTTGCTTTTTACGTCCACGAGAACCGATACATGGGAACAGGGAAACGTTTAAAGACTACATGGTAATTCGACCAAACTTTCCTTTTAAATTGAAATATTGTGCACTAAGGGAGTTTTGTTTATGAAAAGAGAAATCTTAGCACATAGCCAGACCTGGTTGAAAATATTCCAAAGCTGAGGGCGATCCACATTTTCCATCAGCATCAATCTGTCGAGGAGGAAAACCGACAGGACAATTCACACTGTACTTTTAACAACTGTCACAAAACAAGTGAACACAGATTATGTGCCTGATGGAGCTGGACATGAGAGTCTACCTGATGTAGTTGTAGGCCTTGTAGTAGTTGTGGTCGAGAATGGTGGCGGACAGGCCAAAGCACTCCATCTCCTTCCTCCTTGGCTTGTTGTCGTAGAAAGAGTAGAACTCCATGGCGGACTCGACCAGCAGCTCGGCCTCCTCGTAGCGCTGCACCTCGGAAAGTGTCAGCACGCAGCTCACCAGCAGCTGCCACCAGTCTTCTTTGGACAGAACATTGGTTTTACCTGGGCACAGGGATGAGATGATGCCATCAGCATAGCATCGGTATGAATTGTAATGACACTAGTCGGCAACCTCCGATTCAGAAGAGTGAAGCCAATGCGGAAGTGTCTTAAACCTGCATTCTGTCTACTGACCAGCAGGGAGTGACTCCTCCGGTTGAGGGGAAAAAAAAAGTCTGATTGTATAGAAGTCTATGAGAAAATAACCCCACTTGATTCATTACCTCAGTAAACATTGTGAAAATGATTGTATGGTCTCAATCTTCTTCATTACACCATGTCCATTTGAGTCAAAGCGTAGTATGGGCCGGCTTACTGCGATTGACAGGTCGCCGACGTATACTGCGTCTTTCATGTCACTCCTCCGCATTCAAAATATGGTAACTTTCATTTATCGGTTGCAAGAAAACTAACGTGGCAACGGCCATAATCCAAGATGGCAACGGCGCAATCCACAAACTCAAGGCTTCATAACGGCAGCCCACAAACCAACGGGTGACGTCATGACTACGTCCACATCTTATATAACTTTAAAAAAGGTTAAAGACCAAATGATGATAATACAAATATTTAAGTTCATTAGCTATAGGCCTTTTGAGATAATCTGGTTAATAATAATAATCATGAAAACCATAAAATTTCCTCTGACAACATAAAACCTTCATCTCTCCCTTGTCCTCCAACCACAGCTGAGGGAGGCGACAGGTGAGGGAGGTGACAGTCCTCTTTAGCTCCATAGCTCCACTTTGTGGCGGTCCAATCAAACGTGAAGGATTTGATTAAAATCCCTCTTGTAACTGTACAACACTGATATATTCCATTTCACTGTGAAAAAAATTACACTTTAAAAAGGAGCAAACCAACAAATACACGCACATAGTATATCCTTACCAGTGTTATCCAGATAGGCAGCTTCGTGGTCAGCGATCTCTGGCAGGATGGCCTTCACCAGTCTCAGGTGGGTTTTGCCCGACACCGTTACAGAACGCACACACACCTTAGCTCGCTGCATGGCCACCTAAGACACGGGGAAAAGCAATTGTTCCGTTCACATGATCACACATTAGCTTTAATCTTCCTAGATAAAACGCATGTGTGTGTTTATGAGTGTGTTACCTTGAGTAGCATTGAGATCATAGTGATCATAGCATCCAGGTAGTCCTGTGTCTGTCCCTGAGTCTTCAGCAGTGTGGACCGATGCAGCAGCAGCTTTAGTTCCTACAACCACAGCATACATAGAGATATGAGGATACACAGAGATAAAACAATATCGGCCCTCTTTTTCAAATCCATACACTAGTAGAGCTAAAGTCAGGTTTTTAATTGTTCAGTATTTATTAAGTATGTATGGAAACCCATCCAAGCCAGGAAAAGAAAAACATGTAAAAAGTTCTGAATCACAAAAATAAAACAGATATAAATTCACATTTCTGACTTAATTTGTAGGTTTGGTAAATACAAATCTTTATTAGTATGTCATAATTTGTGTTTACCTTGAGCCTTCATATTTTTAGCAAGGCCTTTGTTTTTTTCTTCCCTTGTCAGAGATGGGCTTTAGTAAATCTTTCATATAGTATTTGAGTGAACGTAAAACTGATCAAATGCAGTATTCAAGGTTTTTTCAGAAGGAGATATCGGAAGATGCTCATAAAAAAAAAAAAACTTTCCTTTTGTGCAGCTGACGAGTCCTGTGCCAGCGTCTCGCTGTCGTACATGGACTCCAGCGCCTTGAGGGCGCACTCGGGCCGGCCCAGCTGCTGCTGCAGGGTGGCCAGGGAGAGCCGAGCCTCCAGGTGCTGCGGAGCCATGTCCACCACCTTAGTGTAGCTCTGTGCCGCCGCCTCCATGTGGCCCAGCGCCTTCAGACACTCTGCGTGGGACAAGTGATGAAGGTGCTTGTGTAACAGTCTATATGTCATTTTCTCTAATCAGAGCAAAATTGAGAAGGTCATTTTAAATCCAGTCTTGCACCGTAGTTTTAAAGTTTCACACAGTGGAGAATGTTTTGGAACGCATGCTTCCAAAGAACCTCAGTTACCAAATATGTTTGCGCAGGATTACAGTTTTTATATATATATATATATATATATATATATATATATATATATATATATATATATATATATATATATATATATATATATATATATATATATATATATATATATATATATTTTTTTTTTTTTTTTTTAAACCATCTAGTTGGAGCATTTAAATAAACATTCAGTTGCCAGTTTATTAGGTCCAGCTATCTAAAACTAATACAGTCTAAAACAACAGGCCTGCAATAAATCCTCTGAAATAAAGGTTGTAATGCGAGAAAGAAATTGATTCAACTATATGATCATTTTGGATGTTCACATTTGTGTGCTGTTGAACTGTATCAACAAAAGACACCCAGAGGCTTGAAGCTTAGACTCTATCCTGAAAATCAAATGTTCAATTTGACCATCATTCTTCATTTAAAAAAAAGAAAAGAAAAAACGGAACAATATGTGCTGTATTAGATCATAAAATGAATATAATATGTCAGAGATTAAGGAAACATGCCTCGTTGAAATACTGGCTTCCGTTTTCATTTTGGCCCGTGTGATCCCGCCCACTGCCCATTTATGTCAGACATGAAACACACCGACAGGCAAATGCAGCGTGCATCAGTCATGGGAGCAAAAAAAAAACTGGATCAAGAGAGATGCAGTTGAAGGATGGAGACAGTTTAGAGCCCAGAAGGATTTTAAGACGGTGGCGAGTTTGATAATTTTGTCCAGAACAGGTAATCATTGAGCTCCAGCTAAGGTTAGTAAACCTTAATCTATCACTGTTACTAGTATGAAAGTGGCTATGGACAGTGGCCCTGTTAAAGTATCCCTTGAACAGGGTCTGGAAAGTAGTAGACAGAGTTATGAAAAAGCAAACATTAGCTGGTTTATAATTTGAAAAAAACTAAACAAAAAAACATTGTGAACATTAGCTGATCAATTGACATTGTCGCTCGCCATTTCAAAAGCATAATGTTGCGCTGGTGTCGTCTCAGTGTGCTCAACCTAGCAACCAGTGTGAACTTTGAATCTGGGGAAGAGACACCTCTCAACAATATTTAGATTTGTCTGCAGTTCCCTTTTGAAACACTAGATGTCAGTGTTACACCTTGAAGATATTCGATTGTGTGTATACATCGTATTTACATCATTTGTGAACGTATGCTTTATGTTGGCCGTACCTGCGTGTCGGAGCCAGACGACAGCCAGATTGTACTTCTCGGATATGACGAGGGCCGATAGCAGAGGCAGAGCGGTCATGTACTTTCCCTCCTCCAGGTAGGCTTCACCTACGTCCAGGTACAAGTCACCAATCTCCTCTGGATTCTGCTCCATCAGCGATGACACTAGCCCCTGTAAGTGAGCGTGTACAGAGCGATGGAGACAGATGTTTTATATCCATTTCCCTCAAAAAGTTAAAACTCACTGCTAGAAATCAATATTTTAAGCTTAAATTAGATTTTCTAAATGATGCAAGTGTGATACTAATAAAATATTTTAAGTTATGTTTACCTCCAGGGGTGTGTCGACATGCAGGTGTATGAGGCAGACAGTTAGCTTGGACCTAAGGTCCACTGGAACACTGTCTGGTACATGTACATCTTTAATTTCATCTGGACACACACACACACACACACACACACACACACACACACACACACACACACACACACACACACACACACACACACACACACACACACACACACACACACACACACACACACACACACACACACAATACATACACAATCAGCGTTCCTATGCTCCAAAAAAACAACAATTATGATGACAGCTTCTTTGGTGGAGGTGGAGTGTGGGGAGTGTGAGAAGATTTACTGCAAAGGCGTGACTACATTTCCACAATAATACAATAACTCAAACAGAATCAATCACAAAAAAAGGCTCTACACTTTGTTGATTTTTTTCATCCAATATTAACAAGCCACCTACAGTTATTGTAGCTACGGTCAATGATACCAGACAGAGGGATATATCATGATTATATACCTCATTTGCATATCTATGCAATGGGGAAGAAAGTATTGAAATAGTTGTTAATCTTGTTTGTTAGATATCAGATGATCAGAGAACTATACTGTTTTGTTTTTAAACATGTGTATCTTTATGAGACGTGCAGTGAGTGACAGTGTGGGCTTCATGGTAACTGACGGCAGCGAGGGGCGGGGCTTAACAAAGGGTCAATAGAAGTTAAAAGCAAAACTGTATTTGATTGTATGGTTCTTAAAATGTTCACATTGAGGCAAATATGAGTCATATCTTCTTGCTACATAAAAAAGAGATATGACATGAAAATAAATACTTTTCTGTAATCCACATTGATGTTTGAGGGCACACTAGAGAAAGGTGTGAGCTAATTTTGCCTCATGGATGAAAGAACATAACAATAATTGTTTCCTCATGAATAATAATCACTTTGATGTATTTGGCTGGGTTATGAGGCTGACACATTTCAAGACAATAAGACAATGCAGCATAGACAAAAATGTTCTTTTTGCTGATGACTTCTGTTCAAAATGTCAACTTATCCTTCCTGAGCTTTCTAAAAGGAATGTGCCTATCAATTATCTAATGAAGATGCAGCAGTGATTTTAGTACTTTGATACACATCTCTCAAGGTAATAGAAATACCATATTTATTATACCTAGTATTTTCAGCCAACATAAACAAGCCACCATGACACATGCGATGGGACAGTGACCACTAACGTCAAGGGCAAAACCTCCTGAGGCAGATTTGGTAAGTATGATATTAATTAATGATTTTTTAAATTTGGTCTACTGCAGTGGTTTCCAAACTTTCTGTCAAGCCCCCCCTTTGAGGATATAGGAACATTGTAAGACCCACCCCAAATGGGCCGTACCTTCTTTGTTTTTAAATTAATTATTTTGTTAAGTGCTGGAACAAGTTTGTAGTGCTACCCCGTGAAGTAGCAACAAGAGCACGGCATGCTCTGCACATCACCTGACGCTGCGCAGCATCTTCTTTTTTTAAACCAAAATAGTTCCACACCACCGACGTGCTGTTCCTCTTCGAGACTAAAGTCTCAGCTGTGTCAGTTTCTGACTGTTCCGTCGAGCCAGAAGCCATTGCGCAACAGGTTAACAGGCCGCATGAAAAGTTGATGCAGCCGAGTTCTCCACTCTTTTGCTCGCGTCACGTGATGACGTTGCGGTTAGAAAAACAAAAAAAAATTTGTAGAGGAAAGCAGCTCAATGCAACCACTAATACCGATCCATCTTGATGGCTCACACATCTGCACTCATTTTGTTTTGCACAGGTTGCACATGTTATTTGTTTTTGTCTGATGGAGCAATCTGGTTTACTTGCGAAATTTGAAATTTGTGATTTTGGGCTACACAAAATACATTATATATCCTGTGATGTGATCTTCAGAACCCTAAGCCCACTCCCTAACAGCTTAGTCGTTTACCATAGTGAACTACCCCGATTAAAAGTGGGCAGCTCCGTGATACCAGAAAATACAAGTTGAACCTGCAGACGTCTGGCTAACCCAGTGTTTCCCAAACTGTATTTTCCGGGGGCCAACTTTAAAAAAAAAATGACAAACCATCGCAACTAAATTCACAACAGGTGATTTGTACTGCCATCACCTTATTTTATCTTGAATAGCTTAACTATTAGACATTTGTCATATTTAGCCAAGTTATGGCCAAAACCCATGTATTTTAGAGCCCACACCTTTGACCAACAACATCTAATCAGTTCAGTCTGTGCCAAGAACATCATATTGTACTGCACTGTAAGGTTAAAGAAAAGGGAAATATCTGCATCAAGGTTTACATTTTTCAAAACAGTTACTCACTATTGTCTTCAACAGCTTTTTCCTCCTTAGTCGTCGACTTTGTGTCTTCCTCATTCTTCTCGTCTTGCTCCACAGCCGTTTCCTCTGCCACTCTCTCTTCTTGTCTTGGTTCCTCACACCCCAATTTGGATTCATCCTTTACCAAAACTATACCTGCAAACTTGACCAAGACCTGGGAAAACACACACAAATGATATTCATTCAGTAATAAAAACTACACTTTTAATTTGCTCCATCTTTAAAGTGGAATTACACCTGTCTTTTCAATGCGATTTTTGTCATCCGATCACACGAGAAGGACATATTAACTGTCAGGTCTGTACGCTCAGAGATCTTGCTCGCATTGGGATCCATCAGCCACGGCGAGGTGTGGACACCTCTTGTCTCTAAAGCATTTAAAAATTAATTGGCCTTGTTTGTATAATCCCCAGACATGTAAATAGTGTTTTTAAATCAGTGAATTATTTGTGACAGTCACATCAAGTTATACAAATATGGAGGTGCACCTTTTAATGCGACACATTTATAGGAAAGGGAAAGTGATATCCACCGTTATACAACCGCTACTTTGACCACGAAATATAATTAAATTAATTATGTATAGCCCAAAATCACTAATTACAAATTTGCTTCAATGGGCTTTGCAATCTGTACAAATACAACATCCTCTGTCCCGGGACCTCACATCGGATCACTATCTGATTAAGCAGGTCGCATTGAAGTGTGTAACCACGGCCGATTAGACAAGAACAAGCTTCTCTGCCCACAAACCCACAGAGGTCTACCTGCAGGGCCTTGTTGTACTGGCGGTTGGCGATGTAGAGCTCAGCTGCCATGTTAATGAAGTCATCGCTGACCAGGCTGGGGTGTCGCTCCAGAGCTTCCTCTATTACACCCAGAGCTGAGGGTAAGTCGTTACTCTCATAGTAACTCCTGGACAGGACACAGACATAGATGTTTGTGGCAACCTACAATCCTGACATTGTATTCATGAATTACTGTGTTAGGCCCCGGCATCTGTGGATGTATGTGTGGACCTGGTCTGCTTTGTGTGTACTGTACTTGGCCATGTCCTTGGAGAGCTGCATGAAGTGCTCTCCGTCTTCCATCGGCAGCAGTGACAGGATCCTGCGGTAGCCATCCATGCACTGTTTGTGCTCGCCCAGACGCATGTGGAGGCCTGAGCGCTCCCACACGTAGCGCACGTTGGTGGGGTCGTACTTAATGGCTGCGGTAGAGTACAAGAGGGAATGGGAATAATGCAAATAACTATTTTCATCATGGATTAGTCTGTCTGTTTTCTGCATCGTAAAAGGTGTTTTAAACTCTTTTAAAACACCAACGTCACACAATAACGCAAACTAACAGATTGAGGCAAAATTGAGAAAATTACTGTTTTTGTCAATGGAGTCTGGTTCCTCGGCGGAAAGGGCTGTCTGACGTCAAATTAACGCAGTTAAATCATTTAATCATTTTTGATGTTATTTTCTCCTAGAGGATCACACAGGACTGAGTTTGAAAATAGTAGTTTGCATAATAATGTCATATATATATAAAAATCTTTGACTTTTGAGTATCTGACCTTTTGAGTAGCAGACAATGGCCTGTCGGATGTTGTCCTGCTCCAGAGACATTTCTGCAAGTCTGATCCACTCCTCACAGTCTGAAGGGTTCAGGTGGGCGGCGATCAGACCAAACTGCAGCGCCTTGTCCATGTCTTCGTCATCCTCGTAGATCATGGCCAATGTGGAGAAAGGCTCATAGGCCAAAGGAGCTGGCCGGCAAGGCGAAGACGATTAATTTAGATAAGTGATAAATGGTAAGAATTGATAAATCCCAAAACACACACAAGTTTGTTTCATACCCTGTCTTATGATCTCCATACACATCAAGATGGCGTCCTCTTTCTCTCCTCTGGCGTAGCGGATGTTGGCTTCTCCCATCAAGCCTCTCAGAGCTCGGGGCAGCTTGCTGCGATGACGCCGTTCCTGGACAAACACAAACAAAGTCATACACTAACACACATTAAGAGCTGAGAAACCCATTGACACACTCTTGCCGCCACCTCCTCCTCCCCCTCCTCTCCCTCCTACTCACCCTCATCATCTTCTTGTTTTCTCGGTTCAGCTCCATCTCCAGCTCAAACACGTCCCCCACCGTCGGATCCTCCTCTGCATCCTCCTCCTCTTCCTCCAACTCTCTCTTTTTCCTGGCCCTCCGTCCTCTTGCTCCTTTACTCCGCCGCTTCTGCCTCTTTGTTGTCTCCTCCATCTCCATCCTCACTTTCTTCTCTTCCTCCGCCCTGCAGTCCTTATCATCTTCATCATCGACATAGCTTAAGTGTTCGTCCTCTCCCTCCTCATGCTCATCTGAAGATGGTGGTTCTGGCCTTTCTCCCAACATGGAGGCAAAGGCCTGCTGGACCCCCAGGCTGACTCCCTCTTCTGACAGGAGGGTAGAGTATTGTAAAGTGATGTCAACATCACTAATAAAATACATCATAATAATAATAATACGTTTTGCATCAATTCTCTAAACCTTGTCTTCTTACGGTCAAGCTGCCAAATACCCGATGGGAGGAGTCACCTTGGAGGGTTTTGCCTCTCGGGCTATATTAGGGCTCATCTAACAATCATTTTCAGTCATCATTTAATCTAATTATTTTTAGTTTTTACTTGTTTAATCGTTTGCTCTAAAAAACAGCCACCACAATTTAACCCTAAATTGCTCCGTAGGCGGTGTGTGAATGGTAGATAGTCCTGATGTGGCACCTTGCATAGTAGCTCCTCTCATCAGTGTGTGAATGGGTGAATGATGTCATGTAGTGTTAAAGCCAGTGGTGTAGTCCAGGGTATACGCAGGTATACGGCGTATACCCACTTATTTTTCAGTCAGCATTGCGTATACCCACTTCTCAATCACCGCTGGTGCCTGGTGCGCATTATTTAGTAGTGCATGGGTCACTCACAGGCGGTCCGGGTCCGGACCCAGTCGCCGTTGTCTGTGGAACCTGGACCGAAATCTAATTATTATTTCCGAATTATTAACTGTTGATGGATCGCTTCTATTTCACCGGCGCAGCTTTTCCTGCCTTTGCGGCTCTCATTCAGCGGTCCAGGAAACACACGCCTTGTAAATCCTCTCACACACTCGACCAATCACATGTGTGTATTCCATTAAGCCTCGACTCTTGTGCCATATTCACACATGGAGCGACAGGAGAGAGAGATCAGATAGTTGAAAAAAGTACGTGAATCAGAGAAGTTATTTCACTTGGCGCTCCAAAAAGAGAAATGTGGGCCGCTTAACCAGAGCCTTTAACCAAGAATGGAGAGACTGTTATAAGTTTATTATTCCGACAATTAGTTCAAGAGCAGTACGACTCATGTTCAGCGATATTAAAATCAGCGATGTGAAGCACCACTATGAGACAAAGCACACGGACCGACTCGCATCCGAAATTAAGGCACAGAAAAATAAACCTAAAAGCCCAATATGATCAGAACCCTAACACATGAATTAATATGATCACAGAACCCTAATACATGAACTAACTGACCAACAATAATGTTTACAGAGGAGAAATGAGCTGAAACAAGTGGTTTAATAACCAGGTAAAGGCCCTGCACACATATTTCTCTTTTTAGATGACAAGAATATAATATCTTGGCTCTTTTGATTGACATCATTTGACGCCAGAATAAACGGAATTTGAAGCTGCATGACAATTCATTTCTAAAATTAACGACTTTATTTTATTTATTGAATTAATTTATATAGTCTGTAAGTATTATTAGATAATGTATTATTTATAATTATTTCAGTTAAATGGGAAATCTGTAATAATAAATATTATAGATGTTAATTAATTTAACTTCATTGAATTTGACAGTCGTTTGTTGACAATATTCAGACGTTAAAACTGTTGGCTACTTCAATACATATAGCACAAAATCATATAGCACAAATGTGTTGCACTACTACTACTATGTGTTGTAATACTGTATTGTATGTATTGCTCATATGAGCACTTATTTAGAAATCCAGTACTGGGTTGAG
Source organism: Taurulus bubalis (assembly GCF_910589615.1). Lineage (NCBI taxonomy): Eukaryota > Metazoa > Chordata > Actinopteri > Perciformes > Cottidae > Taurulus > Taurulus bubalis. The sequence goes on from NC_136609.1 coordinate 5,150,704, forward strand.
AGTCACTGTGGTTATTCATGGATATGTTCATGGCTACAGTCTACTCCCTGGACAACTAGCTGGCTGGCCGGTGGTCTCTCGCTGGCCGACGGCTGTCGACGAGCCAACCGGCTCCCTCCTGAACACTCCTGTCCGTGCTCCTTGCTGCTGCTCTGGGCTGGCATGGTTCTGCAGTACTCCACCTCGCCATACCATCCCCATTTTTTAGAAACATCAGTATTTCCCAGTGTCTCAAACCGAGAAGGTAACAATAGCAGATTAACTGCGATAGCGCCATAATTGCCACAGAGAGAATTTACAGACGTTTCCTTTTTCTTTTTTCGTAATTACGAGATCAGGATGTCGTAATTACGAGAAAAGATCTCGTAATTACGAGATCAGGATGTCGTAATTACGAGATCAGGATGTCGCAATTACGAGATCAGGATGTCGCAATTACGAGATCAGGATGTCGCAATTACGAGATCAGGATGTCGCAATTACGAGATCAGGATGTCGCAATTACGAGATCAGGATGTCGTAATTACGAGAAAAGGGGTCTATTTTTTTTTTTTATCCAGTGAATGCAATGCGCTTCCGTAAAAATCCCCGCTCGCCCGAGCAAAAGTTGATCTCGCGCTACCTGCTCGCGCTCGAGTAGATTTTCTTTTTGACAGTAAGTGGGCGGATCCAGTCATCATCCATCTCTACATCTAATTGGTTACAATCCTCGTCTTTGGATTGGCTAGAATGCATTTTGCACCAGGAACAATGGCGGATGAGAAAACACAACTGAAAGTTGACGTTCTCTGAATACTACTGTTATTGAGTCACAAAATGTAATTTTAGGATGTTTTCAGGCGAGAAGTTAGTTGTTTAAGCATCAAATCTGTGGTCGGTTTGTCAAGAATCAGCCGACTTAAAAAGATACGCTGACGGTTTGAGTTCCTGCTCGCGGGACCTACAGCCCCGCAGCACCGGGCCGTCAGCGCTCTGCTGCCCGCCGACAGCAGCCTGATCCCGGCAGGACTTTTTGAAATGATCCGCTGGCTCCGATGTCTCCGTAGCGGTTAAACATGAGATATAATTCAGTTTTGAGGATCTAACGAGCAATATTTATTATTTATTCACAGTAACGTTACATCAGTTTGACTGAGGGAAAGTTTAAGATTTATAACTTAAGATTTTAATTTAACTTTTACTTTGAACTACAACGGTGTCTTATTACTTTTGACCGAAGTGTTTGCCATTATTTATATATATATATATATATATATATATATATATATATATATATATATATATATATAAAAATGTATGTGTTTCTGTATCTGTTATTTTGAGTGTGTATGTGTGGGTTTACTGTGTATTGATTCAAGATATTTTTATTCTCATATGCACAGATAACAGGCAGTTATTCTGTCCAATGAAAAGCTTATTTTGCTGGGTCCTCCTAACACACAGAATTACAATAAACTTAAGGCAAAAAATAAGGCTGCTCCCGAGATGTACTCTGCAGTTTTTAATCACACGCTAGAGTGCCTTCCTGTCCTGCAGTGCAGCTTCCATACCACACTGTGATGGAGCTGTAAGGACGCTCTCGACCGTACATCTGTAGAAGTTGCTGAGAATCTTGGGTGGCATTCCAAATTTCCTCAGCCTTCTTAAGAAATACAGTCGCTGCTGGAATTTACAGGTTTTCACCCTTTCCACCTCTGTCCCACCTATGTGAAGTGGTGCTTCCTGCACCCTCTTCCTCCTTGGGTGGATAATCATCTCCTTTGTCTTGTCTGCGTTCAAGGAGAGATTATTATCCCGACACCAGGCCACAAGTTCCTCCACCTCTCTTCTGTACGCCGTCTCAGCTGATCATTCCAATGACCGTTGTATCATCCGCAAACTTGATGATGCTGGTGTTTTCCTGGGAGGCCACACAGTCGTATGTGAAGAGGGTGTTCAGCAGGGGACCCAGTACACAGCCCTGGGGGGTCCCTGTGCTCACAGTTCTTGTGTCAGATGTGCGGTTCCAACTCTGACTGATTGGGGTCTGCCTGAGAGGAAGTTCAGCACCCAGTTGCAGAGAGCAATGATGTTCACATGTTAAAGATGCTATTCAGTTGTATTAGAGCCTAAGTAGAGGCAACCAATGAAAATGTGCAAAAGACTTGAAGTTCCAAAGAGGGATTCATAAATATTTTGGGGTTTGTTCATATTGCGTAGTATTTCTATTGATATTGTCTTTAATAAGCGATCTGCATACCATTTAGTTTGTTGCATACGCCTAATAAATACCAAACTGTGTTTCAAGGCAGTTAATGTATCTTGGGTGTGTCAAAGTTAAAGAACTGTTTAAGAAAGGGTAAAATACAATTACATCACAAGATAAAAGGACTAAATAAGAGGCACAGACCTTTTATTCTATTGGAGGCAACGCCAGTTAATTCAGTTTTTTTAATAAAAGAGCAATGGTTGTAGGAACCATTATATTATATTGCCATCACTTTTAAAACTGTACCCAGGACCCCACCCATAGTACTACTACACCTAGCATATAGCTATATGGGACGGGGTGTAACATAAATAAACACAATATATATATATATATATATATATATATATATATATATATATATATATATATATATATATATATATATATATAACATTATGTGTATCTGTTATTTATTTATTTATTTATATATATAACAGATATATATATATACTTGCAATCAATTTGGTTAAAAGTAATAAAACACCACTGTAGTTCAAAGTAAAAGTTAAATTAAAATCTTAAGTTATAAATCTTAAACTTTCCCTCAGTCAAACTGATGTAACGTTACTGTGAATAAATAAAAAATAATAAAGATTGCTCGCTAGATCCTCAAAATTGAATTATATCTCATGTTTAACCGCTGCGGAGACATCAGAGCCAGCGGATCATTTCAAAAAGTCCTGCCGGGATCAGGCTGCTGTCGGCGGGCAGCAGAGCGCTGACGGCCCGGTGCTGCGGGGCTCTAGGTCCCGCAAGCAGGAACTCAAACCGTCAGCATATCTTTTTAAGTAGGCTGATTCTTGACAAACCGACCACAGATTTGATGCTTAAACAACTAACTTCTCGCCTGAAAACATCCTAAAATTACATCAGGGCTCTCAAGTTTTTAAGACAGGTAAGGGTGACATCTCTCTCTCTCTCCCCCCGGACGGAGGCGCGGCGGCGGCGGCGGCGGCGGCGGGGGGGGGGGGGGGGGGGGGGGGGGGGGAGGGGGGGAATTACATTTCACCCAGATACAACAGATACGTTTTTCTGATTGGCTATTCGTGTCGCCCATCTCTTTTTATTGATTGGCTGGGGATTCGGGGGAGACGTGCTTGATAGCTCCATGGTGAGGGCTGCGCGACCAGGTCATGTTAGCGCGCTGCGGCACATTAAATAGCCTAGAGTTTTTTTTCAGCGTGAGAAATACGATGTGTGGCGGGAGGGCGTGACTTAAGACCGAAATGCGTGACAGTCACGCTCAATGCGTGACACTTGAGAGCCCTGTTACATTTTGTGTCTCAATAGTATTCAGACAACGTCAACTTTCTCATCCGCCATTGTTCCTGGTGCAAAATGCATTCCAGCCAATCCGAAGACGAGGATTGTAACCAATTAGATGTAGAGATGGATGGTGACTGGATCCGCCCACTTACTGTCAAAAAGAAAATCTACTCGAGCGGGAGGTAACAGACACGCGAGCGAGCAGGTTAAAGCTTCACGAGAGCGAGTTTCGCTCGCGCGAGAGCAACTTTTGCTCGGGCGAGCGGGGATTTTGCTCTCGTAGTGATGTAAAAGCGCTCGTCAAAGTAAATTACGCGCGCGGCTGTTTGATTTGCGCGCTCTCGTGGAGCTCATTTGCGCTCTCTACTTTTGACATGAATTTGCCCCCATAAAGCAGCAGGAATCATGTGGCAATGTGTAAATAATACTAGGTTAATCATTTTTGGGTAAACTAAATAGAGTATGTCACTATTTATAAAACAGGGCGTTTATCCTTTGCTGTATGGGCTGCTTAAAAAAAAAAAATTGCAAAATTAAGAGTATACCTACTTCTCCAGGGACCACTACACCACTGGTTAAAGCGCTTTGAGTGGTCGGAAGACTAGAAAAGCGCTATACTAGTACGGGTCCATTTACCATATCACAAAGCAAATATGCAGATTGTATATATTGAAACGAGTGGGAAAAAAATACTAAAATAATTAGAGAAATGAGTTGCTTTTCAGTGGAATAACTAATAATTTCATCGTTTCAGTTCTCACTCAAGGAAACTAACCAATACTTCAAGTGATCACAGCGTGCCTCCACAAAGCTACGTCCTGATTAAAAGACAGTGTTACCGGTGTTCCCCGGGGGTTGTGCAGACGTAGAGGGCTGAGCGTCATCCTCCACACCGTCAGCTGAGTCCTGAGAGGAAAGGACGTTGCGTTACTTAAACAGCGATGCATATCTTAGAGCAGACGTTTAATCTAAACGCCCGTAGCGTTGCGACATTGTCGTAGTGAAGCTGACGGTAACAGCATCAGGTGTAAAGTGATGCACCTGTGTCAGCTATGCTAATTAGCTCTGCTTCTGAGTTATGGTTTAGCTAACTAGCTGTTAACTAGCTCCAAAATATCAAATAATACATATTTAATAGTGTAAGTTAACGTAAGTGTAATAGTAAAACGCTTCAATGATAATTGCCGTAATAATTGTGGTAGTTAATGTCTAACAAACGTAATAAACAAGTTGAAGATGTTGTAGTGTTAACAGCTGCCGCCATAGATTGATACTTTAGCTATGCTAACGTAGCTATGCTAAGGCTGTGGGGTTTTGCACGGTTTATCCATAATGTGTGATTACCTTGGCTTTGCGCTCATCCCTCCGCTGGTCAAACTCCTCAAAAGTGATCCGACCCTCCAGGTAGTCGATCAGCTCAGAGCTGAACCCAGACATCTCCGTCTGTTGACGGGACTAGGTCTGTGTCTGAAGGCTCACTGACGGGGCACGAGGTGTGCTTTTCAGACTAAACGCATCATATCACGCTACAGCTGCAACACAATACCAACTGTTAGTAAGAGAAGCCATCCTCACTTCAAGCTGAAAACAAACCCCCAGCATGATGAACTGTAGTCACGTGACATGCAAACACTACCGGGTTGGATGACATCATAAGGAAAGGGTCACCGCGTCACGAACTGACAATAGGCTCGTTCGAGATGAGCCAGTTCTGCGCAGAATCGATCGGCGGCGATCGAGTCACCGTCGATTTCAGTCAGCCGCCGCAGTTGCTTTCCAACGACTGCGTGGCCCAGTGCATGACGGGAAACGCCTGGCTGTCGCCACATCAGAGAGCTGATTGGCTCTTAGATCTGACAGCAAACACCACGTTATTGTAATGTGACAAAATAGTTGACTAAAAAGATGATAATCAAAAAACATGACTCAGACTCAAGAGCTTGTCCAGTTTAACTCTTTAAAGCTTCTGTAACTGCAGTCAAATACAATAAAAGAATGAGGGCGAGAGAGAGAATAACAATACAGCAGTTTGATCACTTTACAGCAGTTTTCAGCAACGTAACGTTCGTTTAGGTTCAGGTTTAACAGATTATTGCAAGTATTTCCAAGTTATAGCAACGGTTATTTACATGATCTGCGTTTTTTGGTCATGATCATTTGTTCTTGTGAACGGCGAATGATACGTCAATTTAAATGTTGCAAGAAATTGTGGGTCGGCATTATCTCCTTTCCTTTCGTAAAGGCAGGTTCAGTGGTTCCTATGCTAAAGGAGCTAAGTTAGGAAGCATTCAAGCTCCTTTCCTTGCAATGCATGCCGGTTAGATTTGTGTCCGACTTGCTCCCGACTTGCTCTGACGTCATGCACACGTGGTCAACGATACTCTCACGAGACTAAGTCGACCGTCGATTTCAGAGGCAGGCGCTGCAGTGGCTCTCCCCCGACTGCTTGGCCCAGTGCATGATGGGAAACGCCTGGCTGTCGCCACATCAGAGAGCTGATTGGCTCTTAGATCTGACAGCAAACACCACGTGTTGTAAAAAATTCTTATTTTATGTGTAGTTGTAATACTTAACGCTGGATTATTGACTATTCGTCGCATGTTTGATCTAAAAACATTTATTGTGTGGTTGTTAATACAAAATCGTATTTATACAACACACATCAAAACTACTAGTAATGTATTTCACAGGCAGACTACAACACATATAACACATATAATAAATCCAAACGTGATCTGTAAACTACAAGAAAACAAAACTTAGGAACTAACAGGAAGTACTTTTTTCTGTGACTTCCTGCGTATACACAGCTGACAACTGTCCGACTTGATCGCAGTTTTTTGTCAACGCCTCCTGCTGCGGCCGCCTGCTCTCGTCTGGATTCCAGGCGAGGCGCAGCTCTAACGAACGAGCCTATTAACGACTGGGTTAAGGCCAGCCTCCACTTCGAAAAACACAGTCGGGCCAGCCCGCACGTAGATTTTCGGGACGCGTTTGTACTAACGTTTGTAAAAACTGACTTCAAAATAAGAGGACACTTCCGGTGAAGGCAATATCAAAATAAAAGCTATTTGAAAGGAAATTACACTAATTCCACTTCATGTTAATAGTAGACTACCTCAAGATGTCACCCAGAGACAAGTTGATGTTTAATTACAAAATAAAAGACCTTCAATAATTAAATAAATGTATAAATAAATAAATAAATACAGGAACAAACAAATTCATGATGAGTTAGGAAAAGACAACCGCGGTGTTTGGCAAATCCGACTCCACTTTCACTAAACGACGTAGTTATGACGCGACGGCAGGCGCATGTTAGTGACGTCGGTCTGTCTGCAGCGTTGATACTACAATGCTGTAGTCCATCTCAGACCATAATAAAGCGCATCTTAAATACTTTGTCCGTCTTCTTACAGTGTCATGCAGACGATATATACAACCCGGTTCATAGTTTTACTTTATTAACAAGGTTGGAATAGAAATGAACAAAGGAATATGAAAGTGAAACCACCGTATTTTTCACAGAGTACAAAGCTACTAAACTGTACGGAAGCGCATTGCATTCACTGGAAGAAAAGAAAAAATAGACCCCTTTTCTCGTAATTACGACATCCTGATCTGGTAATTACGACATCCTGATCTCATAATTACGAGAAAAGATAAAGAAAAAGGAAACGTCTGTAAATCCTCTCTCAGTGACAATGATGGCGCTATCGCAGTTAATCTGCTATTATTACCTTCTTGGTTTGAGACACTGGGAAATACTGATGTTTCTGAAAAATGGTATTAAATTTAGTATGTCAACACTGTGCAGGCATCTCAAGGCGGTTTAGGCGGAAAGCCCAGTCTGACATGCTGGATGTCGCTCTGTTTCTGCAGGAGCAGTTGAACCAACATTCATGGATACAAATTCATGCATTTGAAATGCATCCAATCTGGTTTGGTAGTGACTCAAAGAACTGTGCGGCACCTGTTCTCCTAGATCCTCAAGGAGTACAGCTGAGGCAACGAAACCGTCTAAAATGACGCCTGTACACAAACAAAAGTACACGCCTGTACACAAACAAAAGTACACGCCTGTACACAAACAAAATGGCCAGTATGGCACCTTTCGTAATTACAGATCAGGATGTCGTAATTACGAGATCAGGATGTCGTAATTACGAGCAAAGGGGTCTATTTTTTTTTAATCCAGTGAATGCAATGCGCTTCCGTAAAAACTGTCTCTTTGTCCAGTTTCAAACAGACTGAATACGTTATCACACTAACGATGTGTGTCTCATATCCCTTTTTGTTGTTATGGTTTATATGCAGATTCTAATCTGATCATAAAAATATGCAGACAACAGTTTATGAAACACCACACAACTCGTGTTGACTTGATAGTGTTTTATTGTAATGTGACAAAATAGTTGACTAAAAAGATGATAATCAAAAAACATGACTCAGACTCAAGAGCTTGTCCAGTTTAACTCTTTAAAGCTTCTGTAACTGCAGTCAAATACAATAAAAGAATGAGGGCGAGAGAGAGAATAACAATACAGCAGTTTGATCACTTTACAGCAGTTTTCAGCAACGTAACGTTCGTAGTTTGCCATCAGGTTTAACAGATTATTGCAAGTATTTCCAAGTTATAGCAACGGTTATTTACATGATCTGCGTTTTTTGGTCATGATCATTTGTTCTTGTGAACGGCGAATGATACGTCAATTTAAATGTTGCAAGAAATTGTGGGTCGGCATTATCTCCTTTCCTTTCGTAAAGGCAGGTTCAGTGGTTCCTATGCTAAAGGAGCTAAGTTAGGAAGCATTCAAGCTCCTTTCCTTGCAATGCATGCCGGTTAGATTTGTGTCCGACTTGCTCCCGACTTGCTCTGACGTCATGCACACGTGGTCAACGATACTCTCACGAGACTAAGCCGACCGTCGATTTCAGAGGCAGGCGCTGCAGTGGCTCTCCCCCGACTGCTTGGCCCAGTGCATGATGGGAAACGCCTGGCTCTCGCCACATCAGAGAGCTGATTGGCTCTTAGATCTGACAGCAAACACCAGGTGTTGTAGAAAATTCGTATTTTATGTGTAGTTGTAATACTTAACGCTGGATTATTGACTATTAGTCTCATCTAAAAACATTTATTGTGTGGTTGTTAATACAAAATCGTATTTATACAACACACATCAAAACTACTAGTAGTGTATTTCACAGGCAGACATCAAAAGACCAATGGATGCAGCTACACACTAATGTTTACATAAATATATATTTATAAACACATATAATAAATCCAAACGTGATCTGTAAACTACAAGTAAACAAAAGTTCGGAACAAACAGGAATTACTTTTTTCTGTGACTTCCTGCGTATACACAGCTGACAGCTGAAAACTGTCCGACTTGATTGCAGTTTTTTGTCAACGCCTCCTGCTGCGGCCGCCTGCGCTCGTCTGGATTCCAGGCGAGGCGCAGCTATAACGAACGAGCCTATTGGATGCTGCAGCTGAGTGGACTGATCACTGGAGTTTCATACCAGAGTGAAGACGATCACAGATTAAACTCAAGTTATATATTAGATCTGTTTTCTTATTCACCACCTGGTTAAAAAAAAAAAAAAAACTCGCAATACGAGCCGGTTCTTTTCATGTCAAAATAAAAGCATGGACAAAATATTCTTATTTACAGTCTTCTATGATGCAAACACGTAGAAAGGTAACGTTTGAAGAACATTAATTAATCAATATAAATCAATAAACCTGGATATGTATGCAACAGTCGTGACTACAGGCAGTTTAATATCCATGTATATATTACGTACACAGCACGAATCAACTGTTCAATTGATCGTTGCATTGTTTAATGCAACACAGTTCGTTATATAGTTTAATCAAACTCATTTGTGTGTGTAGAGTTGTTGCTGTAAGCATCATATCTATATTTCCACCTCATTGTGCCGTTTCTTGAACACAGAACAGAGCCTCTGAGGAGACCAGAGTACAGGTTCACCTTTCTACCAGCAGATGGCAGTATACAAGTATACATGAAGTTACATTTACTTGTGTCTTTGTTAATTGATACAGATGTATTTAATGACGTTTATTAGGGTCCGAGCGACTGACAGAGTCAGTCCCGAGAGGACCCTATTGAAATACAAAGGATTGTTATTAGGGTCCGAGTGACTGACGTAGTCAGTCCGAGTAGGACCCTATTGAAATACAAAGGGTTCTTATTATTAGGGTCCGAGCGACTGACGTAGTCAGTCCGACTATTGAAATTGCTGGTATTCTTTAGGGTCCGAGCGACTGACAGAGTCAGTCCCGAGAGGACCCTATTGAAATACAAAGAGTTCTTATTATTAACATTGGGCGCCTTTTTGGGGGACTTGTCATATTCAAAAACTCACCAAATTTGGAACACTTGTCAGGTCTGGTGAAAATAGAGATCTATTAAAGCCGGGGAAAAAAGTTCCAAAAAATGACTCTCTAGCGCCCCCTACAAGTTGGACCGGTGACGCCCCTCGCCCAGAATGTTTTTTTGACTTGAAAAAATTCACACATGTCCGTCTCCACCTGCTCTACAAAAAAGCCTCTCAGACCCATAAAGTCCGCCTATGAATATTTTCCGCCATCTTGGATTTTGTGAAAAACACATTATTGTAGTTTATTCCTAAACCTTGGTCCTTTTCATACCAAACTTGGTAAGTATCATCAATGGCACTGGATCATCAATGCTGCATTGAAATTTCTTGGATGTCTCATTTTGTTAAGGAGATATCGACCAATTAGCCTCTTAGGGGCGTGTCTTGTTTTTAAACACTACCAGGTTTTTCACCAGGCAGGTGCCGAGGCATTTGAGCTTTAACATGTTTTCAGGAAATTCGTTGGAAAGTTCCACATTTTCTCAGTAAATTCTCCAGTGTTAAATATGCATTGTCAAGTATATGAACTCTTCCAGAGTTATTTCAACAAAGCCAAGAGTAATTACTACCAATGTCTTGCCCGTGTTGGTGTATTTACAATCACAGTTAAACTTTTCAGTGTAAAACTGCTGTGTCAAAGTACATCTTAAAAATCAGCGTTTCTTCAAAGATAACTGTAGTAGAACATTGATGTAGGACATTATGTCATTTTACGCTTTACTGCTGTTACACTATTGAATATTGTTTGCATTCCATTTACCTGCCCTTGGTCACTCCCATACCTCTAATGTGTCTCCTGCTTGTTCATGCCCTACACCTGTGTCCCATCTCATATATGCTTTCCCTTGTCCCATGCCAGATTTATTTCCTCAAAGGGTTTCCTGTCATGTTCCTTTCCACCCGGAGTCGCTGTCCAACCACACCCGGTATGTGTCAGGAATATTGTTGTCATTATACACTTTATTACTGTGACACCATTGATTACTGTTTGCATACACTATTGATGCAGTATACTTCTTAAAAATCAGCGCTTCTTCAAAGATAACTGCTGTAGAACATTGATGTAGGACATTATGTAATTGTACGCTTTACTGCTGTTACGCTATTGAATATTGTTTGCATTCCATTTACCTGCCCTTAGTCACTCCCATACCTCTAATGTGTCTCCTACTTGTTCATGTCCTACACCTGTGTCCCATCTCATATATGCTTTCCCTTGTCCCATGACAGATTTATTTCCTCAAAGTGCTTCCTGTCGTGTTCCTTTCCACCCGGAGTCGCTGTCCTACCACACCCGGTATGTGTCAGTAATCAATGGTGTCACAGTAATAAAGTGTAGAATCACAACAATCTTCCTGTTTGCATACACTATTGATGCATTATACTTCTTAAAAATCAGTGTTTCTTCAAAGATAACTGTAGTAGAACATTTATGTAGGACATTATGTCATTTTACGCTTTACTACTGATAAATATTGTTTGCGTTCCATTTACCTGTCCTTAAAGTACAGGCTGGAGAGCACGCTATATTATGAATAAAAACGTGTCATTATGTAGTACAAATACCTGATGCTTTCATCACTTTATTACCTTAAGATGCATTTCCATCTTGTATGCTCGAAAAGACGTGCACAGGCTGGGATGGTGCCGAAATTGGATTTTCTTTAAAATACATAGTTTACTTTTGATTTCTTGCAATAACCTGTTTCAGAAAAACATACATACAAAATTGCATGCTAAATTATGAACAAAAAATCTTTCATTATATGGTACGAATACCTGATGCTTTCATCACTTTATTGACTTAAGACGCATTTCCACCGTTTATGCTCGAAACGACGTGTACAGGCTGGAAAGTGCCGAAAGTGGATGTTTTTGGAAATACATAGTTTACTTGATTTCAGAAAAACATACATACAATTGCATGAACAAAAACGTTTTATTATATAGTACGAATACCTGATGATTTCATCACTTTATTGACTTAAGATGCATTTCCATCTTGCATTGCTCGAATAAGAAGTGTACAGGCTGGAAAGTGCCGAATTTATTTGATTTCTTGCAATAACTTGTTTCAGAAAAACATACATATAATTGTATGCTATATTATGAACAAAAATCTTTCATTATATAGTCCGAATACCTGATGCTTTCATCACTGTATTGACTTAAGATGCATTTCAAGATGCATTTCAAGATGCATGGAAAGTGCCGAAAGTGGATGTTTTTGGAAATACATAGTTTACTTGATTTCAGAAAAACATACATGATGCATTGATTGCAGGAAATCATAGAATCTAAGTGTTCGATAACAAAATACACTTTTGGACTCTGTTGAGGCTGAAACGTCTTTTCGGAGCATAGAAGTTGGAAATGCAACTTAAAGCAGTGAAACGTGATGAGAGCATCAGGTACTCTTACACTAGAGCACAACTTGAATGTCTGGTATTCTATGATGCATTAAATGCAGGAAATCATAGAATCTAAGTGTTCGACAACAAAATGCACTTTTGGACTCTGTTGAGGCTGAGACGTCTTTTCGGAGCATAAAAGTTGGAAATGCAACTTAAAGCAGAAAAACGTGATGAGAGCATCAGGTACTCTTATATTATAATGAAACATGAATGTCTGGTATTCTATGATGCATTAAATGCAGGAAATCATAGAATCTAAGTGTTCGACAACAAAATGCACTTTTGGACTCTGTTGAGGCTGAAACGTCTTTTCGGGGCATAAAAGTTGGAAATGCAACTTAAAGCAGTAAAACGTGATGAGAGCATCAGGTACTCTTATATTATAATGAAACATGAATGTCTGGTATTCTATGATGCATTAAATGCAGGAAATCATAGAATCTAAGTGTTCGACAACAAAATGCACTTTTGGACTCTGTTGAGGCTGAGACGTCTTTTCGGAGCATACAAGTTGGAAATGCAACTTAAAGCAGAAAAACGTGATGAGAGCATCAGGTACTCTTATATTATAATGAAACATGAATGTCTGGTATTCTATGATGCATTAAATGCAGGAAATCATAGAATCTAAGTGTTCGACAACAAAATGCACTTTTGGACTCTGTTGAGGCTGAAACGTCTTTTCGGGGCATAAAAGTTGGAAATGCAACTTAAAGCAGTAAAACGTGATGAGAGCATCAGGTACTCTTACACTAGAGTACAACTTGAATGTCTGGTATTCTATGATGCATTAAATGCAGAAAATCATAGAATCTAAGTGTTCGACAACAAAATGCACTTTTGGACTCTATTGAGGCTGAGACGTCTGTTCGGAGCATAAAAGTTGGAAATGCAACTTAAAGCAGAAAAACGTGATGAGAGCATCAGGGACTCTTATATTATAATGAAACATGACTGTCTGGTATTCTATGATGCATTAAATGCAGGAAATCATAGAATCTAAGTGTTCGACAACAAAATGCACTTTTGGACTCTGTTGTGGCTGAAACGTCTTTTCGGAGCATAAAAGTTGGAAATGCAAATTAAAGTGGAAAAACGTGATGAGAGCATCAGGTACTCTTACACTAGAGTACAACTTGAATGTCTGGTATTCTATGATGCAATAAATGCAGGAAATCATAGAATCGAAGTGTTCAACAACAAAATGCACTTTTGGACTCTGTTGAGGCTGAAACGTCTTTTCGGAGCATAAAAGTTGGAAATGCAACTTAAAGCAGTAAAACGTGATTAGAGCATCAGGTACTCTAATATTATAATGAAACATGAATGTCTGGTATTCTATGATGCATTAAATGCAGGAAATCATCGAATCTAAGTGTTCGACAACAAAATGCACTTTTGGACTCTGTGAGGCTGAGACGTCTTTTCGGAGCACAAAAGTTGGAAATGCAACTTAAAGCAGAAAAACGTGATGAGAGCATCAGGTACTCTTATATTATAATGAAACATGAATGTCTGGTATTCTATGATGCATTAAATGCAGGAAATCATAGAATCTAAGTGTTCGACAACAAAATGCACTTTTGGACTCTGTTGAGGCTGAAACGTCTTTTCGGAACATAAAAGTTGGAAATGCAACTTAAAGAAGTAAAACGTGATGCAGTAAAACGTGATGAGAGAACCAGGTACTCTTACATTCAAGTTGTACTCTAGTGAGTACAACTTGAATGTCTGGTATTCTATGATGCATTAAATGCAGGAAATCATAGAATCTAAGTGTTCGACAACAAAATGCACTTTTGGACTCTGTTGTGGCTGAAACGTCTTTTTGGAGCATAAAAGTTGGAAATGCAACTTAAAGCAGTAAAACGTGATGAGAGCATCAGGTACTCTTATATTATAATGAAACATGAATGTCTGGTATTCTATGATGCATTAAATGCAGGAAATCATAGAATCTAAGTGTTCGACAACAAAATGCACTTTTGGACTCTGTTGAGGCTGAAACGTCTTTTCGGAGCATAAAAGTTGGAACTGCAACTTAAAGCAGTAAAACGTCATAAGAGCATCAGGTACATCAGGTTCGACAACAAAATGCACTTTTGGACTCTGTTGAGGCTGAGACGTCTTTTCGGAGCATAAAAGTTGGAAATGCAACTTAAAGCAGAAAAACGTGATGAGAGCATCAGGTACTCTTATATTATAATGAAACATGAATGTCTGGTATTCTATGATGCATGAAATGCAGGAAATCATAGAATCTAAGTGTTCGACAACAAAATGCACTTTTGGACTCTGTTGAGGCTGAGACGTCTTTTCGGAGCATAAAAGTTGGAAATGCAACTTAAAGCAGAAAAACGTGATGAGAGCATCAGGTACTCTTATATTATAATGAAACATGAATGTCTGGTATTCTATGATGCATTAAATGCAGGAAATCATAGAATCTAAGTGTTCGACAACAAAATGCACTTTTGGACTCTGTTGAGGCTGAAACGTCTTTTCGGGGCATAAAAGTTGGAAATGCAACTTAAAGCAGTAAAACGTGATGAGAGCATCAGGTACTCTTACACTAGAGTACAACTTGAATGTCTGGTATTCTATGATGCATTAAATGCAGGAAATCATAGAATCTAAGTGTTCGACAACAAAATGCACTTTTGGACTCTGTTGAGGCTGAAACGTCTTTTCGGAGCATAAAAGTTGGAAATGCAACTTAAAGCAGTAAAACGTGATGCAGTAAAACGTGATGAGAGAACCAGGTACTCTTACATTCAAGTTGTACTCTAGTGAGTACAACTTGAATGTCTGGTATTCTATGATGCATTAAATGCAGGAAATCATAGAATCTAAGTGTTCGACAACAAAATGCACTTTTGGACTCTGTTGTGGCTGAAACGTCTTTTCGGAGCATAAAAGTTGGAAATGCAACTTAAAGCAGTAAAACGTGATGAGAGCATCAGGTACTCTTATATTATAATGAAACATGAATGTCTGGTATTCTATGATGTATTAAATGCAGGAAATCATAGAATCTAAGTGTTCGACAACAAAATGCACTTTTGGACTCTGTTGTGGCTGAAACGTCTTTTCGGAGCATAAAAGTTGGAAATGCAAATTAAAGCAGAAAAACGTGATGAGAGCATCAGGTACTCTTACACTAGAGTACAACTTGAATGTCTGGTATTCTATGATGCATTAAATGCAGGAAATCATAGAATCGAAGTGTTCAACAACAAAATGCACTTTTGGACTCTGTTGAGGCTGAGACGTCTTTTCGGAGCATAAAAGTTGGAAATGCAACTTAAAGCAGAAAAACGTGATGAGAGCATCAGGTACTCTTATATTATAATGAAACATGACTGTCTGGTATTCTATGATGCATTAAATGCAGGAAATCATAGAATCTAAGTGTTCGACAACAAAATGCACTTTTGGACTGTTGAGGCTGAGACGTCTTTTCGGAGCATACAAGTTGGAAATGCAACTTAAAGCAGAAAAACGTGATGAGAGCATCAGGTACTCTTATATTATAATGAAACATGAATGTCTGGTATTCTATGATGCATTAAATGCAGGAAATCATAGAATCTAAGTGTTCGACAACAAAATGCACTTTTGGACTCTGTTGAGGCTGAAACGTCTTTTCGGGCATAAAAGTTGGAAATGCAACTTAAAGCAGTAAAACGTGATGAGAGCATCAGGTACTCTTACACTAGAGTACAACTTGAATGTCTGGTATTCTATGATGCATTAAATGCAGGAAATCATAGAATCTAAGTGTTCGACAACAAAATGCACTTTTGGACTCTGTTGAGGCTGAAACGTCTTTTCGGAGCATAAAAGTTGGAAATGCAACTTAAAGCAGTGAAACGTGATGCAGTAAAACGTGATGAGAGAACCAGGTACTCTTACATTCAAGTTGCACTCTAGTGAGTACAACTTGAATGTCTGGTATTCTATGATGCATTAAATGCAGAAAATCATAGAATCTAAGTGTTCGACAACAAAATGCACTTTTGGACTCTATTGAGACTGAAACGTCTTTTCGGAGCATAAAAGTTGGAAATGCAACTTAAAGCAGAAAAACGTGATGAGAGCATCAGGGACTCTTATATTATAGTGAAACATGACTGTCTGGTATTCTATGATGCATTAAATGCAGGAAATCATAGAATCTAAGTGTTCGACAACAAAATGCACTTTTGGACTCTGTTGTGGCTGAAACGCCTTTTCGGAGCATAAAAGTTGGAAATGCAAATTAAAGCGGAAAAACGTGATGAGAGCATCAGGTACTCTTACACTAGAGTACAACTTGAATGTCTGGTATTCTATGATGCAATAAATGCAGGAAATCATAGAATCTAAGTGTTCAACAACAAAATGCACTTTTGGACTCTGTGGTGGCTGAAACGTCTTTTCGGAGCATAAAAGTTAGAAATGCAACTTAAAGCAGTAAAACGTGATGCAGTAAAACGTGATGAGAGAACCAGGTACTCTTACATTCAAGTTGTAGTCTAGTGAGTACAACTTGAATGTCTGGTATTCTATGATGCATTAAATGCAGGAAATCATAGAATCTAAGTGTTCGACAACAAAATGCACTTTTGGACTCTGTTGAGGCTGAAACGTCTTTTCGTAGCATAAAAGTTGGAAATGCAAATTAAAGCGGAAAAACGTGATGAGAGCATCAGGTACTCTTACACTAGAGTACAACTTGAATGTCTGGTATTCTATGATGCATTAAATGCAATAAATCATAGAATCTAAGTGTTCGACAACAAAATGCACTTTTGGACTCTATTGAGGCTGAGACGTCTTTTCGGAGCATAAAAGTTGGAAATGCAACTTAAAGCAGAAAAACGTGATGAGAGCATCAGGTACTCTTACACTAGAGTACAACTTGAATGTCTGGTATTCTATGATGCAATAAATGCAGGAAATCATAGAATCTAAGTGTTCGACAACAAAATGCACTTTTGGACTCTGTTGAGGCTGAAACGTCTTTTCGTAGCATGAAAGTTGGAAATGCAACTTAAAGCAGTAAAACGTGATGCAGTAAAACGTGATGAGAGAACCAGGTACTCTTACATTCAAGTTGTACTCTAGTAAGTACAACTTGAATGTCTGGTATTCTATGATGCATTAAATGCAGGAAATCATAGAATCTAAGTATTCGACAACAAAATGCACTTTTGGACTCTGTTGAGGCTGAAACGTCTTTTCGGAGCATAAAAGTTGGAAATGCAACTTAAAGCAGTAAAACGTGATGCAGTAAAACGTGATGAGAGAACCAGGTACTCTTACATTCAAGTTGTACTCTAATGAGTACAACTTGAATGTCTGGTATTCTATGATGCATTAAATGCAGGAAATCATAGAATCTAAGTGTTCGACAACAAAATGCACTTTTGGACTCTGTTGAGGCTGAAACGTCTTTTCGGAGCATAAAAGTTGGAAATGCAACTTAAAGCAGTAAAACGTGATGCAGTAAAACGTGATGAGAGAACCAGGTACTCTTACATTCAAGTTGTACTATATTGTACAACTTGAATGTCTGGTATTCTATGATGCATTAAATGCAGGAAATCATAGAATCTAAGTGTTCGACAACAAAATGCACTTTTGGACTCTGTTGAGGCTGAAACGTCTTTTCGGAGCATAAAAGTTGGAAATGCAACTTAAAGCAGTAAAACGTGATGCAGTAAAACGTGATGAGAGAACCAGGTACTCTTACATTCAAGTTGTACTCTAGTGAGTACAACTTGAATGTCTGGTATTCTATGATGCATTAAATGCAGGAAATCATAGAATCTAAGTATTCAACAACAAAATGCACTTTTGGACTCTGTTGAGGCTGCAACGTCTTTTCGGATCATAAAAGATGGAAATGCAACTTAAAGCAGTAAAACGTGATGAGAGCATCAGGTACTCTTATATTATAATGAAACATGAATGTCTGGTATCCTATGATGCATTAAATGCAGGAAATCATAGAATCTAAGTGTTCAACAACAAAATGCACTTTTGGACTCTGTTGAGGCTGAAACGTCTTTTCGGAGCATAAAAGTTGGAAATGCAACTTAAAGCAGTAAAACGTGATGCAGTAAAACGTGATGAGAGAACTAGGTACTCTTACATTCAAGTTGTAGTCTAGTGAGTACAACTTGAATGTCTGGTATTCTATGATGCATTAAATGCAGGAAATTATAGAATCTAAGTGTTCGACAACAAAATGCACTTTTGGACTCTATTGAGGCTGAGACGTCTTTTCGGAGCATAAAAGTTGGAAATGCAACTTAAAGCAGAAAAACGTGATGAGAGCATCAGGTACTCTTACACTAGTGTACAACTTGAATGTCTGGTATTCTATGATGCATTAAATGCAGGAAATCATAGAATCTAAGTGTTCGACAACAAAATGCACTTTTGGACTCTGTTGAGGCTGAAACGTCTTTTCGGAGCATAAAAGTTGGAAATGCAACTTAAAGCAGTAAAACGTGATGCAGTAAAACGTGATGAGAGAACCAGGTACTCTTACATTCAAGTTGTACTCTAGTGAGTACAACTTGAATGTCTGGTATTCTATGATGCATTAAATGCAGAAAATCATAGAATCTAAGTGTTCGACAACAAAATGCACTTTTGGACTCTATTGAGACTGAAACGTCTTTTCGGAGCATAAAAGTTGGAAATGCAACTTAAAGCAGAAAAACGTGATGAGAGCATCAGGGACTCTTATATTATAGTGAAACATGACTGTCTGGTATTCTATGATGCATTAAATGCAGGAAATCATAGAATCTAAGTGTTCGACAACAAAATGCACTTTTGGACTCTGTTGTGGCTGAAACGCCTTTTCGGAGCATAAAAGTTGGAAATGCAAATTAAAGCGGAAAAACGTGATGAGAGCATCAGGTACTCTTACACTAGAGTACAACTTGAATGTCTGGTATTCTATGATGCAATAAATGCAGGAAATCATAGAATCTAAGTGTTCAACAACAAAATGCACTTTTGGACTCTGTGGTGGCTGAAACGTCTTTTCGGAGCATAAAAGTTGGAAATGCAACTTAAAGCAGTAAAACGTGATGCAGTAAAACGTGATGAGAGAACCAGGTACTCTTACATTCAAGTTGTAGTCTAGTGAGTACAACTTGAATGTCTGGTATTCTATGATGCATTAAATGCAGGAAATCATAGAATCTAAGTGTTCGACAACAAAATGCACTTTTGGACTCTGTTGAGGCTGAAACGTCTTTTCGTAGCATAAAAGTTGGAAATGCAAATTAAAGCGGAAAAACGTGATGAGAGCATCAGGTACTCTTACACTAGAGTACAACTTGAATGTCTGGTATTCTATGATGCATTAAATGCAATAAATCATAGAATCTAAGTGTTCGACAACAAAATGCACTTTTGGACTCTATTGAGGCTGAGACGTCTTTTCGGAGCATAAAAGTTGGAAATGCAACTTAAAGCAGAAAAACGTGATGAGAGCATCAGGTACTCTTACACTAGAGTACAACTTGAATGTCTGGTATTCTATGATGCAATAAATGCAGGAAATCATAGAATCTAAGTGTTCGACAACAAAATGCACTTTTGGACTCTGTTGAGGCTGAAACGTCTTTTCGTAGCATGAAAGTTGGAAATGCAACTTAAAGCAGTAAAACGTGATGCAGTAAAACGTGATGAGAGAACCAGGTACTCTTACATTCAAGTTGTACTCTAGTAAGTACAACTTGAATGTCTGGTATTCTATGATGCATTAAATGCAGGAAATCATAGAATCTAAGTATTCGACAACAAAATGCACTTTTGGACTCTGTTGAGGCTGAAACGTCTTTTCGGAGCATAAAAGTTGGAAAAGCAACTTAAAGCAGTAAAACGTGATGCAGTAAAACGTGATGAGAGAACCAGGTACTCTTACATTCAAGTTGTACTCTAATGAGTACAACTTGAATGTCTGGTATTCTATGATGCATTAAATGCAGGAAATCATAGAATCTAAGTGTTCGACAACAAAATGCACTTTTGGACTCTGTTGAGGCTGAAACGTCTTTTCGGAGCATAAAAGTTGGAAATGCAACTTAAAGCAGTAAAACGTGATGCAGTAAAACGTGATGAGAGAACCAGGTACTCTTACATTCAAGTTGTACTCTAGTGAGTACAACTTGAATGTCTGGTATTCTATGATGCATTAAATGCAGGAAATCATAGAATCTAAGTGTTCGACAACAAAATGCACTTTTGGACTCTGTTGAGGCTGAAACGTCTTTTCGGAGCATAAAAGTTGGAAATGCAACTTAAAGCAGTAAAACGTGATGCAGTAAAACGTGATGAGAGAACCAGGTACTCTTACATTCAAGTTGTACTCTAGTGAGTACAACTTGAATGTCTGGTATTCTATGATGCATTAAATGCAGGAAATCATAGAATCTAAGTATTCAACAACAAAATGCACTTTTGGACTCTGTTGAGGCTGCAACGTCTTTTCGGAGCATAAAAGATGGAAATGCAACTTAAAGCAGTAAAACGTGATGAGAGCATCAGGTACTCTTATATTATAATGAAACATGAATGTCTGGTATCCTATGATGCATTAAATGCAGGAAATCATAGAATCTAAGTGTTCAACAACAAAATGCACTTTTGGACTCTGTTGAGGCTGAAACGTCTTTTCGGAGCAAAAAAGTTGGAAATGCAACTTAAAGCAGTAAAACGTGATGCAGTAAAACGTGATGAGAGAACTAGGTACTCTTACATTCAAGTTGTAGTCTAGTGAGTACAACTTGAATGTCTGGTATTCTATGATGCATTAAATGCAGGAAATTATAGAATCTAAGTGTTCGACAACAAAATGCACTTTTGGACTCTATTGAGGCTGAGACGTCTTTTCGGAGCATAAAAGTTGGAAATGCAACTTAAAGCAGAAAAACGTGATGAGAGCATCAGGTACTCTTACACTAGTGTACAACTTGAATGTCTGGTATTCTATGATGCATTAAATGCAGGAAATCATAGAATCGAAGTGTTCGACAACAAAATGCACTTTTGGACTCTGTTCAGACTGACACGCTTTTCGGAGCATAAAAGTTGGAAATGCAACTTAAAGCAGTAAAACGTGATGAGAGCATCAGGTACTCTTACACTAGAGTACAACTTGAATGTCTGGTATTCTATGATGCATTAAATGCAGGAAATCATAGAATTTAAGTGTTCGACAACAAAATGCACTTTTGGACTCTGTTGTGGCCGAAACGTCTTTTCGGAGCATAAAAGTTGGAAATGCAACTTAAAGCAGTAAAACGTGATGAGAGCATCAGGTACTCTTACACTAGAGTACAACTTGAATGTCTGGCGTTCTATGATGCATTAAATGCAGGAAATCATAGAATCTAAGTGTTCGACAACAAAATGCACTTTTGGACTCTGTTGAGGCTGAAACGTCTTTTCGGAGCATAAAAGTTGGAACTGCAACTTAAAGCAGTAAAACGTCATAAGAGCATCAGGTACATCAGGTTCGACAACAAAATGCACTTTTGGACTCTGTTGAGGCTGAGACGTCTTTTCGGAGCATAAAAGTTGGAAATGCAACTTAAAGCAGAAAAACGTGATGAGAGCATCAGGTACTCTTATATTATAATGAAACATGAATGTCTGGTATTCTATGATGCATTAAATGCAGGAAATCATAGAATCTAAGTGTTCGACAACAAAATGCACTTTTGGACTCCATTGAGGCTGAGACGTCTTTTCGGAGCATAAAAGTTGGAAATGCAACTTAAAGCAGAAAAACGTGATGAGAGCATCAGGTACTCTTACATTATAATGAAACATGAATGTCTGGTATTCTATGATGCATTAAATGCAGGAAATCATAGAATCTAAGTGTTCGACAACAAAATGCACTTTTGGACTCTGTTGAGGCTGAAACGTCTTTTCGGGGCATAAAAGTTGGAAATGCAACTTAAAGCAGTAAAACGTGATGAGAGCATCAGGTACTCTTACACTAGAGTACAACTTGAATGTCTGGTATTCTATGATGCATTAAATGCAGGAAATCATTGAATCTAAGTGTTCGACAACAAAATGCACTTTTGGACTCTGTTGAGGCTGAAACGTCTTTTCGGAGCATAAAAGTTGGAAATGCAACTTAAAGCAGTAAAACGTGATGCAGTAAAACGTGATGAGAGAACCAGGTACTCTTACATTCAAGTTGTACTCTAGTGAGTACAACTTGAATGTCTGGTATTCTATGATGCATTAAATGCAGGAAATCATAGAATCTAAGTGTTCGACAACAAAATGCACTTTTGGACTCTGTTGTGGCTGAAACGTCTTTTCGGAGCATAAAAGTTGGAAATGCAACTTAAAGCAGTAAAACGTGATGAGAGCATCAGGTACTCTTACACTAGAGTACAACTTGAATGTCTGGTATTCTATGATGCATTAAATGCAGGAAATCATAGAATCGAAGTGTTCGACAACAAAATGCACTTTTGGACTCTGTTGAGGCTGAGACGTCTTTTCGGAGCATAAAAGTTGGAAATGCAACTTAAAGCAGAAAAACGTGATGAGAGCATCAGGTACTCTTATATTATAATGAAACATGAATGTCTGGTATTCTATGATGCATTAAATGCAGGAAATCATAGAATCTAAGTGTTCGACAACAAAAAATGCACTTTTGGACTCTGTTGATACTAAAAACGTATTTTCGGAGCATAAAAGTTGGAAATGCAACTTAAAGCAGTAAAACGTGATGCAGTAAAACGTGATGAGAGAACCAGGTACTCTTACATTCAAGTTGTACTCTAGAGAGTACAACTTGAATGTCTGGTATTCTATGATGCATTAAATGCAGGAAATCATAGAATCTAAGTGTTCGACAACAAAATGCACTTTTGGACTCTGTTGTGACTGAAACATCTTTTCGGAGCATAAAAGTTGGAAATGCAAATTAAAGCGGAAAAACGTGATGAGAGCATCGGGTACTCTTACACTAGAGTACAACTTGAATGTCTGGTATTCTATGATGCATTAAATGCAGGGAATCATAGAATCTAAGTGTTCGACAACAAAATGCACTTTTGGACTCTGTTGAGGCTAAAACGTCTTTTCGGAGCATAAAAGTTGGAAATGCAACTTAAAGCAGAAAAACGTGATGAGAGCATCAGGGACTCTTATATTATAGTGAAACATGACTGTCTGGTATTCTATGATGCATTAAATGCAGGAAATCATAGAATCTAAGTGTTCGACAACAAAATGCACTTTTGGACTCTGTTGTGGCTGAAACGCCTTTTCGGAGCATAAAAGTTGGAAATGCAAATTAAAGCGGAAAAACGTGATGAGAGCATCAGGTACTCTTACACTAGAGTACAACTTGAATGTCTGGTATTCTATGATGCAATAAATGCAGGAAATCATAGAATCTAAGTGTTCAACAACAAAATGCACTTTTGGACTCTGTTGAGGCTGAAACGTCTTTTCGTAGCATAAAAGTTGGAAATGCAAATTAAAGCGGAAAAACGTGATGAGAGCATCAGGTACTCTTACACTAGAGTACAACTTGAATGTCTGGTATTCTATGATGCATTAAATGCAATAAATCATAGAATCTAAGTGTTCGACAACAAAATGCACTTTTGGACTCTATTGAGGCTGAGACGTCTTTTCGGAGCATAAAAGTTGGAAATGCAACTTAAAGCAGAAAAACGTGATGAGAGCATCAGGTACTCTTACACTAGAGTACAACTTGAATGTCTGGTCTTCTATGATGCAATAAATGCAGGAAATCATAGAATCTAAGTGTTCGACAACAAAATGCACTTTTGGACTCTGTTGAGGCTGAAACGTCTTTTCGTAGCATGAAAGTTGGAAATGCAACTTAAAGCAGTAAAACGTGATGCAGTAAAACGTGATGAGAGAACCAGGTACTCTTACATTCAAGTTGTACTCTAGTGAGTACAACTTGAATGTCTGGTATTCTATGATGCATTAAATGCAGGAAATCATAGAATCTAAGTATTCGACAACAAAATGCACTTTTGGACTCTGTTGAGGCTGAAACGTCTTTTCGGAGCATAAAAGTTGGAAATGCAACTTAAAGCAGTAAAATGTGATGCAGTAAAACGTGATGAGAGAACCAGGTACTCTTACATTCAAGTTGTACTCTAATGAGTACAACTTGAATGTCTGGTATTCTATGATGCATTAAATGCAGGAAATCATAGAATCTAAGTGTTCGACAACAAAATGCACTTTTGGACTCTGTTGAGGCTGAAACGTCTTTTCGGAGCATAAAAGTTGGAAATGCAACTTAAAGCAGTAAAACGTGATGCAGTAAAACGTGATGAGAGAACCAGGTACTCTTACATTCAAGTTGTACTCTAGTGATTACAACTTGAATGTCTGGTATTCTATGATGCATTAAATGCAGGAAATCATAGAATCTAAGTGTTCGACAACAAAATGCACTTTTGGACTCTGTTGAGGCTGAAACGTCTTTTCGGAGCATAAAAGTTGGAAATGCAACTTAAAGCAGTAAAACGTGATGCAGTAAAACGTGATGAGAGAACCAGGTACTCTTACATTCAAGTTGTACTCTAGTGAGTACAACTTGAATGTCTGGTATTCTATAAAGCATTAAATGCAGGAAATCATAGAATCTAAGTATTCAACAACAAAATGCACTTTTGGACTCTGTTCAGACTGACACGCTTTTCGGAGCATAAAAGTTGGAAATGCAACTTAAAGCAGTAAAACGTGATGAGAGCATCAGGTACTCTTACACTAGAGTACAACTTGAATGTCTGGTATTCTATGATGCATTAAATGCAGGAAATCATAGAATTTAAGTGTTCGACAACAAAATGCACTTTTGGACTCTGTTGTGGCTGAAACGTCTTTTCGGAGCATAAAAGTTGGAAATGCAACTTAAAGCAGTAAAACGTGATGAGAGCATCAGGTACTCTTACACTAGAGTACAACTTGAATGTCTGGCGTTCTATGATGCATTAAATGCAGGAAATCATAGAATCTAAGTGTTCGACAACAAAATGCACTTTTGGACTCTGTTGAGGCTGAAACGTCTTTTCGGAGCATAAAAGTTGGAACTGCAACTTAAAGCAGTAAAACGTCATAAGAGCATCAGGTACATCAGGTTCGACAACAAAATGCACTTTTGGACTCTGTTGAGGCTGAGACGTCTTTTCGGAGCATAAAAGTTGGAAATGCAACTTAAAGCAGAAAAACGTGATGAGAGCATCAGGTACTCTTATATTATAATGAAACATGAATGTCTGGTATTCTATGATGCATTAAATGCAGGAAATCATAGAATCTAAGTGTTCGACAACAAAATGCACTTTTGGACTCTGTTGAGGCTGAGACGTCTTTTCGGAGCATAAAAGTTGGAAATGCAACTTAAAGCAGAAAAACGTGATGAGAACATCAGGTACTCTTACATTATAATGAAACATGAATGTCTGGTATTCTATGATGCATTAAATGCAGGAAATCATAGAATCTAAGTGTTCGACAACAAAATGCACTTTTGGACTCTGTTGAGGCTGAAACGTCTTTTCGGGGCATAAAAGTTGGAAATGCAACTTAAAGCAGTAAAACGTGATGAGAGCATCAGGTACTCTTACACTAGAGTACAACTTGAATGTCTGGTATTCTATGATGCATTAAATGCAGGAAATCATAGAATCTAAGTGTTCGACAACAAAATGCACTTTTGGACTCTGTTGAGGCTGAAACGTCTTTTCGGAGCATAAAAGTTGGAAATGCAACTTAAAGCAGTAAAACGTGATGCAGTAAAACGTGATGAGAGAACCAGGTACTCTTACATTCAAGTTGTACTCTAGTGAGTACAACTTGAATGTCTGGTATTCTATGATGCATTAAATGCAGGAAATCATAGAATCTAAGTGTTCGACAACAAAATGCACTTTTGGACTCTGTTGTGGCTGAAACGTCTTTTCGGAGCATAAAAGTTGGAAATGCAACTTAAAGCAGTAAAACGTGATGAGAGCATCAGGTACTCTTACACTAGAGTACAACTTGAATGTCTGGTATTCTATGATGCATTAAATGCAGGAAATCATAGAATCTAAGTGTTCGACAACAAAATACTCTTTTGGACTCTGTTGAGACTGAAACGTCTTTTCGGAGCAAAAAAGTTGGAAATGCAACTTAAAGCAGTAAAACGTGATGAGAGCATCAGGTACTCTTATATTATAATGAAACATGAATGTCTGGTATTCTATGATGCATTAAATGCAGGAAATCATAGAATCGAAGTGTTCGACAACAAAATGCACTTTTGGACTCTGTTGAGGCTGAGACGTCTTTTCGGAGCATAAAAGTTGGAAATGCAACTTAAAGCAGAAAAACGTGATGAGAGCATCAGGTACTCTTATATTATAATGAAACATGAATGTCTGGTATTCTATGATGCATTAAATGCAGGAAATCATAGAATCTAAGTGTTCGACAACAAAATGCACTTTTGGACTCTGTTGATACTAAAAACGTATTTTCGGAGCATAAAAGTTGGAAATGCAACTTAAAGCAGTAAAACGTGATGCAGTAAAACGTGATGAGAGAACCAGGTACTCTTACATTCAAGTTGTACTCTAGAGAGTACAACTTGAATGTCTGGTATTCTATGATGCATTAAATGCAGGAAATCATAGAATCTAAGTGTTCGACAACAAATTGCACTTTTGGACTCTGCTGTGGCTGAAATGTCTTTTCGGAGCATAAAAGTTGGAAATGCAACTTAAAGCAGAAAAACGTGATGAGAGCATCAGGTACTCTTACACTAGAGTACAACTTGAATGTCTGGTATTCTATGATGCATCAAATGCAGGAAATCATAGAATCTAAGTATTCGACAACAAAATGCACTTTTGGACTCTGTTGAGGCTGAAACGTCTTTTCGGAGCATAAAAGATGGAAATGCAACTTAAAGCAGTAAAACGTGATGAGAGCATCAGGTACTCTTATATTATAATGAAACATGAATGTCTGGTATTCTATGATGCATTAAATGCAGGAAATCATAGAATCTAAGTGTTCAACAACAAAATGCACTTTTGGACTCTGTTGAGGCTGAAACGTCTTTTCGGAGCATAAAAGTTGGAAATGCAACTTAAAGCAGTAAAACGTGATGCAGTAAAACGTGATGAGAGAACTAGGTACTCTTACATTCAAGTTGTAGTCTAGTGAGTACAACTTGAATGTCTGGTATTCTATGATGCATTAAATGCAGGAAATTATAGAATCTAAGTGTTCGACAACAAATTGCACTTTTGGAATCTGTTCAGACTGACACGCTTTTCGGAGCATAAAAGTTGGAAATGCAACTTAAAGCAGTAAAACGTGATGAGAGCATCAGGTACTCTTACACTAGAGTACAACTTAAATGTCTGGTATTCTATGATGCATTAAATGCAGGAAATCATAGAATCTAAGTGTTCGACAACAAAATGCACCTTTGGACTCTGTTGTGGCTGAAACGTCTTTTCGGAGCATAAAAGTTGGAAATGCAACTTAAAGCAGTAGAACGTTATGAGAGCATCAGGTACTCTTATACTAGAGTGAATGTCTGGTATTCTATGATGAATTAAATGCAGGAAATCATAGAATCTAAGTGTTCGACAACAAAATGCACTTTTGGACTCTGTTGTGGCTGAAACGTCTTTTCGGAGCATAAAAGTTGGAAATGCAACTTAAAGCAGTAAAACGTGATGAGAGCATCAGGTCCTCTTACACTAGACTACAACTTCAATGTCTGTTATTCTATGATGCATTAAATGCAGGAAATCATAGAATCTAAGTGTTCGACAACAAAATGCACTTTTGGACTCTGTCGAGACTAAAATGTCTTTTCGGAGCATACAAGTTGGAAATGCAACTTAAAGCAGTAAAACGTGATGAGAGCATCAGGTACTCTTATACTAGAGTGAATGTCTGGTATTCTATGATGAATTAAATGCAGGAAATCATAGAATCTAAGTGTTCGACAACAAAATGCACTTTTGGACTCTTTTTAGGCTGAAACGTCTTTTCGGAGCATACAAGTTGGAAATGCAACTTAAAGCAGTAAAACGTGATGAGAGCATCAGGTACTCTTATACTAGAGTACAACATGAATGTCTGGTATTCTATGATGCATTAAATGCAGGAAATCATAGAATCTAAGTGTTCGACAACAAAATGCACTTTTGGTCTCTGTTCAGACTGAAACGTCTTTTCGGAGCATAAAAGTTGGAAATGCAACTTAAAGCAGTAAAACGTGATGAGAGCATCAGGTACTCTTACACTAGAGTACAACTTAAATGTCTGGTATTCTATGATGCGTTAAATGCAGGAAATCATAGAATCTAAGTGTTCAACAACAAAATGCACTTTTGGACTCTGTTGAGACTGAAATGTCTTTTCGGAGCATAAAAGTTGGAAATGCAACTTAAAGCAGTAAAACGTGATGAGAGCATCAGGTACACTTATATTATAATGAAACATGAATGTCTGGCGTTCTATGATGCATTAAATGCAGGAAATCATAGAATTTAAGTGTTCGACAACAAAATGCACTTTTGGACTCTGTTGTGGCTGAAACGTCTTTTCGGAGCATAAAAGTTGGAAATGCAACTTAAAGCAGTAGACCGTTATGAGAGCATCAGGTACTCTTATACTAGAGTACAACATGAATGTCTGGTATTCTATGATGCATTAAATGCAGGAAATCATAGAATCTAAGTGTTCGACAACAAAATGCACTTTTGGTCTCTGTTCAGACTGAAACGTCTTTTCGGAGCATAAAAGTTGGAAATGCAACTTAAAGCAGTAAAACGTGATGAGAGCATCAGGTACTCTTACACTAGAGTACAACTTAAATGTCTGGTATTCTATGATGCATTAAATGCAGGAAATCATAGAATCTAAGTGTTCGACAACAAAATGCACCTTTGGACTCTGTTGTGGCTGAAACGTCTTTTCGGAGCATAAAAGTTGGAAATGCAACTTAAAGTAGTAAAACGTGATGAGAGCATCAGGTACACTTATATTATAATGAAACATGAATGTCTGGCGTTCTATGATGCATTAAATGCAGGAAATTCTAGAATCTAAGTGTTCGACAACAAAATGCACTTTTGGACTCTGTTGAGACTGAAACGTCTTTTCGGAGCATAAAAGTTGGAAATGCAACTTAAAGCAGTCAAACGTGATGAGAGCATCAGGTACACTTATATTATAATGAAACATGAATGTCTGGCGTTCTATGATGCATTAAATGCAGGAAATCATCGAATCTAAGTGTTCAACAACAAAATGCACTTTTGGACTCTGTTGAGACTGAAACGTCTTTTCGGAGCATAAAAGTTGGAAATGCAACTTAAAGCAGTAAAACGTGATGAGAGCATCAGGTACTCTTACACTAGAGTACAACTTAAATGTCTGGTATTCTATGATGCATTAAATGCAGGAAATCATAGAATCTAAGTGTTCGACAACAAAATGCACCTTTGGACTCTGTTGTGGCTGAAACGTCTTTTCGGAGCATAAAAGTTGGAAATGCAACTTAAAGCAGTAAAACGTGATGAGAGCATCAGGTACTCTTACACTAGAGTACAACTTAAATGTCTGGTATTCTTTGATGCATTAAATGCAGGAAATCATAGAATTTAAGTGTTTGACAACAAAATGCACTTTTGGACTCTGTTGTGGCTGAAATGTCTTTTCGGAGCATAAAAGTTGGAAATGCAACTTAAAGCAGTAAAACGTGATGAGAGCATCAGGTACTCTTATATTATAATGAAACATGAATGTCTGGCGTTCTATGATGCATTAAATGCAGGAAATCATAGAATCTAAGTGTTCAACAACAAAATGCACTTTTGGACTTGAGGCTGAGACGTCTTTTCGGAGCATAAAAGTTGGAAATGCAACTTAAAGCAGTAAAACGTGATAAGAGCATCAGGTACTCTTACACTAGAGTACAACTTAAATGTCTGGTATTCTATGATGCATTAAATGCAGGAAATCATAGAATCTAAGTGTTCGACAACAAAATGCACCTTTGGACTCTGTTGTGGCTGAAACGTCTTTTCGGAGCATAAAAGTTGGAAATGCAACTTAAAGCAGTAGAACGTTATGAGAGCATCAGGTACTCTTATACTAGAGTGAATGTCTGGTATTCTATGATGAATTAAATGCAGGAAATCATAGAATCTAAGTGTTCGACAACAAAATGCACTTTTGGACTCTGTTGTGGCTGAAACGTCTTTTCGGAGCATAAAAGTTGGAAATGCAACTTAAAGCAGTAAAACGTGATGAGAGCATCAGGTCCTCTTACACTAGACTACAACTTCAATGTCTGTTATTCTATGATGCATTAAATGCAGGAAATCATAGAATCTAAGTGTTCGACAACAAAATGCACTTTTGGACTCTGTCGAGACTAAAATGTCTTTTCGGAGCATACAAGTTGGAAATGCAACTTAAAGCAGTAAAACGTGATGAGAGCATCAGGTACTCTTATACTAGAGTGAATGTCTGGTATTCTATGATGAATTAAATGCAGGAAATCATAGAATCTAAGTGTTCGACAACAAAATGCACTTTTGGACTCTTTTTAGGCTGAAACGTCTTTTCGGAGCATACAAGTTGGAAATGCAACTTAAAGCAGTAAAACGTGATGAGAGCATCAGGTACTCTTATACTAGAGTACAACATGAATGTCTGGTATTCTATGATGCATTAAATGCAGGAAATCATAGAATCTAAGTGTTCGACAACAAAATGCACTTTTGGTCTCTGTTCAGACTGAAACGTCTTTTCGGAGCATAAAAGTTGGAAATGCAACTTAAAGCAGTAAAACGTGATGAGAGCATCAGGTACTCTTACACTAGAGTACAACTTAAATGTCTGGTATTCTATGATGCGTTAAATGCAGGAAATCATAGAATCTAAGTGTTCAACAACAAAATGCACTTTTGGACTCTCTTGAGACTGAAATGTCTTTTCGGAGCATAAAAGTTGGAAATGCAACTTAAAGCAGTAAAACGTGATGAGAGCATCAGGTACACTTATATTATAATGAAACATGAATGTCTGGCGTTCTATGATGCATTAAATGCAGGAAATCATAGAATTTAAGTGTTCGACAACAAAATGCACTTTTGGACTCTGTTGTGGCTGAAACGTCTTTTCGGAGCATAAAAGTTGGAAATGCAACTTAAAGCAGTAGACCGTTATGAGAGCATCAGGTACTCTTATACTAGAGTACAACATGAATGTCTGGTATTCTATGATGCATTAAATGCAGGAAATCATAGAATCTAAGTGTTCGACAACAAAATGCACTTTTGGACTCTGTTCAGACTGAAACGTCTTTTCGGAGCATAAAAGTTGGAAATGCAACTTAAAGCAGTAAAACGTGATGAGAGCATCAGGTACTCTTACACTAGAGTACAACTTAAATGTCTGGTATTCTATGATGCATTAAATGCAGGAAATCATAGAATCTAAGTGTTCGACAACAAAATGCACCTTTGGACTCTGTTGTGGCTGAAACGTCTTTTCGGAGCATAAAAGTTGGAAATGCAACTTAAAGTAGTAAAACGTGATGAGAGCATCAGGTACACTTATATTATAATGAAACATGAATGTCTGGCGTTCTATGATGCATTAAATGCAGGAAATCCTAGAATCTAAGTGTTCGACAACAAAATGCACTTTTGGACTCTGTTGAGACTGAAACGTCTTTTCGGAGCATAAAAGTTGGAAATGCAACTTAAAGCAGTCAAACGTGATGAGAGCATCAGGTACACTTATATTATAATGAAACATGAATGTCTGGCGTTCTATGATGCATTAAATGCAGGAAATCATCGAATCTAAGTGTTCAACAACAAAATGCACTTTTGGACTCTGTTGAGACTGAAATGTCTTTTCGGAGCATAAAAGTTGGAAATGCAACTTAAAGCAGTAAAACGTGATGAGAGCATCAGGTACTCTTACAATAGAGTACAACTTAAATGTCTGGTATTCTATGATGCATTAAATGCAGGAAATCATAGAATTTAAGTGTTCGACAACAAAATGCACTTTTGGACTCTGTTGTGGCTGAAACGTCTTTTCGGAGCATAAAAGTTGGAAATGCAACTTAAAGCAGTAAAACGTGATGAGAGCATCAGGTACTCTTATATTATAATGAAACATGAATGTTTGGCATTGTATGATGCATTAAATGCAGGAAATCATAGAATCTAAGTGTTCAACAACAAAATGCACTTTTGGACTTGAGGCTGAGACGTCTTTTCGGAGCATAAAAGTTGGAAATGCAACTTAAAGCAGTAAAACGTGATGAGAGCATCAGGTACTCTTATACTAGAGTACAACATGAATGTCTGGTATTCTATGATGCATTAAATGCAGGAAATCATAGAATCTAAGTGTTCGACAACAAAATGCACCTTTGGACTCTGTTGTGGCTGAAACGTCTTTTCGGAGCATAAAAGTTGGAAATGCAACTTAAAGCAGTAGAACGTTATGAGAGCATCAGGTACTCTTATACTAGAGTACAACATGAATGTCGGGTATTCTATGATGCATTAAATGCAGGAAATCATAGAATCTAAGTGTTCGACAACAAAATGCACTTTTGGACTCTGTTGTGGCTGAAACGTCTTTTCGGAGCATAAAAGTTGGAAATGCAACTTAAAGCAGTAAAACGTGATGAGAGCATCAGGTCCTCTTACACTAGACTACAACTTCAATGTCTGTTATTCTATGATGCATTAAATGCAGGAAATCATAGAATCTAAGTGTTCGACAACAAAATGCACTTTTGGACTCTGTCGAGACTAAAATGTCTTTTCGGAGCATACAAGTTGGAAATGCAACTTAAAGCAGTAAAACGTGATGAGAGCATCAGGTACTCTTATACTAGAGTGAATGTCTGGTATTCTATGATGAATTAAATGCAGGAAATCATAGAATCTAAGTGTTCGACAACAAAATGCACTTTTGGACTCTTTTTAGGCTGAAACGTCTTTTCGGAGCATAAAAGTTGGAAATGCAACTTAAAGCAGTAGAACGTTATGAGAGCATCAGGTACTCTTATACTAGAGTACAACATGAATGTCTGGTATTCTATGATGCATTAAATGCAGGAAATCATAGAATCTAAGTGTTCGACAACAAAATGCACTTTTGGACTCTGTTCAGACTGAAACAGTCTTTTCGGAGCATAAAAGTTGGAAATGCAACTTAAAGCAGTAAAACGTGATGAGAGCATCAGGTACTCTTATACTAGAGTGAATGTCTGGTATTCTATGATGAATTAAATGCAGGAAATCATAGAATCTAAGTGTTCGACAACAAAATGCACTTTTGGACTCTGTTGTGGCTGAAACGTCTTTTCGGAGCATAAAAGTTGGAAATGCAACTTAAAGCAGTAAAACGTGATGAGAGCATCAGGTCCTCTTACACTAGACTACAACTTCAATGTCTGTTATTCTATGATGCATTAAATGCAGGAAATCATAGAATCTAAGTGTTCGACAACAAAATGCACTTTTGGACTCTGTCGAGACTAAAATGTCTTTTCGGAGCATACAAGTTGGAAATGCAACTTAAAGCAGTAAAACGTGATGAGAGCATCAGGTACTCTTATACTAGAGTGAATGTCTGGTATTCTATGATGAATTAAATGCAG
The DNA here is from genome assembly GCF_910589615.1 of Taurulus bubalis. NCBI lineage: Eukaryota > Metazoa > Chordata > Actinopteri > Perciformes > Cottidae > Taurulus > Taurulus bubalis. The sequence goes on from NC_136609.1 coordinate 5,184,791, forward strand.
GAAATCATAGAATCTAAGTGTTCGACAACAAAATGCACTTTTGGACTCTTTTCAGACTGAAACGTCTTTTCGGAGCATACAAGTTGGAAATGCAACTTAAAGCAGTAAAACGTGATGAGAGCATCAGGTCCTCTTACACTAGACTACAACTTGAATGTCTGGTATTCTATGATGCATTAAATGCAGGAAATCATAGAATCTAAGTGTTCGACAACAAAATGCACTTTTGGACTCTGTCGAGACTAAAATGTCTTTTCGGAGCATACAAGTTGGAAATGCAACTTAAAGCAGTAAAACGTGATGAGAGCATCAGGTACTCTTATACTAGAGTGAATGTCTGGTATTCTATGATGAATTAAATGCAGGAAATCATAGAATCTAAGTGTTCGACAACAAAATGCACTTTTGGACTCTTTTTAGGCTGAAACGTCTTTTCGGAGCATAAAAGTTGGAAATGCAACTTAAAGCAGTAAAACGTGATGTGAGCATCAGGTACTCTTATATTATAATGAAACATGAATGTCTGGCATTGTATGATGCATTAAATGCAGGAAATCATAGAATCTAAGTGTTCGACAACAAAATGCACTTTTGGACTCTGTTGTGGCTGAAACGTCTTTTCGGAGCATAAAAGTTGGAAATGCAACTTAAAGCAGTAAAACGTGATGAGAGCATCAGGTACTCTTATACTAGAGTGAATGTCTGGTATTCTATGATGAATTAAATGCAGGAAATCATAGAATCTAAGTGTTCGACAACAAAATGCACTTTTGGACTCTGTTGTGGCTGAAACGTCTTTTCGGAGCATAAAAGTTGGAAATGCAACTTAAAGCAGTAAAACGTGATGAGAGCATCAGGTACTCTTACACTAGAGTACAACATGAATGTCTGGTATTCTATGATGCATTAAATGCAGGAAATCATAGAATCTAAGTGTTTGACAACAAAATGCACTTTTGGACTCTGTTGAGACTGAAATGTCTTTTCGGAGCATAAAAGTTGGAAATGCAACTTAAAGCAGTAAAACGTGATGAGAGCATCAGGTACTCTTATATTATAATGAAACATGAATGTCTGGCATTGTATGATGCATTAAATGCAGGAAATCATAGAATCTAAGTGTTCAACAACAAAATGCACTTTTGGACTTGAGGCTGAGACGTCTTTTCGGAGCATACAAGTTGGAAATGCAACTTAAAGCAGTAAAACGTGATGAGAGCATCAGGTACTCTTATACTAGAGTGAATGTCTGGTATTCTATGATGAATTAAATGCAGGAAATCATAGAATCTAAGTGTTCGACAACAAAATGCACTTTTGGTCTCTTTTTAGGCTGAAACGTCTTTTCGGAGCATAAAAGTTGGAAATGCAACTTAAAGCAGTAAAACGTGATGTGAGCATCAGGTACTCTTATATTATAATGAAACATGAATGTCTGGCATTGTATGATGCATTAAATGCAGGAAATCATAGAATCTAAGTGTTCGACAACAAAATGCACTTTTGGACTCTGTTGTGGCTGAAACGTCTTTTCGGAGCATAAAAGTTGGAAATGCAACTTAAAACAGTAAAACGTGATGAGAGCATCAGGTACTCTTATACTAGAGTACAACATGAATGTCTGGTATTCTATGATACATTAAATGCAGGAAATCATAGAATTTAAGTGTTCGACAACAAAATGCACTTTTGGACTCTGTTGTGGCTGAAACGTCTTTTCGGAGCATAAAAGTTGGAAATGCAACTTAAAGCAGTAAAACGTGATGAGAGCATCAGGTACTCTTATATTATCATGAATCATGAATGTCTGGTATTCTATGATGCATTAAATGAAGGAAATCATAGAATCTAAGTGTTCGACAACAAAATGCACGTTTGGACTCTGTTGAGGCTGAAACGTCGTTTCGGAGCATAAAAGTTGGAAATGCAACTTAAAGCAGTAAAACGTGATGAGAGCATCAGGTACACTTATATTATAATGAAACTTGAATGTCTGGTATTCTATGATGCATTAAATGCAGGAAATCATAGAATTTAAGTGTTCGACAACAAAATGCACTTTTGGACTCTGTTGTGGCTGAAACGTCTTTTCGGAGCATAAAAGTTGGAAATGCAACTTAAAGCAGTAAAACGTGATGAGAGCATCAGGTACTCTTACACTAGAGTACAACTTGAATGTCTGGCGTTCTATGATGCATTAAATGCAGGAAATCATAGAATCTAAGTGTTTGACAACAAAATGCACTTTTGGACTCTGTTGAGACTGAAATGTCTTTTCGGAGCATAAAAGTTGGAAATGCAACTTAAAGCAGTAAAACGTGATGAGAGCATCAGGTACTCTTATATTATAATGAAACATGAATGTCTGGCATTGTATGATGCATTAAATGCAGGAAATCATAGAATCTAAGTGTTCAACAACAAAATGCACTTTTGGACTTGAGGCTGAGACGTCTTTTCGGAGCATAAAAGTTGGAAATGCAACTTAAAGCAGTAAAACGTGATGAGAGCATCAGGTACTCTTATACTAGAGTGAATGTCTGGTATTCTATGATGAATTAAATGCAGGAAATCATAGAATCTAAGTGTTCGACAACAAAATGCACTTTTGGACTCTTTTTAGGCTGAAACGTCTTTTCGGAGCATAAAAGTTGGAAATGCAACTTAAAGCAGTAAAACGTGATGTGAGCATCAGGTACTCTTATATTATAATGAAACATGAATGTCTGGCATTGTATGATGCATTAAATGCAGGAAATCATAGAATCTAAGTGTTCGACAACAAAATGCACTTTTGGACTCTGTTGTGGCTGAAACGTCTTTTCGGAGCATAAAAGTTGGAAATGCAACTTAAAACAGTAAAACGTGATGAGAGCATCAGGTACTCTTATACTAGAGTACAACATGAATGTCTGGTATTCTATGATACATTAAATGCAGGAAATCATAGAATTTAAGTGTTCGACAACAAAATGCACTTTTGGACTCTGTTGTGGCTGAAACGTCTTTTCGGAGCATAAAAGTTGGAAATGCAACTTAAAGCAGTAAAACGTGATGAGAGCATCAGGTACTCTTATATTATCATGAATCATGAATGTCTGGTATTCTATGATGCATTAAATGAAGGAAATCATAGAATCTAAGTGTTCGACAACAAAATGCACGTTTGGACTCTGTTGAGGCTGAGACGTCTTTTCGGAGCATAAAAGTTGGAAATGCAACTTAAAGCAGAAAAACGTGATGAGAGCATCAGGTACTCTTATATTATAATGAAACATGAATGTCTGGTATTCTATGATGCATTAAATGCAGGAAATCATAGAATCTAAGTGTTCGACAACAAAATGCACTTTTGGACTCTGTTGATACTAAAAACGTATTTTCGGAGCATAAAAGTTGGAAATGCAACTTAAAGCAGTAAAACGTGATGCAGTAAAACGTGATGAGAGAACCAGGTACTCTTACATTCAAGTTGTACTCTAGAGAGTACAACTTGAATGTCTGGTATTCTATGATGCATTAAATGCAGGAAATCATAGAATCTAAGTGTTCGACAACAAATTGCACTTTTGGACTCTGCTGTGGCTGAAATGTCTTTTCGGAGCATAAAAGTTGGAAATGCAACTTAAAGCAGAAAAACGTGATGAGAGCATCAGGTACTCTTACACTAGAGTACAACTTGAATGTCTGGTATTCTATGATGCATCAAATGCAGGAAATCATAGAATCTAAGTATTCGACAACAAAATGCACTTTTGGACTCTGTTGAGGCTGAAACGTCTTTTCGGAGCATAAAAGATGGAAATGCAACTTAAAGCAGTAAAACGTGATGAGAGCATCAGGTACTCTTATATTATAATGAAACATGAATGTCTGGTATTCTATGATGCATTAAATGCAGGAAATCATAGAATCTAAGTGTTCGACAACAAAATGCACTTTTGGACTCTGTTGAGGCTGAAACGTCTTTTCGGAGCATAAAAGTTGGAAATGCAACTTAAAGCAGTAAAACGTGATGCAGTAAAACGTGATGAGAGAACTAGGTACTCTTACATTCAAGTTGTAGTCTAGTGAGTACAACTTGAATGTCTGGTATTCTATGATGCATTAAATGCAGGAAATTATAGAATCTAAGTGTTCGACAACAAATTGCACTTTTGGAATCTGTTCAGACTGACACGCTTTTCGGAGCATAAAAGTTGGAAATGCAACTTAAAGCAGTAAAACGTGATGAGAGCATCAGGTACTCTTACACTAGAGTACAACTTAAATGTCTGGTATTCTATGATGCATTAAATGCAGGAAATCATAGAATCTAAGTGTTCGACAACAAAATGCACCTTTGGACTCTGTTGTGGCTGAAACGTCTTTTCGGAGCATAAAAGTTGGAAATGCAACTTAAAGCAGTAGAACGTTATGAGAGCATCAGGTACTCTTATACTAGAGTGAATGTCTGGTATTCTATGATGAATTAAATGCAGGAAATCATAGAATCTAAGTGTTCGACAACAAAATGCACTTTTGGACTCTGTTGTGGCTGAAACGTCTTTTCGGAGCATAAAAGTTGGAAATGCAACTTAAAGCAGTAAAACGTGATGAGAGCATCAGGTCCTCTTACACTAGACTACAACTTCAATGTCTGTTATTCTATGATGCATTAAATGCAGGAAATCATAGAATCTAAGTGTTCGACAACAAAATGCACTTTTGGACTCTGTCGAGACTAAAATGTCTTTTCGGAGCATACAAGTTGGAAATGCAACTTAAAGCAGTAAAACGTGATGAGAGCATCAGGTACTCTTATACTAGAGTGAATGTCTGGTATTCTATGATGAATTAAATGCAGGAAATCATAGAATCTAAGTGTTCGACAACAAAATGCACTTTTGGACTCTTTTTAGGCTGAAACGTCTTTTCGGAGCATACAAGTTGGAAATGCAACTTAAAGCAGTAAAACGTGATGAGAGCATCAGGTACTCTTATACTAGAGTACAACATGAATGTCTGGTATTCTATGATGCATTAAATGCAGGAAATCATAGAATCTAAGTGTTCGACAACAAAATGCACTTTTGGTCTCTGTTCAGACTGAAACGTCTTTTCGGAGCATAAAAGTTGGAAATGCAACTTAAAGCAGTAAAACGTGATGAGAGCATCAGGTACTCTTACACTAGAGTACAACTTAAATGTCTGGTATTCTATGATGCGTTAAATGCAGGAAATCATAGAATCTAAGTGTTCAACAACAAAATGCACTTTTGGACTCTGTTGAGACTGAAATGTCTTTTCGGAGCATAAAAGTTGGAAATGCAACTTAAAGCAGTAAAACGTGATGAGAGCATCAGGTACACTTATATTATAATGAAACATGAATGTCTGGCGTTCTATGATGCATTAAATGCAGGAAATCATAGAATTTAAGTGTTCGACAACAAAATGCACTTTTGGACTCTGTTGTGGCTGAAACGTCTTTTCGGAGCATAAAAGTTGGAAATGCAACTTAAAGCAGTAGACCGTTATGAGAGCATCAGGTACTCTTATACTAGAGTACAACATGAATGTCTGGTATTCTATGATGCATTAAATGCAGGAAATCATAGAATCTAAGTGTTCGACAACAAAATGCACTTTTGGTCTCTGTTCAGACTGAAACGTCTTTTCGGAGCATAAAAGTTGGAAATGCAACTTAAAGCAGTAAAACGTGATGAGAGCATCAGGTACTCTTACACTAGAGTACAACTTAAATGTCTGGTATTCTATGATGCATTAAATGCAGGAAATCATAGAATCTAAGTGTTCGACAACAAAATGCACCTTTGGACTCTGTTGTGGCTGAAACGTCTTTTCGGAGCATAAAAGTTGGAAATGCAACTTAAAGTAGTAAAACGTGATGAGAGCATCAGGTACACTTATATTATAATGAAACATGAATGTCTGGCGTTCTATGATGCATTAAATGCAGGAAATTCTAGAATCTAAGTGTTCGACAACAAAATGCACTTTTGGACTCTGTTGAGACTGAAACGTCTTTTCGGAGCATAAAAGTTGGAAATGCAACTTAAAGCAGTCAAACGTGATGAGAGCATCAGGTACACTTATATTATAATGAAACATGAATGTCTGGCGTTCTATGATGCATTAAATGCAGGAAATCATCGAATCTAAGTGTTCAACAACAAAATGCACTTTTGGACTCTGTTGAGACTGAAACGTCTTTTCGGAGCATAAAAGTTGGAAATGCAACTTAAAGCAGTAAAACGTGATGAGAGCATCAGGTACTCTTACACTAGAGTACAACTTAAATGTCTGGTATTCTATGATGCATTAAATGCAGGAAATCATAGAATCTAAGTGTTCGACAACAAAATGCACCTTTGGACTCTGTTGTGGCTGAAACGTCTTTTCGGAGCATAAAAGTTGGAAATGCAACTTAAAGCAGTAAAACGTGATGAGAGCATCAGGTACTCTTACACTAGAGTACAACTTAAATGTCTGGTATTCTTTGATGCATTAAATGCAGGAAATCATAGAATTTAAGTGTTTGACAACAAAATGCACTTTTGGACTCTGTTGTGGCTGAAATGTCTTTTCGGAGCATAAAAGTTGGAAATGCAACTTAAAGCAGTAAAACGTGATGAGAGCATCAGGTACTCTTATATTATAATGAAACATGAATGTCTGGCGTTCTATGATGCATTAAATGCAGGAAATCATAGAATCTAAGTGTTCAACAACAAAATGCACTTTTGGACTTGAGGCTGAGACGTCTTTTCGGAGCATAAAAGTTGGAAATGCAACTTAAAGCAGTAAAACGTGATAAGAGCATCAGGTACTCTTACACTAGAGTACAACTTAAATGTCTGGTATTCTATGATGCATTAAATGCAGGAAATCATAGAATCTAAGTGTTCGACAACAAAATGCACCTTTGGACTCTGTTGTGGCTGAAACGTCTTTTCGGAGCATAAAAGTTGGAAATGCAACTTAAAGCAGTAGAACGTTATGAGAGCATCAGGTACTCTTATACTAGAGTGAATGTCTGGTATTCTATGATGAATTAAATGCAGGAAATCATAGAATCTAAGTGTTCGACAACAAAATGCACTTTTGGACTCTGTTGTGGCTGAAACGTCTTTTCGGAGCATAAAAGTTGGAAATGCAACTTAAAGCAGTAAAACGTGATGAGAGCATCAGGTCCTCTTACACTAGACTACAACTTCAATGTCTGTTATTCTATGATGCATTAAATGCAGGAAATCATAGAATCTAAGTGTTCGACAACAAAATGCACTTTTGGACTCTGTCGAGACTAAAATGTCTTTTCGGAGCATACAAGTTGGAAATGCAACTTAAAGCAGTAAAACGTGATGAGAGCATCAGGTACTCTTATACTAGAGTGAATGTCTGGTATTCTATGATGAATTAAATGCAGGAAATCATAGAATCTAAGTGTTCGACAACAAAATGCACTTTTGGACTCTTTTTAGGCTGAAACGTCTTTTCGGAGCATACAAGTTGGAAATGCAACTTAAAGCAGTAAAACGTGATGAGAGCATCAGGTACTCTTATACTAGAGTACAACATGAATGTCTGGTATTCTATGATGCATTAAATGCAGGAAATCATAGAATCTAAGTGTTCGACAACAAAATGCACTTTTGGACTCTGTTCAGACTGAAACGTCTTTTCGGAGCATAAAAGTTGGAAATGCAACTTAAAGCAGTAAAACGTGATGAGAGCATCAGGTACTCTTACACTAGAGTACAACTTAAATGTCTGGTATTCTATGATGCGTTAAATGCAGGAAATCATAGAATCTAAGTGTTCAACAACAAAATGCACTTTTGGACTCTCTTGAGACTGAAATGTCTTTTCGGAGCATAAAAGTTGGAAATGCAACTTAAAGCAGTAAAACGTGATGAGAGCATCAGGTACACTTATATTATAATGAAACATGAATGTCTGGCGTTCTATGATGCATTAAATGCAGGAAATCATAGAATTTAAGTGTTCGACAACAAAATGCACTTTTGGACTCTGTTGTGGCTGAAACGTCTTTTCGGAGCATAAAAGTTGGAAATGCAACTTAAAGCAGTAGACCGTTATGAGAGCATCAGGTACTCTTATACTAGAGTACAACATGAATGTCTGGTATTCTATGATGCATTAAATGCAGGAAATCATAGAATCTAAGTGTTCGACAACAAAATGCACTTTTGGACTCTGTTCAGACTGAAACGTCTTTTCGGAGCATAAAAGTTGGAAATGCAACTTAAAGCAGTAAAACGTGATGAGAGCATCAGGTACTCTTACACTAGAGTACAACTTAAATGTCTGGTATTCTATGATGCATTAAATGCAGGAAATCATAGAATCTAAGTGTTCGACAACAAAATGCACCTTTGGACTCTGTTGTGGCTGAAACGTCTTTTCGGAGCATAAAAGTTGGAAATGCAACTTAAAGTAGTAAAACGTGATGAGAGCATCAGGTACACTTATATTATAATGAAACATGAATGTCTGGCGTTCTATGATGCATTAAATGCAGGAAATCCTAGAATCTAAGTGTTCGACAACAAAATGCACTTTTGGACTCTGTTGAGACTGAAACGTCTTTTCGGAGCATAAAAGTTGGAAATGCAACTTAAAGCAGTCAAACGTGATGAGAGCATCAGGTACACTTATATTATAATGAAACATGAATGTCTGGCGTTCTATGATGCATTAAATGCAGGAAATCATCGAATCTAAGTGTTCAACAACAAAATGCACTTTTGGACTCTGTTGAGACTGAAATGTCTTTTCGGAGCATAAAAGTTGGAAATGCAACTTAAAGCAGTAAAACGTGATGAGAGCATCAGGTACTCTTACAATAGAGTACAACTTAAATGTCTGGTATTCTATGATGCATTAAATGCAGGAAATCATAGAATTTAAGTGTTCGACAACAAAATGCACTTTTGGACTCTGTTGTGGCTGAAACGTCTTTTCGGAGCATAAAAGTTGGAAATGCAACTTAAAGCAGTAAAACGTGATGAGAGCATCAGGTACTCTTATATTATAATGAAACATGAATGTTTGGCATTGTATGATGCATTAAATGCAGGAAATCATAGAATCTAAGTGTTCAACAACAAAATGCACTTTTGGACTTGAGGCTGAGACGTCTTTTCGGAGCATAAAAGTTGGAAATGCAACTTAAAGCAGTAAAACGTGATGAGAGCATCAGGTACTCTTATACTAGAGTACAACATGAATGTCTGGTATTCTATGATGCATTAAATGCAGGAAATCATAGAATCTAAGTGTTCGACAACAAAATGCACCTTTGGACTCTGTTGTGGCTGAAACGTCTTTTCGGAGCATAAAAGTTGGAAATGCAACTTAAAGCAGTAGAACGTTATGAGAGCATCAGGTACTCTTATACTAGAGTACAACATGAATGTCGGGTATTCTATGATGCATTAAATGCAGGAAATCATAGAATCTAAGTGTTCGACAACAAAATGCACTTTTGGACTCTGTTGTGGCTGAAACGTCTTTTCGGAGCATAAAAGTTGGAAATGCAACTTAAAGCAGTAAAACGTGATGAGAGCATCAGGTCCTCTTACACTAGACTACAACTTCAATGTCTGTTATTCTATGATGCATTAAATGCAGGAAATCATAGAATCTAAGTGTTCGACAACAAAATGCACTTTTGGACTCTGTCGAGACTAAAATGTCTTTTCGGAGCATACAAGTTGGAAATGCAACTTAAAGCAGTAAAACGTGATGAGAGCATCAGGTACTCTTATACTAGAGTGAATGTCTGGTATTCTATGATGAATTAAATGCAGGAAATCATAGAATCTAAGTGTTCGACAACAAAATGCACTTTTGGACTCTTTTTAGGCTGAAACGTCTTTTCGGAGCATAAAAGTTGGAAATGCAACTTAAAGCAGTAGAACGTTATGAGAGCATCAGGTACTCTTATACTAGAGTACAACATGAATGTCTGGTATTCTATGATGCATTAAATGCAGGAAATCATAGAATCTAAGTGTTCGACAACAAAATGCACTTTTGGACTCTGTTCAGACTGAAACAGTCTTTTCGGAGCATAAAAGTTGGAAATGCAACTTAAAGCAGTAAAACGTGATGAGAGCATCAGGTACTCTTATACTAGAGTGAATGTCTGGTATTCTATGATGAATTAAATGCAGGAAATCATAGAATCTAAGTGTTCGACAACAAAATGCACTTTTGGACTCTGTTGTGGCTGAAACGTCTTTTCGGAGCATAAAAGTTGGAAATGCAACTTAAAGCAGTAAAACGTGATGAGAGCATCAGGTCCTCTTACACTAGACTACAACTTCAATGTCTGTTATTCTATGATGCATTAAATGCAGGAAATCATAGAATCTAAGTGTTCGACAACAAAATGCACTTTTGGACTCTGTCGAGACTAAAATGTCTTTTCGGAGCATACAAGTTGGAAATGCAACTTAAAGCAGTAAAACGTGATGAGAGCATCAGGTACTCTTATACTAGAGTGAATGTCTGGTATTCTATGATGAATTAAATGCAGGAAATCATAGAATCTAAGTGTTCGACAACAAAATGCACTTTTGGACTCTTTTTAGGCTGAAACGTCTTTTCGGAGCATACAAGTTGGAAATGCAACTTAAAGCAGTAAAACGTGATGAGAGCATCAGGTCCTCTTACACTAGACTACAACTTGAATGTCTGGTATTCTATGATGCATTAAATGCAGGAAATCATAGAATCTAAGTGTTCGACAACAAAATGCACTTTTGGACTCTGTCGAGACTAAAATGTCTTTTCGGAGCATACAAGTTGGAAATGCAACTTAAAGCAGTAAAACGTGATGAGAGCATCAGGTACTCTTATACTAGAGTGAATGTCTGGTATTCTATGATGAATTAAATGCAGGAAATCATAGAATCTAAGTGTTCGACAACAAAATGCACTTTTGGACTCTTTTTAGGCTGAAACGTCTTTTCGGAGCATAAAAGTTGGAAATGCAACTTAAAGCAGTAAAACGTGATGTGAGCATCAGGTACTCTTATATTATAATGAAACATGAATGTCTGGCATTGTATGATGCATTAAATGCAGGAAATCATAGAATCTAAGTGTTCGACAACAAAATGCACTTTTGGACTCTGTTGTGGCTGAAACGTCTTTTCGGAGCATAAAAGTTGGAAATGCAACTTAAAGCAGTAAAACGTGATGAGAGCATCAGGTACTCTTATACTAGAGTGAATGTCTGGTATTCTATGATGAATTAAATGCAGGAAATCATAGAATCTAAGTGTTCGACAACAAAATGCACTTTTGGACTCTGTTGTGGCTGAAACGTCTTTTCGGAGCATAAAAGTTGGAAATGCAACTTAAAGCAGTAAAACGTGATGAGAGCATCAGGTACTCTTACACTAGAGTACAACATGAATGTCTGGTATTCTATGATGCATTAAATGCAGGAAATCATAGAATCTAAGTGTTTGACAACAAAATGCACTTTTGGACTCTGTTGAGACTGAAATGTCTTTTCGGAGCATAAAAGTTGGAAATGCAACTTAAAGCAGTAAAACGTGATGAGAGCATCAGGTACTCTTATATTATAATGAAACATGAATGTCTGGCATTGTATGATGCATTAAATGCAGGAAATCATAGAATCTAAGTGTTCAACAACAAAATGCACTTTTGGACTTGAGGCTGAGACGTCTTTTCGGAGCATAAAAGTTGGAAATGCAACTTAAAGCAGTAAAACGTGATGAGAGCATCAGGTACTCTTATACTAGAGTGAATGTCTGGTATTCTATGATGAATTAAATGCAGGAAATCATAGAATCTAAGTGTTCGACAACAAAATGCACTTTTGGACTCTTTTTAGGCTGAAACGTCTTTTCGGAGCATAAAAGTTGGAAATGCAACTTAAAGCAGTAAAACGTGATGTGAGCATCAGGTACTCTTATATTATAATGAAACATGAATGTCTGGCATTGTATGATGCATTAAATGCAGGAAATCATAGAATCTAAGTGTTCGACAACAAAATGCACTTTTGGACTCTGTTGTGGCTGAAACGTCTTTTCGGAGCATAAAAGTTGGAAATGCAACTTAAAACAGTAAAACGTGATGAGAGCATCAGGTACTCTTATACTAGAGTACAACATGAATGTCTGGTATTCTATGATACATTAAATGCAGGAAATCATAGAATTTAAGTGTTCGACAACAAAATGCACTTTTGGACTCTGTTGTGGCTGAAACGTCTTTTCGGAGCATAAAAGTTGGAAATGCAACTTAAAGCAGTAAAACGTGATGAGAGCATCAGGTACTCTTATATTATCATGAATCATGAATGTCTGGTATTCTATGATGCATTAAATGAAGGAAATCATAGAATCTAAGTGTTCGACAACAAAATGCACGTTTGGACTCTGTTGAGGCTGAAACGTCGTTTCGGAGCATAAAAGTTGGAAATGCAACTTAAAGCAGTAAAACGTGATGAGAGCATCAGGTACACTTATATTATAATGAAACTTGAATGTCTGGTATTCTATGATGCATTAAATGCAGGAAATCATAGAATTTAAGTGTTCGACAACAAAATGCACTTTTGGACTCTGTTGTGGCTGAAACGTCTTTTCGGAGCATAAAAGTTGGAAATGCAACTTAAAGCAGTAAAACGTGATGAGAGCATCAGGTACTCTTACACTAGAGTACAACTTGAATGTCTGGCGTTCTATGATGCATTAAATGCAGGAAATCATAGAATCTAAGTGTTTGACAACAAAATGCACTTTTGGACTCTGTTGAGACTGAAATGTCTTTTCGGAGCATAAAAGTTGGAAATGCAACTTAAAGCAGTAAAACGTGATGAGAGCATCAGGTACTCTTATATTATAATGAAACATGAATGTCTGGCATTGTATGATGCATTAAATGCAGGAAATCATAGAATCTAAGTGTTCAACAACAAAATGCACTTTTGGACTTGAGGCTGAGACGTCTTTTCGGAGCATAAAAGTTGGAAATGCAACTTAAAGCAGTAAAACGTGATGAGAGCATCAGGTACTCTTATACTAGAGTGAATGTCTGGTATTCTATGATGAATTAAATGCAGGAAATCATAGAATCTAAGTGTTCGACAACAAAATGCACTTTTGGACTCTTTTTAGGCTGAAACGTCTTTTCGGAGCATAAAAGTTGGAAATGCAACTTAAAGCAGTAAAACGTGATGTGAGCATCAGGTACTCTTATATTATAATGAAACATGAATGTCTGGCATTGTATGATGCATTAAATGCAGGAAATCATAGAATCTAAGTGTTCGACAACAAAATGCACTTTTGGACTCTGTTGTGGCTGAAACGTCTTTTCGGAGCATAAAAGTTGGAAATGCAACTTAAAACAGTAAAACGTGATGAGAGCATCAGGTACTCTTATACTAGAGTACAACATGAATGTCTGGTATTCTATGATACATTAAATGCAGGAAATCATAGAATTTAAGTGTTCGACAACAAAATGCACTTTTGGACTCTGTTGTGGCTGAAACGTCTTTTCGGAGCATAAAAGTTGGAAATGCAACTTAAAGCAGTAAAACGTGATGAGAGCATCAGGTACTCTTATATTATCATGAATCATGAATGTCTGGTATTCTATGATGCATTAAATGAAGGAAATCATAGAATCTAAGTGTTCGACAACAAAATGCACGTTTGGACTCTGTTGAGGCTGAAACGTCGTTTCGGAGCATAAAAGTTGGAAATGCAACTTAAAGCAGTAAAACGTGATGAGAGCATCAGGTACACTTATATTATAATGAAACATGAATGTCTGGCGTTCTATGATGCATTAAATGCAGGAAATCATAGAATTTAAGTGTTCGACAATAAAATGCACTTTTGGACTCTGTTGTGGCTGAAACGTCTTTTCGGAGCATAAAAGTTGGAAATGCAACTTAAAGCAGTAAAACGTGATGAGAGCATCAGGTACTCTTATACTAGAGTGAATGTCTGGTATTCTATGATGAATTAAATGCAGGAAATCATAGAATCTAAGTGTTCGACAACAAAATGCACTTTTGGACTCTGTTGAGACTGAAATGTCTTTTCGGAGCATAAAAGTTGGAAATGCAACTTAAAGCAGTAAAACGTGATGAGAGCATCAGGTACTCTTACAATAGAGTACAACTTAAATGTCTGGTATTCTATGATGCATTAAATGCAGGAAATCATAGAATTTAAGTGTTCGACAACAAAATGCACTTTTGGACTCTGTTGTGGCTGAAACGTCTTTTCGGAGCATAAAAGTTGGAAATGCAACTTAAAGCAGTAGAACGTTATGAGAGCATCAGGTACTCTTATACTAGAGTACAACATGAATGTCTGGTATTCTATGATGCATTAAATGCAGGAAATCATAGAATCTAAGTGTTCGACAACAAAATGCACTTTTGGACTCTGTTCAGACTGAAACGTCTTTTCGGAGCATAAAAGTTGGAAATGCAACTTAAAGCAGTAAAACGTGATGAGAGCATCAGGCACTCTTATACTAGAGTGAATGTCTGGTATTCTATGATGAATTAAATGCAGGAAATCATAGAATCTAAGTGTTCGACAACAAAATGCACCTTTGGACTCTGTTGAGACTGAAATGTCTTTTCGGAGCATAAAAGTTGGAAATGCAAATTAAAGCGTAAAAACGTGATGAGAGCATCAGGTCCTCTACACTAGACTACAACTTGAATGTCTGGTATTCTATGATGCATTAAATGCAGGAAATCATAGAATCTAAGTGTTCGACAACAAAATGCACTTTTGGACTCTGTCGAGACTAAAATGTCTTTTCGGAGCATACAAGTTGGAAATGCAACTTAAAGCAGTAAAACGTGATGAGAGCATCAGGTACTCTTATACTAGAGTGAATGTCTGGTATTCTATGATGAATTAAATGCAGGAAATCATAGAATCTAAGTGTTCGACAACAAAATGCACTTTTGGACTCTTTTTAGGCTGAAACGTCTTTTCGGAGCATAAAAGTTGGAAATGCAACTTAAAGCAGTAGAACGTTATGAGAGCATCAGGTACTCTTATACTAGAGTACAACATGAATGTCTGGTATTCTATGATGCATTAAATGCAGGAAATCATAGAATCTAAGTGTTCGACAACAAAATGCACTTTTGGACTCTGTTCAGACTGAAACAGTCTTTTCGGAGCATAAAAGTTGGAAATGCAACTTAAAGCAGTAAAACGTGATGAGAGCATCAGGTACTCTTATACTAGAGTGAATGTCTGGTATTCTATGATGAATTAAATGCAGGAAATCATAGAATCTAAGTGTTCGACAACAAAATGCACTTTTGGACTCTGTTGTGGCTGAAACGTCTTTTCGGAGCATAAAAGTTGGAAATGCAACTTAAAGCAGTAAAACGTGATGAGAGCATCAGGTCCTCTTACACTAGACTACAACTTGAATGTCTGTTATTCTATGATGCATTAAATGCAGGAAATCATAGAATCTAAGTGTTCGACAACAAAATGCACTTTTGGACTCTGTCGGGACTAAAATGTCTTTTCGGAGCATATAAGTTGGAAATGCAACTTAAAGCAGTAAAACGTGATGAGAGCATCAGGTACTCTTATACTAGAGTGAATGTCTGGTATTCTATGATGAATTAAATGCAGGAAATCATAGAATCTAAGTGTTCGACAACAAAATGCACTTTTGGACTCTTTTTAGGCTGAAACGTCTTTTCGGAGCATAAAAGTTGGAAATGCAACTTAAAGCAGTAAAACGTGATGTGAGCATCAGGTACTCTTATATTATAATGAAACATGAATGTCTGGCATTGTATGATGCATTAAATGCAGGAAATCATAGAATCTAAGTGTTCGACAACAAAATGCACTTTTGGACTCTGTTGTGGCTGAAACGTCTTTTCGGAGCATAAAAGTTGGAAATGCAACTTAAAGCAGTAAAACGTGATGAGAGCATCAGGTACTCTTATACTAGAGTGAATGTCTGGTATTCTATGATGAATTAAATGCAGGAAATCATAGAATCTAAGTGTTCGACAACAAAATGCACTTTTGGACTCTGTTGTGGCTGAAACGTCTTTTCGGAGCATAAAAGTTGGAAATGCAACTTAAAGCAGTAAAACGTGATGAGAGCATCAGGTACTCTTACACTAGAGTACAACATGAATGTCTGGTATTCTATGATGCATTAAATGCAGGAAATCATAGAATCTAAGTGTTTGACAACAAAATGCACTTTTAGACTCTGTTGAGACTGAAATGTCTTTTCGGAGCATAAAAGTTGGAAATGCAACTTAAAGCAGTAAAACGTGATGAGAGCATCAGGTACTCTTATATTATAATGAAACATGAATGTCTGGCATTGTATGATGCATTAAATGCAGGAAATCATAGAATCTAAGTGTTCAACAACAAAATGCACTTTTGGACTTGAGGCTGAGACGTCTTTTCGGAGCATAAAAGTTGGAAATGCAACTTAAAGCAGTAAAACGTGATGAGAGCATCAGGTACTCTTATACTAGAGTGAATGTCTGGTATTCTATGATGAATTAAATGCAGGAAATCATAGAATCTAAGTGTTCGACAACAAAATGCACTTTTGGACTCTTTTTAGGCTGAAACGTCTTTTCGGAGCATAAAAGTTGGAAATGCAACTTAAAGCAGTAAAACGTGATGTGAGCATCAGGTACTCTTATATTATAATGAAACATGAATGTCTGGCATTGTATGATGCATTAAATGCAGGAAATCATAGAATCTAAGTGTTCGACAACAAAATGCACTTTTGGACTCTGTTGTGGCTGAAACGTCTTTTCGGAGCATAAAAGTTGGAAATGCAACTTAAAGCAGTAAAACGTGATGAGAGCATCAGGTACTCTTATACTAGAGTACAACATGAATGTCTGGTATTCTATGATACATTAAATGCAGGAAATCATAGAATTTAAGTGTTCGACAACAAAATGCACTTTTGGACTCTGTTGTGGCTGAAACGTCTTTTCGGAGCATAAAAGTTGGAAATGCAACTTAAAGCAGTAAAACGTGATGAGAGCATCAGGTACTCTTATATTATCATGAATCATGAATGTCTGGTATTCTATGATGCATTAAATGAAGGAAATCATAGAATCTAAGTGTTCGACAACAAAATGCACGTTTGGACTCTGTTGAGGCTGAAACGTCGTTTCGGAGCATAAAAGTTGGAAATGCAACTTAAAGCAGTAAAACGTGATGAGAGCATCAGGTACACTTATATTATAATGAAACATGAATGTCTGGCGTTCTATGATGCATTAAATGCAGGAAATCATAGAATTTAAGTGTTCGACAATAAAATGCACTTTTGGACTCTGTTGTGGCTGAAACGTCTTTTCGGAGCATAAAAGTTGGAAATGCAACTTAAAGCAGTAAAACGTGATGAGAGCATCAGGTACTCTTATACTAGAGTGAATGTCTGGTATTCTATGATGAATTAAATGCAGGAAATCATAGAATCTAAGTGTTCGACAACAAAATGCACTTTTGGACTCTGTTGAGACTGAAATGTCTTTTCGGAGCATAAAAGTTGGAAATGCAACTTAAAGCAGTAAAACGTGATGAGAGCATCAGGTACTCTTACAATAGAGTACAACTTAAATGTCTGGTATTCTATGATGCATTAAATGCAGGAAATCATAGAATTTAAGTGTTCGACAACAAAATGCACTTTTGGACTCTGTTGTGGCTGAAACGTCTTTTCGGAGCATAAAAGTTGGAAATGCAACTTAAAGCAGTAGAACGTTATGAGAGCATCAGGTACTCTTATACTAGAGTACAACATGAATGTCTGGTATTCTATGATGCATTAAATGCAGGAAATCATAGAATCTAAGTGTTCGACAACAAAATGCACTTTTGGACTCTGTTCAGACTGAAACGTCTTTTCGGAGCATAAAAGTTGGAAATGCAACTTAAAGCAGTAAAACGTGATGAGAGCATCAGGCACTCTTATACTAGAGTGAATGTCTGGTATTCTATGATGAATTAAATGCAGGAAATCATAGAATCTAAGTGTTCGACAACAAAATGCACCTTTGGACTCTGTTGAGACTGAAATGTCTTTTCGGAGCATAAAAGTTGGAAATGCAAATTAAAGCGTAAAAACGTGATGAGAGCATCAGGTCCTCTACACTAGACTACAACTTGAATGTCTGGTATTCTATGATGCATTAAATGCAGGAAATCATAGAATCTAAGTGTTCGACAACAAAATGCACTTTTGGACTCTGTCGAGACTAAAATGTCTTTCCGGAGCATACAAGTTGGAAATGCAACTTAAAGCAGTAAAACGTGATGAGAGCATCAGGTACTCTTATACTAGAGTGAATGTCTGGTATTCTATGATGAATTAAATGCAGGAAATCATAGAATCTAAGTGTTCGACAACAAAATGCACTTTTGGACTCTTTTTAGGCTGAAACGTCTTTTCGGAGCATAAAAGTTGGAAATGCAACTTAAAGCAGTAAAACGTGATGTGAGCATCAGGTACTCTTATATTATAATGAAACATGAATGTCTGGCATTGTATGATGCATTAAATGCAGGAAATCATAGAATCTAAGTGTTCGACAACAAAATGCACTTTTGGACTCTTTTTAGGCTGAAACGTCTTTTCGGAGCATAAAAGTTGGAAATGCAACTTAAAGCAGTAAAACGTGATGAGAGCATCAGGTCCTCTTACACTAGACTACAACTTGAATGTCTGGTATTCTATGATACATTAAATGCAGGAAATCATAGAATCTAAGTGTTCGACAACAAAATGCACTTTTGGACTCTTTTTAGGCTGAAACGTCTTTTTGGAGCATACAAGTTGGAAATGCAACTTAAAGCAGTAAAACGTGATGAGAGCATCAGGTACTCTTACACTAGAGTACAACATGAATGTCTGGTATTCTATGATGCATTAAATGCAGGAAATCATAGAATCTAAGTGTTCGACAACAAAATGCACTTTTGGACTCTGTTCAGACTGAAACGTCTTTTCGGAGCATAAAAGTTGGAAATGCAACTTAAAGCAGTAAAACGTGATGAGAGCATCAGGTACTCTTATACTAGAGTGAATGTCTGGTATTCTATGATGAATTAAATGCAGGAAATCATAGAATCTAAGTGTTCGACAACAAAATGCACTTTTGGACTCTGTTGAGGCTGAAACGTCTTTTCGGAGCATAAAAGTTGGAAATGCAACTTAAAGCAGTAAAACGTGATGAGAGCATCAGGTACTCTTATACAAGAGTACAACATGAATATCTGGTATTCTATGATACATTAAATGCAGGAAATCATAGAATTTAAGTGTTCGACAACAAAATGCACTTTTGGACTCTGTTGTGGCTGAAACGTCTTTTCGGAGCATAAAAGTTGGAAATGGAACTTAAAGCAGTAAAACGTGATGAGAGCATCAGGTACTCTTATACTAGAGTACAACATGAATGTCTGGTATTCTATGATGCATTAAATGCAGGAAATCATAGAATTTAAGTGTTCGACAACAAAATGCACTTTTGGACTCTGTTCAGACTGAAACGTCTTTTCGGAGCATAAAAGTTGGAAATGCAACTTAAAGCAGTAAAACGTGATGAGAGCATCAGGTACTCTTATACTAGAGTGAATGTCTGGTATTCTATGATGAATTAAATGCAGGAAATCATAGAATCTAAGTGTTCGACAACAAAATGCACCTTTGGACTCTTTTTAGGCTGAAACGTCTTTTCGGAGCATAAAAGTTGGAAATGCAACTTAAAGCAGTAAAACGTGATGTGAGCATCAGGTACTCTTATATTATAATGAAACATGAATGTCTGGCATTGTATGATGCATTAAATGCAGGAAATCATAGAATCTAAGTGTTCGACAACAAAATGCACTTTTGGACTCTTTTTAGGCTGAAACGTCTTTTCGGAGCATAACAGTTGGAAATGCAACTTAAAGCAGTAAAACGTGATGAGAGCATCAGGTCCTCTTACACTAGACTACAACTTGAATGTCTGGTATTCTATGATACATTAAATGCAGGAAATCATAGAATCTAAGTGTTCGACAACAAAATGCACTTTTGGACTCTTTTTAGGCTGAAACGTCTTTTTGGAGCATACAAGTTGGAAATGCAACTTAAAGCAGTAAAACGTGATGAGAGCATCAGGTACTCTTACACTAGAGTACAACATGAATGTCTGGTATTCTATGATGCATTAAATGCAGGAAATCATAGAATCTAAGTGTTCGACAACAAAATGCACTTTTGGACTCTGTTCAGACTGAAACGTCTTTTCGGAGCATAAAAGTTGGAAATGCAACTTAAAGCAGTAAAACGTGATGAGAGCATCAGGTACTCTTATACTAGAGTGAATGTCTGGTGTTCTATGATGAATTAAATGCAGGAAATCATAGAATCTAAGTGTTCGACAACAAAATGCACTTTTGGACTCTTTTTAGGCTGAAACGTCTTTTCGGAGCATAAAAGTTGGAAATGCAACTTAAAGCAGTAAAACGTGATGAGAGCATCAGGTACTCTTACACTAGACTACAACTTGAATGTCTGGTATTCTATGATACATTAAATGCAGGAAATCATAGAATTTAAGTGTTCGACAACAAAATGCACTTTTGGACTCTGTTGTGGCTGAAACGTCTTTTCGGAGCATAAAAGTTGGAAATGGAACTTAAAGCAGTAAAACGTGATGAGAGCATCAGGTACTCTTATCCTAGAGTACAACATGAATGTCTGGTATTCTATGATACATTAAATGCAGGAAATCATAGAATTTAAGTGTTCGACAACAAAATGCACTTTTGGACTCTGTTGTGGCTGAAACGTCTTTTCGGAGCATAAAAGTTGGAAATGCAACTTAAAGCAGTAAAACGTGATGAGAGCATCAGGTACTCTTATATTATCATGAAACATGAATGTCTGGTATTCTATGATGCATTAAATGCAGGAAATCATAGAATTTAAGTGTTCGACAATAAAATGCACTTTTGGACTCTGTTGTGGCTGAAACGTCTTTTCGGAGCATAAAAGTTGGAAATGCAACTTAAAGCAGTAAAACGTGATGAGAGCATCAGGTACTCTTATACTAGAGTGAATGTCTGGTATTCTATGATGAATTAAATGCAGGAAATCATAGAATCTAAGTGTTCGACAACAAAATGCACTTTTGGACTCTGTTGAGACTGAAATGTCTTTTCGGAGCATAAAAGTTGGAAATGCAACTTAAAGCAGTAAAACGTGATGAGAGCATCAGGTACTCTTACAATAGAGTACAACTTAAATGTCTCGTATTCTATGATGCATTAAATGCAGGAAATCATAGAATTTAAGTGTTCGACAACAAAATGCACTTTTGGACTCTGTTGTGGCTGAAACGTCTTTTCGGAGCATAAAAGTTGGAAATGCAACTTAAAGCAGTAGAACGTTATGAGAGCATCAGGTACTCTTATACTAGAGTACAACATGAATGTCTGGTATTCTATGATGCATTAAATGCAGGAAATCATAGAATCTAAGTGTTCGACAACAAAATGCACTTTTGGACTCTGTTCAGACTGAAACGTCTTTTCGGAGCATAAAAGTTGGAAATGCAACTTAAAGCAGTAAAACGTGATGAGAGCATCAGGTACTCTTATACTAGAGTGAATGTCTGGTATTCTATGATGAATTAAATGCAGGAAATCATAGAATCTAAGTGTTCGACAACAAAATGCACCTTTGGACTCTGTTGAGACTGAAATGTCTTTTCGGAGCATAAAAGTTGGAAATGCAAATTAAAGCGTAAAAACGTGATGAGAGCATCAGGTCCTCTACACTAGACTACAACTTGAATGTCTGGTATTCTATGATGAATTAAATGCAGGAAATCATAGAATCTAAGTGTTCGACAACAAAATGCACCTTTGGACTCTGTTGAGACTGAAATGTCTTTTCGGAGCATAAAAGTTGGAAATGCAACTTAAAGCAGTAAAACGTGATGAGAGCATCAGGTACTCTTATACTAGAGTGAATGTCTGGTATTCTATGATGAATTAAATGCAGGAAATCATAGAATCTAAGTGTTCGACAACAAAATGCACCTTTGGACTCTGTTGAGACTGAAATGTCTTTTCGGAGCATAAAAGTTGGAAATGCAACTTAAAGCAGTAAAACGTGATGAGAGCATCAGGTACTCTTATACTAGAGTGAATGTCTGGTATTCTATGATGAATTAAATGCAGGAAATCATAGAATCTAAGTGTTCGACAACAACATGCACTTTTGGACTCTTTTTAGGCTGAAACGTCTTTTCGGAGCATAAAAGTTGGAAATGCAACTTAAAGCAGTAAAACGTGATGTGAGCATCAGGTACTCTTATATTATAATGAAACATGAATGTCTGGCATTGTATGATGCATTAAATGCAGGAAATCATAGAATCTAAGTGTTCGACAACAAAATGCACTTTTGGACTCTTTTTAGGCTGAAACGTCTTTTCGGAGCATAAAAGTTGGAAATGCAACTTAAAGCAGTAAAACGTGATGAGAGCATCAGGTCCTCTTACACTAGACTACAACTTGAATGTCTGGTATTCTATGATGCATTAAATGCAGGAAATCATAGAATCTAAGTGTTCGACAACAAAATGCACTTTTGGACTCTTTTTAGGCTGAAACGTCTTTTTGGAGCATACAAGTTGGAAATGCAACTTAAAGCAGTAAAACGTGATGAGAGCATCAGGTACTCTTACACTAGAGTACAACATGAATGTCTGGTATTCTATGATGCATTAAATGCAGGAAATCATAGAATCTAAGTGTTCGACAACAAAATGCACTTTTGGACTCTGTTCAGACTGAAACGTCTTTTCGGAGCATAAAAGTTGGAAATGCAACTTAAAGCAGTAAAACGTGATGAGAGCATCAGGTACTCTTATACTAGAGTGAATGTCTGGTATTCTATGATGAATTAAATGCAGGAAATCATAGAATCTAAGTGTTCGACAACAAAATGCACTTTTGGACTCTTTTTAGGCTGAAACGTCTTTTCGGAGCATAAAAGTTGGAAATGCAACTTAAAGCAGTAAAACGTGATGAGAGCATCAGGTACTCTTATCCTAGAGTACAACATGAATGTCTGGTATTCTATGATACATTAAATGCAGGAAATCATAGAATTTAAGTGTTCGACAACAAAATGCACTTTTGGACTCTGTTGTGGCTGAAACGTCTTTTCGGAGCATAAAAGTTGGAAATGCAACTTAAAGCAGTAAAACGTGATGAGAGCATCAGGTACTCTTATATTATCATGAAACATGAATGTCTGGTATTCTATGATGCATTAAATGAAGGAAATCATAGAATCTAAGTGTTCGACAATAAAATGCACTTTTGGACTCTGTTGTGGCTGAAACGTCTTTTCGGAGCATAAAAGTTGGAAATGCAACTTAAAGCAGTAAAACGTGATGAGAGCATCAGGTACTCTTATACTAGAGTGAATGTCTGGTATTCTATGATGAATTAAATGCAGGAAATCATAGAATCTAAGTGTTCGACAACAAAATGCACTTTTGGACTCTGTTGAGACTGAAATGTCTTTTCGGAGCATAAAAGTTGGAAATGCAACTTAAAGCAGTAAAACGTGATGAGAGCATCAGGTACTCTTACAATAGAGTACAACTTAAATGTCTCGTATTCTATGATGCATTAAATGCAGGAAATCATAGAATTTAAGTGTTCGACAACAAAATGCACTTTTGGACTCTGTTGTGGCTGAAACGTCTTTTCGGAGCATAAAAGTTGGAAATGCAAATTAAAGCGTAAAAACGTGATGAGAGCATCAGGTCCTCTACACTAGACTACAACTTGAATGTCTGGTATTCTATGATGCATTAAATGCAGGAAATCATAGAATCTAAGTGTTCGACAACAAAATGCACTTTTGGACTCTGTCGAGACTAAAATGTCTTTTCGGAGCATACAAGTTGGAAATGCAACTTAAAGCAGTAAAACGTGATGAGAGCATCAGGTACTCTTATACTAGAGTGAATGTCTGGTATTCTATGATGAATTAAATGCAGGAAATCATAGAATCTAAGTGTTCGACAACAACATGCACTTTTGGACTCTTTTTAGGCTGAAACGTCTTTTCGGAGCATAAAAGTTGGAAATGCAACTTAAAGCAGTAAAACGTGATGTGAGCATCAGGTACTCTTATATTATAATGAAACATGAATGTCTGGCATTGTATGATGCATTAAATGCAGGAAATCATAGAATCTAAGTGTTCGACAACAAAATGCACTTTTGGACTCTGTTGTGGCTGAAACGTCTTTTCGGAGCATAAAAGTTGGAAATGCAACTTAAAGCAGTAAAACGTGATGAGAGCATCAGGTCCTCTTACACTAGACTACAACTTGAATGTCTGGTATTCTATGATACATTAAATGCAGGAAATCATAGAATCTAAGTGTTCGACAACAAAATGCACTTTTGGACTCTTTTTAGGCTGAAACGTCTTTTTGGAGCATACAAGTTGGAAATGCAACTTAAAGCAGTAAAACGTGATGAGAGCATCAGGTACTCTTACACTAGAGTACAACATGAATGTCTGGTATTCTATGATGCATTAAATGCAGGAAATCATAGAATCTAAGTGTTCGACAACAAAATGCACTTTTGGACTCTGTTCAGACTGAAACGTCTTTTCGGAGCATAAAAGTTGGAAATGCAACTTAAAGCAGTAAAACGTGATGAGAGCATCAGGTACTCTTATACTAGAGTGAATGTCTGGTATTCTATGATGAATTAAATGCAAGAAATCATAGAATCTAAGTGTTCGACAACAAAATGCACTTTTGGACTCTTTTTAGGCTGAAACGTCTTTTCGGAGCATAAAAGTTGGAAATGCAACTTAAAGCAGTAAAACGTGATGAGAGCATCAGGTACTCTTATATTATAATGAAACATGAATGTCTGGCATTGTATGATGCATTAAATGCAGGAAATCATAGAATCTAAGTGTTCGACAACAAAATGCACTTTTGGACTCTGTTGAGGCTGAAACGTCTTTTCGGAGCATAAAAGTTGGAAATGCAACTTAAAGCAGTAAAACGTGATGAGAGCATCAGGTACTCTTATACTAGAGTACAACATGAATATCTGGTATTCTATGATACATTAAATGCAGGAAATCATAGAATTTAAGTGTTCGACAACAAAATGCACTTTTGGACTCTGTTGTGGCTGAAACGTCTTTTCGGAGCATAAAAGTTGGAAATGCAACTTAAAGCAGTAAAACGTGATGAGAGCATCAGGTCCTCTTACACTAGACTACAACGTGAATGTCTGGTATTCTATGATACATTAAATGCAGGAAATCATACAATCTAAGTGTTCAACAACAAAATGCACTTTTGGACTCTGTTGAGACTGAAACGTCTTTTCGGAGCATACAAGTTGGAAATGCAACTTAAAGCAGTAAAACGTGATGAGAGCATCAGGTACTCTTATATTATCATGAAACATGAATGTCTGGTATTCTATGATGCATTAAATGAAGGAAATCATAGAATCTAAGTGTTCGACAACAAAATGCACGTTTGGACTCTGTTGAGGCTGAAACGTCGTTTCGGAGCATAAAAGTTGGAAATGCAACTTAAAGCAGTAAAACGTGATGAGAGCATCAGGTCCTCTTACACTAGACTACAACTTGAATGTCTGGTATTCTATGATACATTAAATGCAGGAAATCATAGAATTTAAGTGTTCGACAACAAAATGCACTTTTGGACTCTGTTGTGGCTGAAACGTCTTTTCGGAGCATAAAAGTTGGAAATGCAACTTAAAGCAGTAAAACGTGATGAGAGCATCAGGTACTCTTATACTAGAGTACAACATGAATGTCTGGTATTCTATGATACATTAAATGCAGGAAATCATAGAATTTAAGTGTTCGACAACAAAATGCACTTTTGGACTCTGTTGAGACTGAAACGTCTTTTCGGAGCATACAAGTTGGAAATGCAACTTAAAGCAGTAAAACGTGATGAGAGCATCAGGTACTCTTACACTAGAGTACAACATGAATGTCTGGTATTTTATGATGCATTAAATGCAGGAAATCATAGAATCTAAGTGTTCGACAACAAAATGCACTTTTGGACTCTGTTCAGACTGAAACGTCTTTTTCGGAGCATAAAAGTTGGAAATGCAACTTAAAGCAGTAAAACGTGATGATAGCATCAGGTACTCTTATACTAGAGTGAATGTGTGGTATTCTATGATGCATTAAATGCAGGAAATCCTAGAATCTAAGTGTTCGACAACAAAATGCACTTTTGGACTCTTTTTAGGCTGAAACGTCTTTTCGGAGCATAAAAGTTGGAAATGCAACTTGAAGCAGTAAAACGTGATGAGAGCATCAGGTACTCTTATACTAGAGTACAACATGAATGTCTGGTATTCTATGATGCATTAAATGCAGGAAATCATAGAATCTGAGTGTTCGACAACAAAATGCACTTTTGGACTCTGTTCAGACTGAAACGTCTTTTCGGAGCATAAAAGTTGGAAATGCAACTTAAAGGAGTAAAACGTGATGAGAGCATCAGGTACTCTTATACTAGAGTGAATGTCTGGTATTCTATGATGAATTAAATGCAGGAAATCATAGAATCTAAGTGTTCGACAACAAAATGCACTTTTGGACTCTTTTTAGGCTGAAACGTCTTTTCGGAGCATAAAAGTTGGAAATGCAACTTAAAGCAGTAAAACGTGATGAGAGCATCAGGTACTCTTATATTATAATGAAACATGAATGTCTGGCATTGTATGATGCATTAAATGCAGGAAATCATAGAATCTGAGTGTTCGACAACAAAATGCACTTTTGGACTCTGTTCAGACTGAAACGTCTTTTCGGAGCATAAAAGTTGGAAATGCAACTTAAAGCAGTAAAACGTGATGAGAGCATCAGGTACTCTTATATTATCATGAAACATGAATGTCTGGTATTCTATGATGCATTAAATGAAGGAAATCATAGAATCTAAGTGTTCGACAACAAAATGCACGTTTGGACTCTGTTGAGGCTGAAACGTCGTTTCGGAGCATAAAAGTTGGAAATGCAACTTAAAGCAGTAGAACGTTATGAGAGCATCAGGTACTCTTATACTAGAGTACAACATGAATGTCTGGTATTCTATGATGCATTAAATGCAGGAAATCATAGAATCTAAGTGTTCGACAACAAAATGCACTTTTGGACTCTGTTGAGACTGAAATGTCTTTTCGGAGCATAAAAGTTGGAAATGCAAATTAAAGCGTAAAAACGTGATGAGAGCATCAGGTCCTCTACACTAGACTAAAACTTGAATGTCTGGTATTCTATGATGCATTAAATGCAGGAAATCATAGAATCTAAGTGTTCGACAACAAAATGCACTTTTGGACTCTGTCGAGACTAAAATGTCTTTTCGGAGCATACAAGTTGGAAATGCAACTTAAAGCAGTAAAACGTGATGAGAGCATCAGGTACTCTTATACTAGAGTGAATGTCTGGTATTCTATGATGAATTAAATGCAGGAAATCATAGAATCTAAGTGTTCGACAACAAAATGCACTTTTGGACTCTTTTTAGGCTGAAACGTCTTTTTGGAGCATACAAGTTGGAAATGCAACTTAAAGCAGTAAAACGTGATGAGAGCATCAGGTACTCTTACACTAGAGTACAACATGAATGTCTGGTATTCTATGATGCATTAAATGCAGGAAATCATAGAATCTAAGTGTTCGACAACAAAATGCACTTTTGGACTCTGTTGTGGCTGAAACGTCTTTTCGGAGCATAAAAGTTGGAAATGCAACTTAAAGCAGTAAAACGTGATGAGAGCATCAGGTCCTCTTACACTAGAGTACAACTTGAATGTCTGGTATTCTATGATGCATTAAATGCAGGAAATCATAGAATCTAAGTGTTCGACAACAAAATGCACTTTTGGACTCTGTCGAGACTAAAATGTCTTTTCGGAGCATACAAGTTGGAAATGCAACTTAAAGCAGTAAAACGTGATGAGAGCATCAGGTACTCTTATACTAGAGTGAATGTCTGGTATTCTATGATGAATTAAATGCAGGAAATCATAGAATCTAAGTGTTCGACAACAAAATGCACTTTTGGACTCTTTTTAGGCTGAAACGTCTTTTCGGAGCATAAAAGTTGGAAATGCAACTTAAAGCAGTAAAACGTGATGAGAGCATCAGGTACACTTATATTATAATGAAACATGAATGTCTGGCGTTCTATGATGCATTAAATGCAGGGAATCCTAGAATCTAAGTGTTCGACAACAAAATGCACTTTTGGACTCTGTTGAGACTGAAATGTCTTTTCGGAGCATAAAAGTTGGAAATGCAACTTAAAGCAGTAAAACGTGATGAGAGCATCAGGTACTCTTACAATAGAGTACAACTTAAATGTCTGGTATTCTATGATGCATTAAATGCAGGAAATCATAGAATTTAAGTGTTCGACAACAAAATGCACTTTTGGACTCTGTTGTGGCTGAAACGTCTTTTCGGAGCATAAAAGTTGGAAATGCAACTTAAAGCAGTAAAACGTGATGAGAGCATCAGGTACTCTTACACTAGAGTACAACATGAATGTCTGGTATTCTATGATGCATTAAATGCAGGAAATCATAGAATCTAAGTGTTCGACAACAAAATGCACTTTTGGACTCTGTTGAGACTGAAATGTCTTTTCGGAGCATAAAAGTTGGAAATGCAACTTAAAGCAGTAAAACGTGATGAGAGCATCAGGTACTCTTACAATAGAGTACAACTTAAATGTCTGGTATTCTATGATGCATTAAATGCAGGAAATCATAGAATCTAAGTGTTCGACAACAAAATGCACTTTTGGACTCTGTTGAGACTGAAACGTCTTTTCGGAGCAGACAAGTTGGAAATGCAACTTAAAGCAGTAAAACGTGATGAGAGCATCAGGTACTCTTATATTATCATGAAACATGAATGTCTGGTATTCTATGATGCATTAAATGAAGGAAATCATAGAATCTAAGTGTTCGACAACAAAATGCACTTTTGGACTCTGTTGTGGCTGAAACGTCTTTTCGGAGCATAAAAGTTGGAAATGCAACTTAAAGCAGTAAAACGTGATGAGAGCATCAGGTACTCTTATACTAGAATACAACATGAATGTCGGGTATTCTATGATGCATTAAATGAAGGAAATCATAGAATCTAAGTGTTCGACAACAAAATGCACGTTTGGACTCTGTCGAGACTAAAATGTCTTTTCGGAGCATACAAGTTGGAAATGCAACTTAAAGCAGTAAAACGTGATGAGAGCATCAGGTACTCTTATACTAGAGTGAATGTCTGGTATTCTATGATGAATTAAATGCAGGAAATCATAGAATCTAAGTGTTCGACAACAAAATGCACTTTTGGACTCTTTTTAGGCTGAAACGTCTTTTCGGAGCATAAAAGTTGGAAATGCAACTTAAAGCAGTAAAACGTGATGTGAGCATCAGGTACTCTTATATTATAATGAAACATGAATGTCTGGCATTGTATGATGCATTAAATGCAGGAAATCATAGAATCTAAGTGTTCGACAACAAAATGCACCTTTGGACTCTGTTGTGGCTGAAACGTCTTTTCGGAGCATAAAAGTTGGAAATGCAACTTAAAGCAGTAAAACGTGATGAGAGCATCAGGTCCTCTTACACTAGACTACAACTTGAATGTCTGGTATTCTATGATACATTAAATGCAGGAAATCATAGAATCTAAGTGTTCGACAACAAAATGCACTTTTGGACTCTTTTTAGGCTGAAACGTCTTTTTGGAGCATACAAGTTGGAAATGCAACTTAAAGCAGTAAAACGTGATGAGAGCATCAGGTACTCTTACACTAGAGTACAACATGAATGTCTGGTATTCTATGATGCATTAAATGCAGGAAATCATAGAATCTAAGTGTTCGACAACAAAATGCACTTTTGGACTCTGTTCAGACTGAAACGTCTTTTCGGAGCATAAAAGTTGGAAATGCAACTTAAAGCAGTAAAACGTGATGAGAGCATCAGGTACTCTTATACTAGAGTGAATGTCTGGTATTCTATGATGAATTAAATGCAGGAAATCATAGAATCTAAGTGTTCGACAACAAAATGCACTTTTGGACTCTTTTTAGGCTGAAACGTCTTTTCGGAGCATAAAAGTTGGAAATGCAACTTAAAGCAGTAAAACGTGATGAGAGCATCAGGTACTCTTATATTATAATGAAACATGAATGTCTGGCATTGTATGATGCATTAAATGCAGGAAATCATAGAATCTAAGTGTTCGACAACAAAATGCACTTTTGGACTCTGTTGTGGCTGAAACGTCTTTTCGGAGCATAAAAGTTGGAAATGCAACTTAAAGCAGTAAAACGTGATGAGAGCATCAGGTACTCTTACACTAGAGTACAACTTAAATGTCTGGTATTCTATGATGCATTAAATGCAGGAAATCATAGAATCTAAGTGTTCGACAACAAAATGCACTTTTGGACTCTGTTGTGGCTGAAACGTCTTTTCGGAGCATAAAAGTTGGAAATGCAACTTAAAGCAGTAAAACGTGATGAGAGCATCAGGTACTCTTACAATAGAGTACAACTTAAATGTCTGGTATTCTATGATGCATTAAATGCAGGAAATCATAGAATTTAAGTGTTCGACAACAAAATGCACTTTTGGACTCTGTTGTGGCTGAAACGTCTTTTCGGAGCATAAAAGTTGGAAATGCAACTTAAAGCAGTAAAACGTGATGAGAGCATCAGGTACTCTTACACTAGAGTACAACATGAATGTCTGGTATTCTATGATGCATTAAATGCAGGAAATCATAGAATCTAAGTGTTCGACAACAAAATGCACTTTTGGACTCTGTTGAGACTGAAATGTCTTTTCGGAGCATAAAAGTTGGAAATGCAACTTAAAGCAGTAAAACGTGATGAGAGCATCAGGTACTCTTACAATAGAGTACAACTTAAATGTCTGGTATTCTATGATGCATTAAATGCAGGAAATCATAGAATCTAAGTGTTCAACAACAAAATGCACTTTTGGACTCTGTTGAGACTGAAACGTCTTTTCGGAGCAGACAAGTTGGAAATGCAACTTAAAGCAGTAAAACGTGATGAGAGCATCAGGTACTCTTATATTATCATGAAACATGAATGTCTGGTATTCTATGATGCATTAAATGAAGGAAATCATAGAATCTAAGTGTTCGACAACAAAATGCACTTTTGGACTCTGTTGTGGCTGAAACGTCTTTTCGGAGCATAAAAGTTGGAAATGCAACTTAAAGCAGTAAAACGTGATGAGAGCATCAGGTACTCTTATACTAGAATACAACATGAATGTCGGGTATTCTATGATGCATTAAATGAAGGAAATCATAGAATCTAAGTGTTCGACAACAAAATGCACGTTTGGACTCTGTCGAGACTAAAATGTCTTTTCGGAGCATACAAGTTGGAAATGCAACTTAAAGCAGTAAAACGTGATGAGAGCATCAGGTACTCTTATACTAGAGTGAATGTCTGGTATTCTATGATGAATTAAATGCAGGAAATCATAGAATCTAAGTGTTCGACAACAAAATGCACTTTTGGACTCTTTTTAGGCTGAAACGTCTTTTTGGAGCATAAAAGTTGGAAATGCAACTTAAAGCAGTAAAACGTGATGAGAGCATCAGGTACTCTTATACTAGAGTGAATGTCTGGTATTCTATGATGAATTAAATGCAGGAAATCATAGAATCTAAGTGTTCGACAACAAAATGCACTTTTGGACTCTTTTTAGGCTGAAACGTCTTTTCGGAGCATAAAAGTTGGAAATGCAACTTAAAGCAGTAAAACGTGATGAGAGCATCAGGTACTCTTATATTATAATGAAACATGAATGTCTGGCATTGTATGATGCATTAAATGCAGGAAATCATAGAATCTAAGTGTTCGACAACAAAATGCACTTTTGGACTCTGTTGTGGCTGAAACGTCTTTTCGGAGCATAAAAGTTGGAAATGCAACTTAAAGCAGTAAAACGTGATGAGAGCATCAGGTACTCTTACACTAGAGTACAACTTAAATGTCTGGTATTCTATGATGCATTAAATGCAGGAAATCATAGAATCTAAGTGTTCGACAACAAAATGCACTTTTGGACTCTGTTGTGGCTGAAACGTCTTTTCGGAGCATAAAAGTTGGAAATGCAACTTAAAGCAGTAAAACGTGATGAGAGCATCAGGTCCTCTTACACTAGACTACAACTTGAATGTCTGGTATTCTATGATACATTAAATGCAGGAAATCATAGAATCTAAGTGTTCGACAACAAAATGCACTTTTGGACTCTTTTTAGGCTGAAACGTCTTTTTGGAGCATACAAGTTGGAAATGCAACTTAAAGCAGTAAAACGTGATGAGAGCATCAGGTACTCTTACACTAGAGTACAACATGAATGTCTGGTATTCTATGATGCATTAAATGCAGGAAATCATAGAATCTAAGTGTTCGACAACAAAATGCACTTTTGGACTCTGTTCAGACTGAAACGTCTTTTCGGAGCATAAAAGTTGGAAATGCAACTTAAAGCAGTAAAACGTGATGAGAGCATCAGGTACTCTTATACTAGAGTGAATGTCTGGTATTCTATGATGAATTAAATGCAGGAAATCATAGAATCTAAGTGTTCGACAACAAAATACACTTTTGGACTCTTTTTAGGCTGAAACGTCTTTTCGGAGCATAAAAGTTGGAAATGCAACTTAAAGCAGTAAAACGTGATGAGAGCATCAGGTACTCTTATATTATAATGAAACATGAATGTCTGGCATTGTATGATGCATTAAATGCAGGAAATCATAGAATCTAAGTGTTCGACAACAAAATGCACTTTTGGACTCTGTTGAGGCTGAAACGTCTTTTCGGAGCATAAAAGTTGGAAATGCAACTTAAAGCAGTAAAACGTGATGAGAGCATCAGGTCCTCTTACACTAGACTACAACTTGAATGTCTGGTATTCTATGATACATTAAATGCAGGAAATCATAGAATTTAAGTGTTCGACAACAAAATGCACTTTTGGACTCTGTTGTGGCTGAAACGTCTTTTCGGAGCATAAAAGTTGGAAATGCAACTTAAAGCAGTAAAACGTGATGAGAGCATCAGGTACTCTTACACTAGAGTACAACTTAAATGTCTGGTATTCTATGATGCATTAAATGCAGGAAATCATAGAATCTAAGTGTTCGACAACAAAATGCACTTTTGGACTCTGTTGTGGCTGAAACGTCTTTTCGGAGCATAAAAGTTGGAAATGCAACTTAAAGCAGTAAAACGTGATGAGAGCATCAGGTACTCTTACAATAGAGTACAACTTAAATGTCTGGTATTCTATGATGCATTAAATGCAGGAAATCATAGAATTTAAGTGTTCGACAACAAAATGCACTTTTGGACTCTGTTGTGGCTGAAACGTCTTTTCGGAGCATAAAAGTTGGAAATGCAACTTAAAGCAGTAAAACGTGATGAGAGCATCAGGTACTCTTATACTAGAGTGAATGTCTGGTATTCTATGATGAATTAAATGCAGGAAATCATAGAATCTAAGTGTTCGACAACAAAATGCACTTTTGGACTCTTTTTAGGCTGAAACGTCTTTTCGGAGCATAAAAGTTGGAAATGCAACTTAAAGCAGTAAAACGTGATGAGAGCATCAGGTACTCTTATATTATAATGAAACATGAATGTCTGGCATTGTATGATGCATTAAATGCAGGAAATCATAGAATCTAAGTGTTCAACAACAAAATGCACTTTTGGACTTGAGGCTGAGACGTCTTTTCGGAGCATAAAAGTTGGAAATGCAACTTAAAGCAGTAAAACGTGATGAGAGCATCAGGTACTCTTACACTAGAGTACAACTTAAATGTCTGGTATTCTATGATGAATTAAATGCAGGAAATCATAGAATCTAAGTGTTCGACAACAAAATGCACCTTTGGACTCTGTTGTGGCTGAAACGTCTTTTCGGAGCATAAAAGTTGGAAATGCAACTTAAAGCAGTAGAACGTTATGAGAGCATCAGGTACTCTTATACTAGAGTACAACATGAATGTCTCGTATTCTATGATGCATTAAATGCAGGAAATCATAGAATCTAAGTGTTCGACAACAAAATGCACTTTTGGACTCTGTTGAGACTGAAATGTCTTTTCGGAGCATAAAAGTTGGAAATGCAAATTAAAGCGTAAAAACGTGATGAGAGCATCAGGTCCTCTACACTAGACTACAACTTGAATGTCTGGTATTCTATGATGCATTAAATGCAGGAAATCATAGAATCTAAGTGTTCGACAACAAAATGCACTTTTGGACTCTGTCGAGACTAAAATGTCTTTTCGGAGCATACAAGTTGGAAATGCAACTTAAAGCAGTAAAACGTGATGAGAGCATCAGGTACTCTTATACTAGAGTGAATGTCTGGTATTCTATGATGAATTAAATGCAGGAAATCATAGAATCTAAGTGTTCGACAACAAAATGCACTTTTGGACTCTTTTTAGGCTGAAACGTCTTTTCGGAGCATAAAAGTTGGAAATGCAACTTAAAGCAGTAAAACGTGATGAGAGCATCAGGTACACTTATATTATAATGAAACATGAATGTCTGGCGTTCTATGATGCATTAAATGCAGGGAATCCTAGAATCTAAGTGTTCGACAACAAAATGCACTTTTGGACTCTGTTGAGACTGAAATGTCTTTTCGGAGCATAAAAGTTGGAAATGCAACTTAAAGCAGTAAAACGTGATGAGAGCATCAGGTACTCTTACACTAGAGTACAACATGAATGTCTGGTATTCTATGATGCATTAAATGCAGGAAATCATAGAATCTAAGTGTTCGACAACAAAATGCACTTTTGGACTCTGTTGTGGCTGAAACGTCTTTTCGGAGCATAAAAGTTGGAAATGCAACTTAAAGCAGTAAAACGTGATGAGAGCATCAGGTCCTCTTACACTAGACTACAACTTGAATGTCTGGTATTCTATGATACATTAAATGCAGGAAATCATAGAATTTAAGTGTTCGACAACAAAATGCACTTTTGGACTCTGTTGTGGCTGAAACGTCTTTTCGGAGCATAAAAGTTGGAAATGCAACTTAAAGCAGTAAAACGTGATGAGAGCATCAGGTACTCTTACACTAGAGTACAACTTAAATGTCTGGTATTCTATGATGCATTAAATGCAGGAAATCATAGAATCTAAGTGTTCGACAACAAAATGCACTTTTGGACTCTGTTGTGGCTGAAACGTCTTTTCGGAGCATAAAAGTTGGAAATGCAACTTAAAGCAGTAAAACGTGATGAGAGCATCAGGTACTCTTACAATAGAGTACAACTTAAATGTCTGGTATTCTATGATGCATTAAATGCAGGAAATCATAGAATTTAAGTGTTCGACAACAAAATGCACTTTTGGACTCTGTTGTGGCTGAAACGTCTTTTCGGAGCATAAAAGTTGGAAATGCAACTTAAAGCAGTAAAACGTGATGAGAGCATCAGGTACTCTTATACTAGAGTGAATGTCTGGTATTCTATGATGAATTAAATGCAGGAAATCATAGAATCTAAGTGTTCGACAACAAAATGCACTTTTGGACTCTTTTTAGGCTGAAACGTCTTTTCGGAGCATAAAAGTTGGAAATGCAACTTAAAGCAGTAAAACGTGATGAGAGCATCAGGTACTCTTATATTATAATGAAACATGAATGTCTGGCATTGTATGATGCATTAAATGCAGGAAATCATAGAATCTAAGTGTTCAACAACAAAATGCACTTTTGGACTTGAGGCTGAGACGTCTTTTCGGAGCATAAAAGTTGGAAATGCAACTTAAAGCAGTAAAACGTGATGAGAGCATCAGGTACTCTTACACTAGAGTACAACTTAAATGTCTGGTATTCTATGATGCATTAAATGCAGGAAATCATAGAATCTAAGTGTTCGACAACAAAATGCACCTTTGGACTCTGTTGTGGCTGAAACGTCTTTTCGGAGCATAAAAGTTGGAAATGCAACTTAAAGCAGTAGAACGTTATGAGAGCATCAGGTACTCTTATACTAGAGTACAACATGAATGTCTGGTATTCTATGATGCATTAAATGAAGGAAATAATAGAATCTAAGTGTTCGACAACAAAATGCACTTTTGGACTCTGTTGAGACTGAAATGTCTTTTTGGAGCATAAAAGTTGGAAATGCAAATTAAAGCGTAAAAACGTGATGAGAGCATCAGGTCCTCTACACTAGACTACAACTTGAATGTCTGGTATTCTATGATGCATTAAATGCAGGAAATCATAGAATCTAAGTGTTCGACAACAAAATGCACTTTTGGACTCTGTCGAGACTAAAATGTCTTTTCGGAGCATACAAGTTGGAAATGCAACTTAAAGCAGTAAAACGTGATGAGAGCATCAGGTACTCTTATACTAGAGTGAATGTCTGGTATTCTATGATGAATTAAATGCAGGAAATCATAGAATCTAAGTGTTCGACAACAAAATGCACTTTTGGACTCTTTTTAGGCTGAAACGTCTTTTCGGAGCATAAAAGTTGGAAATGCAACTTAAAGCAGTAAAACGTGATGAGAGCATCAGGTACACTTATATTATAATGAAACATGAATGTCTGGCGTTCTATGATGCATTAAATGCAGGAAATCCTAGAATCTAAGTGTTCGACAACAAAATGCACTTTTGGACTCTGTTGAGACTGAAATGTCTTTTCGGAGCATAAAAGTTGGAAATGCAACTTAAAGCAGTAAAACGTGATGAGAGCATCAGGTACTCTTACACTAGAGTACAACATGAATGTCTGGTATTCTATGATGCATTAAATGCAGGAAATCATAGAATTTAAGTGTTCGACAACAAAATGCACTTTTGGACTCTGTTGTGGCTGAAACGTCTTTTCGGAGCATAAAAGTTGGAAATGCAACTTAAAGCAGTAAAACGTGATGAGAGCATCAGGTCCTCTTACACTAGACTACAACTTGAATGTCTGGTATTCTATGATACATTAAATGCAGGAAATCATAGAATCTAAGTGTTCGACAACAAAATGCACTTTTGGACTCTTTTTAGGCTGAAACGTCTTTTTGGAGCATACAAGTTGGAAATGCAACTTAAAGCAGTAAAACGTGATGAGAGCATCAGGTACTCTTACACTAGAGTACAACTTAAATGTCTGGTATTCTATGATGCATTAAATGCAGGAAATCATAGAATCTAAGTGTTCGACAACAAAATGCACTTTTGGACTCTGTTGTGGCTGAAACGTCTTTTCGGAGCATAAAAGTTGGAAATGCAACTTAAAGCAGTAAAACGTGATGAGAGCATCAGGTACTCTTACAATAGAGTTCAACTTAAATGTCTGGTATTCTATGATGCATTAAATGCAGGAAATCATAGAATTTAAGTGTTCGACAACAAAATGCACTTTTGGACTCTGTTGTGGCTGAAACGTCTTTTCGGAGCATAAAAGTTGGAAATGCAACTTAAAGCAGTAAAACGTGATGAGAGCATCAGGTACTCTTATACTAGAGTGAATGTCTGGTATTCTATGATGAATTAAATGCAGGAAATCATAGAATCTAAGTGTTCGACAACAAAATGCACTTTTGGACTCTTTTTAGGCTGAAACGTCTTTTCGGAGCATAAAAGTTGGAAATGCAACTTAAAGCAGTAAAACGTGATGAGAGCATCAGGTACTCTTATATTATAATGAAACATGAATGTCTGGCATTGTATGATGCATTAAATGCAGGAAATCATAGAATCTAAGTGTTCAACAACAAAATGCACTTTTGGACTTGAGGCTGAGACGTCTTTTCGGAGCATAAAAGTTGGAAATGCAACTTAAAGCAGTAAAACGTGATGAGAGCATCAGGTACTCTTACACTAGAGTACAACTTAAATGTCTGGTATTCTATGATGCATTAAATGCAGGAAATCATAGAATCTAAGTGTTCGACAACAAAATGCACCTTTGGACTCTGTTGTGGCTGAAACGTCTTTTCGGAGCATAAAAGTTGGAAATGCAACTTAAAGCAGTAGAACGTTATGAGAGCATCAGGTACTCTTATACTAGAGTACAACATGAATGTCTGGTATTCTATGATGCATTAAATGCAGGAAATCATAGAATCTAAGTGTTCGACAACAAAATGCACTTTTGGACTCTGTTGAGACTGAAATGTCTTTTTGGAGCATAAAAGTTGGAAATGCAAATTAAAGCGTAAAAACGTGATGAGAGCATCAGGTCCTCTACACTAGACTACAACTTGAATGTCTGGTATTCTATGATGCATTAAATGCAGGAAATCATAGAATCTAAGTGTTCGACAACAAAATGCACTTTTGGACTCTGTCGAGACTAAAATGTCTTTTCGGAGCATACAAGTTGGAAATGCAACTTAAAGCAGTAAAACGTGATGAGAGCATCAGGTACTCTTATACTAGAGTGAATGTCTGGTATTCTATGATGAATTAAATGCAGGAAATCATAGAATCTAAGTGTTCGACAACAAAATGCACTTTTGGACTCTTTTTAGGCTGAAACGTCTTTTCGGAGCATAAAAGTTGGAAATGCAACTTAAAGCAGTAAAACGTGATGAGAGCATCAGGTACACTTATATTATAATGAAACATGAATGTCTGGCGTTCTATGATGCATTAAATGCAGGGAATCCTAGAATCTAAGTGTTCGACAACAAAATGCACTTTTGGACTCTGTTGAGACTGAAATGTCTTTTCGGAGCATAAAAGTTGGAAATGCAACTTAAAGCAGTAAAACGTGATGAGAGCATCAGGTACTCTTACACTAGAGTACAACATGAATGTCTGGTATTCTATGATGCATTAAATGCAGGAAATCATAGAATCTAAGTGTTCGACAACAAAATGCACTTTTGGACTCTGTTGTGGCTGAAACGTCTTTTCGGAGCATAAAAGTTGGAAATGCAACTTAAAGCAGTAAAACGTGATGAGAGCATCAGGTCCTCTTACACTAGACTACAACTTGAATGTCTGGTATTCTATGATACATTAAATGCAGGAAATCATAGAATCTAAGTGTTCGACAACAAAATGCACTTTTGGACTCTTTTTAGGCTGAAACGTCTTTTTGGAGCATACAAGTTGGAAATGCAACTTAAAGCAGTAAAACGTGATGAGAGCATCAGGTACTCTTACACTAGAGTACAACATGAATGTCTGGTATTCTATGATGCATTAAATGCAGGAAATCATAGAATCTAAGTGTTCGACAACAAAATGCACTTTTGGACTCTGTTCAGACTGAAACGTCTTTTCGGAGCATAAAAGTTGGAAATGCAACTTAAAGCAGTAAAACGTGATGAGAGCATCAGGTACTCTTATACTAGAGTGAATGTCTGGTATTCTATGATGAATTAAATGCAGGAAATCATAGAATCTAAGTGTTCGACAACAAAATGCACTTTTGGACTCTTTTTAGGCTGAAACGTCTTTTCGGAGCATAAAAGTTGGAAATGCAACTTAAAGCAGTAAAACGTGATGAGAGCATCAGGTACTCTTATATTATAATGAAACATGAATGTCTGGCATTGTATGATGCATTAAATGCAGGAAATCATAGAATCTAAGTGTTCGACAACAAAATGCACTTTTGGACTCTGTTGTGGCTGAA
The DNA here is from genome assembly GCF_910589615.1 of Taurulus bubalis. Classification (NCBI taxonomy): domain Eukaryota; kingdom Metazoa; phylum Chordata; class Actinopteri; order Perciformes; family Cottidae; genus Taurulus; species Taurulus bubalis. The sequence goes on from NC_136609.1 coordinate 5,224,679, forward strand.
ACGTCTTTTCGGAGCATAAAAGTTGGAAATGCAACTTAAAGCAGTAAAACGTGATGAGAGCATCAGGTCCTCTTACACTAGACTACAACTTGAATGTCTGGTATTCTATGATACATTAAATGCAGGAAATCATAGAATTTAAGTGTTCGACAACAAAATGCACTTTTGGACTCTGTTGTGGCTGAAACGTCTTTTCGGAGCATAAAAGTTGGAAATGCAACTTAAAGCAGTAAAACGTGATGAGAGCATCAGGTACTCTTACACTAGAGTACAACTTAAATGTCTGGTATTCTATGATGCATTAAATGCAGGAAATCATAGAATCTAAGTGTTCGACAACAAAATGCACTTTTGGACTCTGTTGTGGCTGAAACGTCTTTTCGGAGCATAAAAGTTGGAAATGCAACTTAAAGCAGTAAAACGTGATGAGAGCATCAGGTACTCTTACAATAGAGTACAACTTAAATGTCTGGTATTCTATGATGCATTAAATGCAGGAAATCATAGAATTTAAGTGTTCGACAACAAAATGCACTTTTGGACTCTGTTGTGGCTGAAACGTCTTTTCGGAGCATAAAAGTTGGAAATGCAACTTAAAGCAGTAAAACGTGATGAGAGCATCAGGTACTCTTATACTAGAGTGAATGTCTGGTATTCTATGATGAATTAAATGCAGGAAATCATAGAATCTAAGTGTTCGACAACAAAATGCACTTTTGGACTCTTTTTAGGCTGAAACGTCTTTTCGGAGCATAAAAGTTGGAAATGCAACTTAAAGCAGTAAAACGTGATGAGAGCATCAGGTACTCTTATATTATAATGAAACATGAATGTCTGGCATTGTATGATGCATTAAATGCAGGAAATCATAGAATCTAAGTGTTCGACAACAAAATGCACTTTTGGACTCTGTTGTGGCTGAAACGTCTTTTCGGAGCATAAAAGTTGGAAATGCAACTTAAAGCAGTAAAACGTGATGAGAGCATCAGGTCCTCTTACACTAGACTACAACTTGAATGTCTGGTATTCTATGATACATTAAATGCAGGAAATCATAGAATTTAAGTGTTCGACAACAAAATGCACTTTTGGACTCTGTTGTGGCTGAAACGTCTTTTCGGAGCATAAAAGTTGGAAATGCAACTTAAAGCAGTAAAACGTGATGAGAGCATCAGGTACTCTTACACTAGAGTACAACTTAAATGTCTGGTATTCTATGATGCATTAAATGCAGGAAATCATAGAATCTAAGTGTTCGACAACAAAATGCACCTTTGGACTCTGTTGTGGCTGAAACGTCTTTTCGGAGCATAAAAGTTGGAAATGCAACTTAAAGCAGTAGAACGTTATGAGAGCATCAGGTACTCTTATACTAGAGTACAACATGAATGTCTGGTATTCTATGATGCATTAAATGCAGGAAATCATAGAATCTAAGTGTTCGACAACAAAATGCACTTTTGGACTCTGTTGAGACTGAAATGTCTTTTTGGAGCATAAAAGTTGGAAATGCAAATTAAAGCGTAAAAACGTGATGAGAGCATCAGGTCCTCTACACTAGACTACAACTTGAATGTCTGGTATTCTATGATGCATTAAATGCAGGAAATCATAGAATCTAAGTGTTCGACAACAAAATGCACTTTTGGACTCTGTCGAGACTAAAATGTCTTTTCGGAGCATACAAGTTGGAAATGCAACTTAAAGCAGTAAAACGTGATGAGAGCATCAGGTACTCTTATACTAGAGTGAATGTCTGGTATTCTATGATGAATTAAATGCAGGAAATCATAGAATCTAAGTGTTCGACAACAAAATGCACTTTTGGACTCTTTTTAGGCTGAAACGTCTTTTCGGAGCATAAAAGTTGGAAATGCAACTTAAAGCAGTAAAACGTGATGAGAGCATCAGGTACACTTATATTATAATGAAACATGAATGTCTGGCGTTCTATGATGCATTAAATGCAGGGAATCCTAGAATCTAAGTGTTCGACAACAAAATGCACTTTTGGACTCTGTTGAGACTGAAATGTCTTTTCGGAGCATAAAAGTTGGAAATGCAACTTAAAGCAGTAAAACGTGATGAGAGCATCAGGTACTCTTACAATAGAGTACAACTTAAATGTCTGGTATTCTATGATGCATTAAATGCAGGAAATCATAGAATTTAAGTGTTCGACAACAAAATGCACTTTTGGACTCTGTTGTGGCTGAAACGTCTTTTCGGAGCATAAAAGTTGGAAATGCAACTTAAAGCAGTAAAACGTGATGAGAGCATCAGGTACTCTTACACTAGAGTACAACTTAAATGTCTGGTATTCTATGATGCATTAAATGCAGGAAATCATAGAATCTAAGTGTTCGACAACAAAATGCACTTTTGGACTCTGTTCAGACTGAAACGTCTTTTCGGAGCATAAAAGTTGGAAATGCAACTTAAAGCAGTAAAACGTGATGAGAGCATCAGGTACACTTATATTATAATGAAACATGAATGTCTGGCGTTCTATGATGCATTAAATGCAGGAAATCCTAGAATCTAAGTGTTCGACAACAAAATGCACTTTTGGACTCTGTTGAGACTGAAATGTCTTTTCGGAGCATAAAAGTTGGAAATGCAACTTAAAGCAGTAAAACGTGATGAGAGCATCAGGTACTCTTACAATAGAGTACAACTTAAATGTCTGGTATTCTATGATGCATTAAATGCAGGAAATCATAGAATTTAAGTGTTCGACAACAAAATGCACTTTTGGACTCTGTTGTGGCTGAAACGTCTTTTCGGAGCATAAAAGTTGGAAATGCAACTTAAAGCAGTAAAACGTGATGAGAGCATCAGGTACTCTTACACTAGAGTACAACTTAAATGTCTGGTATTCTATGATGCATTAAATGCAGGAAATCATAGAATCTAAGTGTTCGACAACAAAATGCACTTTTGGACTCTGTTCAGACTGAAACGTCTTTTCGGAGCATAAAAGTTGGAAATGCAACTTAAAGCAGTAAAACGTGATGAGAGCATAAGGTACTCTTATACTAGAGTGAATGTCTGGTATTCTATGATGAATTAAATGCAGGAAATCATAGAATCTAAGTGTTCGACAACAAAATGCACTTTTGGACTCTGTTGTGGCTGAAACGTCTTTTCGGAGCATAAAAGTTGGAAATGCAACTTAAAGCAGTAAAACGTGATGAGAGCATCAGGTACTCTTACACTAGAGTACAACATGAATGTCTGGTATTCTATGATGCATTAAATGCAGGAAATCATAGAATCTAAGTGTTCGACAACAAAATGCACTTTTGGACTCTGTTGAGACTGAAATGTCTTTTCGGAGCATAAAAGTTGGAAATGCAACTTAAAGCAGTAAAACGTGATGAGAGCATCAGGTACTCTTACAATAGAGTACAACTTAAATGTCTGGTATTCTATGATGCATTAAATGCAGGAAATCATAGAATCTAAGTGTTCGACAACAAAATGCACTTTTGGACTCTGTTCAGACTGAAACGTCTTTTCGGAGCATAAAAGTTGGAAATGCAACTTAAAGCAGTAAAACGTGATGAGAGCATAAGGTACTCTTATACTAGAGTGAATGTCTGGTATTCTATGATGAATTAAATGCAGGAAATCATAGAATCTAAGTGTTCGACAACAAAATGCACTTTTGGACTCTGTTGTGGCTGAAACGTCTTTTCGGAGCATAAAAGTTGGAAATGCAACTTAAAGCAGTAAAACGTGATGAGAGCATCAGGTACTCTTACACTAGAGTACAACATGAATGTCTGGTATTCTATGATGCATTAAATGCAGGAAATCATAGAATCTAAGTGTTCGACAACAAAATGCACTTTTGGACTCTGTTGAGACTGAAATGTCTTTTCGGAGCATAAAAGTTGGAAATGCAACTTAAAGCAGTAAAACGTGATGAGAGCATCAGGTACTCTTACAATAGAGTACAACTTAAATGTCTGGTATTCTATGATGCATTAAATGCAGGAAATCATAGAATCTAAGTGTTCGACAACAAAATGCACTTTTGGACTCTGTTGTGGCTGAAACGTCTTTTCGGAGCATAAAAGTTGGAAATGCAACTTAAAGCAGTAAAACGTGATGAGAGCATCAGGTCCTCTTACACTAGACTACAACTTGAATGTCTGGTATTCTATGATACATTAAATGCAGGAAATCATAGAATCTAAGTGTTCGACAACAAAATGCACTTTTGGACTCTTTTTAGGCTGAAACGTCTTTTTGGAGCATACAAGTTGGAAATGCAACTTAAAGCAGTAAAACGTGATGAGAGCATCAGGTACTCTTACACTAGAGTACAACATGAATGTCTGGTATTCTATGATGCATTAAATGCAGGAAATCATAGAATCTAAGTGTTCGACAACAAAATGCACTTTTGGACTCTGTTCAGACTGAAACGTCTTTTCGGAGCATAAAAGTTGGAAATGCAACTTAAAGCAGTAAAACGTGATGAGAGCATCAGGTACTCTTATACTAGAGTGAATGTCTGGTATTCTATGATGAATTAAATGCAGGAAATCATAGAATCTAAGTGTTCGACAACAAAATACACTTTTGGACTCTTTTTAGGCTGAAACGTCTTTTCGGAGCATAAAAGTTGGAAATGCAACTTAAAGCAGTAAAACGTGATGAGAGCATCAGGTACTCTTATATTATAATGAAACATGAATGTCTGGCATTGTATGATGCATTAAATGCAGGAAATCATAGAATCTAAGTGTTCGACAACAAAATGCACTTTTGGACTCTGTTGTGGCTGAAACGTCTTTTCGGAGCATAAAAGTTGGAAATGCAACTTAAAGCAGTAAAACGTGATGAGAGCATCAGGTCCTCTTACACTAGACTACAACTTGAATGTCTGGTATTCTATGATACATTAAATGCAGGAAATCATAGAATTTAAGTGTTCGACAACAAAATGCACTTTTGGACTCTGTTGTGGCTGAAACGTCTTTTCGGAGCATAAAAGTTGGAAATGCAACTTAAAGCAGTAAAACGTGATGAGAGCATCAGGTACTCTTACACTAGAGTACAACTTAAATGTCTGGTATTCTATGATGCATTAAATGCAGGAAATCATAGAATCTAAGTGTTCGACAACAAAATGCACTTTTGGACTCTGTTGTGGCTGAAACGTCTTTTCGGAGCATAAAAGTTGGAAATGCAACTTAAAGCAGTAAAACGTGATGAGAGCATCAGGTACTCTTACAATAGAGTACAACTTAAATGTCTGGTATTCTATGATGCATTAAATGCAGGAAATCATAGAATTTAAGTGTTCGACAACAAAATGCACTTTTGGACTCTGTTGTGGCTGAAACGTCTTTTCGGAGCATAAAAGTTGGAAATGCAACTTAAAGCAGTAAAACGTGATGAGAGCATCAGGTACTCTTATACTAGAGTGAATGTCTGGTATTCTATGATGAATTAAATGCAGGAAATCATAGAATCTAAGTGTTCGACAACAAAATGCACTTTTGGACTCTTTTTAGGCTGAAACGTCTTTTCGGAGCATAAAAGTTGGAAATGCAACTTAAAGCAGTAAAACGTGATGAGAGCATCAGGTACTCTTATATTATAATGAAACATGAATGTCTGGCATTGTATGATGCATTAAATGCAGGAAATCATAGAATCTAAGTGTTCAACAACAAAATGCACTTTTGGACTTGAGGCTGAGACGTCTTTTCGGAGCATAAAAGTTGGAAATGCAACTTAAAGCAGTAAAACGTGATGAGAGCATCAGGTACTCTTACACTAGAGTACAACTTAAATGTCTGGTATTCTATGATGCATTAAATGCAGGAAATCATAGAATCTAAGTGTTCGACAACAAAATGCACCTTTGGACTCTGTTGTGGCTGAAACGTCTTTTCGGAGCATAAAAGTTGGAAATGCAACTTAAAGCAGTAGAACGTTATGAGAGCATCAGGTACTCTTATACTAGAGTACAACATGAATGTCTGGTATTCTATGATGCATTAAATGCAGGAAATCATAGAATCTAAGTGTTCGACAACAAAATGCACTTTTGGACTCTGTTGAGACTGAAATGTCTTTTTGGAGCATAAAAGTTGGAAATGCAAATTAAAGCGTAAAAACGTGATGAGAGCATCAGGTCCTCTACACTAGACTACAACTTGAATGTCTGGTATTCTATGATGCATTAAATGCAGGAAATCATAGAATCTAAGTGTTCGACAACAAAATGCACTTTTGGACTCTGTCGAGACTAAAATGTCTTTTCGGAGCATACAAGTTGGAAATGCAACTTAAAGCAGTAAAACGTGATGAGAGCATCAGGTACTCTTATACTAGAGTGAATGTCTGGTATTCTATGATGAATTAAATGCAGGAAATCATAGAATCTAAGTGTTCGACAACAAAATGCACTTTTGGACTCTTTTTAGGCTGAAACGTCTTTTCGGAGCATAAAAGTTGGAAATGCAACTTAAAGCAGTAAAACGTGATGAGAGCATCAGGTACACTTATATTATAATGAAACATGAATGTCTGGCGTTCTATGATGCATTAAATGCAGGGAATCCTAGAATCTAAGTGTTCGACAACAAAATGCACTTTTGGACTCTGTTGAGACTGAAATGTCTTTTCGGAGCATAAAAGTTGGAAATGCAACTTAAAGCAGTAAAACGTGATGAGAGCATCAGGTACTCTTACACTAGAGTACAACATGAATGTCTGGTATTCTATGATGCATTAAATGCAGGAAATCATAGAATCTAAGTGTTCGACAACAAAATGCACTTTTGGACTCTGTTGTGGCTGAAACGTCTTTTCGGAGCATAAAAGTTGGAAATGCAACTTAAAGCAGTAAAACGTGATGAGAGCATCAGGTCCTCTTACACTAGACTACAACTTGAATGTCTGGTATTCTATGATACATTAAATGCAGGAAATCATAGAATTTAAGTGTTCGACAACAAAATGCACTTTTGGACTCTGTTGTGGCTGAAACGTCTTTTCGGAGCATAAAAGTTGGAAATGCAACTTAAAGCAGTAAAACGTGATGAGAGCATCAGGTACTCTTACACTAGAGTACAACTTAAATGTCTGGTATTCTATGATGCATTAAATGCAGGAAATCATAGAATTTAAGTGTTCGACAACAAAATGCACTTTTGGACTCTGTTGTGGCTGAAACGTCTTTTCGGAGCATAAAAGTTGGAAATGCAACTTAAAGCAGTAAAACGTGATGAGAGCATCAGGTACTCTTATACTAGAGTGAATGTCTGGTATTCTATGATGAATTAAATGCAGGAAATCATAGAATCTAAGTGTTCGACAACAAAATGCACTTTTGGACTCTTTTTAGGCTGAAACGTCTTTTCGGAGCATAAAAGTTGGAAATGCAACTTAAAGCAGTAAAACGTGATGAGAGCATCAGGTACTCTTATATTATAATGAAACATGAATGTCTGGCATTGTATGATGCATTAAATGCAGGAAATCATAGAATCTAAGTGTTCAACAACAAAATGCACTTTTGGACTTGAGGCTGAGACGTCTTTTCGGAGCATAAAAGTTGGAAATGCAACTTAAAGCAGTAAAACGTGATGAGAGCATCAGGTACTCTTACACTAGAGTACAACTTAAATGTCTGGTATTCTATGATGCATTAAATGCAGGAAATCATAGAATCTAAGTGTTCGACAACAAAATGCACCTTTGGACTCTGTTGTGGCTGAAACGTCTTTTCGGAGCATAAAAGTTGGAAATGCAACTTAAAGCAGTAGAACGTTATGAGAGCATCAGGTACTCTTATACTAGAGTACAACATGAATGTCTGGTATTCTATGATGCATTAAATGCAGGAAATCATAGAATCTAAGTGTTCGACAACAAAATGCACTTTTGGACTCTGTTGAGACTGAAATGTCTTTTCGGAGCATAAAAGTTGGAAATGCAAATTAAAGCGTAAAAACGTGATGAGAGCATCAGGTCCTCTACACTAGACTACAACTTGAATGTCTGGTATTCTATGATGCATTAAATGCAGGAAATCATAGAATCTAAGTGTTCGACAACAAAATGCACTTTTGGACTCTGTCGAGACTAAAATGTCTTTTCGGAGCATACAAGTTGGAAATGCAACTTAAAGCAGTAAAACGTGATGAGAGCATCAGGTACTCTTATACTAGAGTGAATGTCTGGTATTCTATGATGAATTAAATGCAGGAAATCATAGAATCTAAGTGTTCGACAACAAAATGCACTTTTGGACTCTTTTTAGGCTGAAACGTCTTTTCGGAGCATAAAAGTTGGAAATGCAACTTAAAGCAGTAAAACGTGATGAGAGCATCAGGTACACTTATATTATAATGAAACATGAATGTCTGGCGTTCTATGATGCATTAAATGCAGGGAATCCTAGAATCTAAGTGTTCGACAACAAAATGCACTTTTGGACTCTGTTGAGACTGAAATGTCTTTTCGGAGCATAAAAGTTGGAAATGCAACTTAAAGCAGTAAAACGTGATGAGAGCATCAGGTACTCTTACACTAGAGTACAACATGAATGTCTGGTATTCTATGATGCATTAAATGCAGGAAATCATAGAATCTAAGTGTTCGACAACAAAATGCACTTTTGGACTCTGTTGTGGCTGAAACGTCTTTTCGGAGCATAAAAGTTGGAAATGCAACTTAAAGCAGTAAAACGTGATGAGAGCATCAGGTCCTCTTACACTAGACTACAACTTGAATGTCTGGTATTCTATGATACATTAAATGCAGGAAATCATAGAATCTAAGTGTTCGACAACAAAATGCACTTTTGGACTCTTTTTAGGCTGAAACGTCTTTTTGGAGCATACAAGTTGGAAATGCAACTTAAAGCAGTAAAACGTGATGAGAGCATCAGGTACTCTTACACTAGAGTACAACATGAATGTCTGGTATTCTATGATGCATTAAATGCAGGAAATCATAGAATCTAAGTGTTCGACAACAAAATGCACTTTTGGACTCTGTTCAGACTGAAACGTCTTTTCGGAGCATAAAAGTTGGAAATGCAACTTAAAGCAGTAAAACGTGATGAGAGCATCAGGTACTCTTATACTAGAGTGAATGTCTGGTATTCTATGATGAATTAAATGCAGGAAATCATAGAATCTAAGTGTTCGACAACAAAATGCACTTTTGGACTCTTTTTAGGCTGAAACGTCTTTTCGGAGCATAAAAGTTGGAAATGCAACTTAAAGCAGTAAAACGTGATGAGAGCATCAGGTACTCTTATATTATAATGAAACATGAATGTCTGGCATTGTATGATGCATTAAATGCAGGAAATCATAGAATCTAAGTGTTCGACAACAAAATGCACTTTTGGACTCTGTTGTGGCTGAAACGTCTTTTCGGAGCATAAAAGTTGGAAATGCAACTTAAAGCAGTAAAACGTGATGAGAGCATCAGGTCCTCTTACACTAGACTACAACTTGAATGTCTGGTATTCTATGATACATTAAATGCAGGAAATCATAGAATTTAAGTGTTCGACAACAAAATGCACTTTTGGACTCTGTTGTGGCTGAAACGTCTTTTCGGAGCATAAAAGTTGGAAATGCAACTTAAAGCAGTAAAACGTGATGAGAGCATCAGGTACTCTTACACTAGAGTACAACTTAAATGTCTGGTATTCTATGATGCATTAAATGCAGGAAATCATAGAATCTAAGTGTTCGACAACAAAATGCACTTTTGGACTCTGTTCAGACTGAAACGTCTTTTCGGAGCATAAAAGTTGGAAATGCAACTTAAAGCAGTAAAACGTGATGAGAGCATCAGGTACACTTATATTATAATGAAACATGAATGTCTGGCGTTCTATGATGCATTAAATGCAGGGAATCCTAGAATCTAAGTGTTCGACAACAAAATGCACTTTTGGACTCTGTTGAGACTGAAATGTCTTTTCGGAGCATAAAAGTTGGAAATGCAACTTAAAGCAGTAAAACGTGATGAGAGCATCAGGTACTCTTACAATAGAGTACAACTTAAATGTCTGGTATTCTATGATGCATTAAATGCAGGAAATCATAGAATTTAAGTGTTCGACAACAAAATGCACTTTTGGACTCTGTTGTGGCTGAAACGTCTTTTCGGAGCATAAAAGTTGGAAATGCAACTTAAAGCAGTAAAACGTGATGAGAGCATCAGGTACTCTTACACTAGAGTACAACTTAAATGTCTGGTATTCTATGATGCATTAAATGCAGGAAATCATAGAATCTAAGTGTTCGACAACAAAATGCACTTTTGGACTCTGTTCAGACTGAAACGTCTTTTCGGAGCATAAAAGTTGGAAATGCAACTTAAAGCAGTAAAACGTGATGAGAGCATAAGGTACTCTTATACTAGAGTGAATGTCTGGTATTCTATGATGAATTAAATGCAGGAAATCATAGAATCTAAGTGTTCGACAACAAAATGCACTTTTGGACTCTGTTGTGGCTGAAACGTCTTTTCGGAGCATAAAAGTTGGAAATGCAACTTAAAGCAGTAAAACGTGATGAGAGCATCAGGTACTCTTACACTAGAGTACAACATGAATGTCTGGTATTCTATGATGCATTAAATGCAGGAAATCATAGAATCTAAGTGTTCGACAACAAAATGCACTTTTGGACTCTGTTGAGACTGAAATGTCTTTTCGGAGCATAAAAGTTGGAAATGCAACTTAAAGCAGTAAAACGTGATGAGAGCATCAGGTACTCTTACAATAGAGTACAACTTAAATGTCTGGTATTCTATGATGCATTAAATGCAGGAAATCATAGAATCTAAGTGTTCGACAACAAAATGCACTTTTGGACTCTGTTGAGACTGAAACGTCTTTTCGGAGCATAAAAGTTGGAAATGCAACTTAAAGCAGTAAAACGTGATGAGAGCATAAGGTACTCTTATACTAGAGTGAATGTCTGGTATTCTATGATGAATTAAATGCAGGAAATCATAGAATCTAAGTGTTCGACAACAAAATGCACTTTTGGACTCTGTTGTGGCTGAAACGTCTTTTCGGAGCATAAAAGTTGGAAATGCAACTTAAAGCAGTAAAACGTGATGAGAGCATCAGGTACTCTTACACTAGAGTACAACATGAATGTCTGGTATTCTATGATGCATTAAATGCAGGAAATCATAGAATCTAAGTGTTCGACAACAAAATGCACTTTTGGACTCTGTTGAGACTGAAATGTCTTTTCGGAGCATAAAAGTTGGAAATGCAACTTAAAGCAGTAAAACGTGATGAGAGCATCAGGTACTCTTACAATAGAGTACAACTTAAATGTCTGGTATTCTATGATGCATTAAATGCAGGAAATCATAGAATCTAAGTGTTCGACAACAAAATGCACTTTTGGACTCTGTTGTGGCTGAAACGTCTTTTCGGAGCATAAAAGTTGGAAATGCAACTTAAAGCAGTAAAACGTGATGAGAGCATCAGGTCCTCTTACACTAGACTACAACTTGAATGTCTGGTATTCTATGATACATTAAATGCAGGAAATCATAGAATCTAAGTGTTCGACAACAAAATGCACTTTTGGACTCTTTTTAGGCTGAAACGTCTTTTTGGAGCATACAAGTTGGAAATGCAACTTAAAGCAGTAAAACGTGATGAGAGCATCAGGTACTCTTACACTAGAGTACAACATGAATGTCTGGTATTCTATGATGCATTAAATGCAGGAAATCATAGAATCTAAGTGTTCGACAACAAAATGCACTTTTGGACTCTGTTCAGACTGAAACGTCTTTTCGGAGCATAAAAGTTGGAAATGCAACTTAAAGCAGTAAAACGTGATGAGAGCATCAGGTACTCTTATACTAGAGTGAATGTCTGGTATTCTATGATGAATTAAATGCAGGAAATCATAGAATCTAAGTGTTCGACAACAAAATACACTTTTGGACTCTTTTTAGGCTGAAACGTCTTTTCGGAGCATAAAAGTTGGAAATGCAACTTAAAGCAGTAAAACGTGATGAGAGCATCAGGTACTCTTATATTATAATGAAACATGAATGTCTGGCATTGTATGATGCATTAAATGCAGGAAATCATAGAATCTAAGTGTTCGACAACAAAATGCACTTTTGGACTCTGTTGTGGCTGAAACGTCTTTTCGGAGCATAAAAGTTGGAAATGCAACTTAAAGCAGTAAAACGTGATGAGAGCATCAGGTCCTCTTACACTAGACTACAACTTGAATGTCTGGTATTCTATGATACATTAAATGCAGGAAATCATAGAATTTAAGTGTTCGACAACAAAATGCACTTTTGGACTCTGTTGTGGCTGAAACGTCTTTTCGGAGCATAAAAGTTGGAAATGCAACTTAAAGCAGTAAAACGTGATGAGAGCATCAGGTACTCTTACACTAGAGTACAACTTAAATGTCTGGTATTCTATGATGCATTAAATGCAGGAAATCATAGAATCTAAGTGTTCGACAACAAAATGCACTTTTGGACTCTGTTGTGGCTGAAACGTCTTTTCGGAGCATAAAAGTTGGAAATGCAACTTAAAGCAGTAAAACGTGATGAGAGCATCAGGTACTCTTACAATAGAGTACAACTTAAATGTCTGGTATTCTATGATGCATTAAATGCAGGAAATCATAGAATTTAAGTGTTCGACAACAAAATGCACTTTTGGACTCTGTTGTGGCTGAAACGTCTTTTCGGAGCATAAAAGTTGGAAATGCAACTTAAAGCAGTAAAACGTGATGAGAGCATCAGGTACTCTTATACTAGAGTGAATGTCTGGTATTCTATGATGAATTAAATGCAGGAAATCATAGAATCTAAGTGTTCGACAACAAAATGCACTTTTGGACTCTTTTTAGGCTGAAACGTCTTTTCGGAGCATAAAAGTTGGAAATGCAACTTAAAGCAGTAAAACGTGATGAGAGCATCAGGTACTCTTATATTATAATGAAACATGAATGTCTGGCATTGTATGATGCATTAAATGCAGGAAATCATAGAATCTAAGTGTTCAACAACAAAATGCACTTTTGGACTTGAGGCTGAGACGTCTTTTCGGAGCATAAAAGTTGGAAATGCAACTTAAAGCAGTAAAACGTGATGAGAGCATCAGGTACTCTTACACTATAGTACAACTTAAATGTCTGGTATTCTATGATGCATTAAATGCAGGAAATCATAGAATCTAAGTGTTCGACAACAAAATGCACCTTTGGACTCTGTTGTGGCTGAAACGTCTTTTCGGAGCATAAAAGTTGGAAATGCAACTTAAAGCAGTAGAACGTTATGAGAGCATCAGGTACTCTTATACTAGAGTACAACATGAATGTCTGGTATTCTATGATGCATTAAATGCAGGAAATCATAGAATCTAAGTGTTCGACAACAAAATGCACTTTTGGACTCTGTTGAGACTGAAATGTCTTTTTGGAGCATAAAAGTTGGAAATGCAAATTAAAGCGTAAAAACGTGATGAGAGCATCAGGTCCTCTACACTAGACTACAACTTGAATGTCTGGTATTCTATGATGCATTAAATGCAGGAAATCATAGAATCTAAGTGTTCGACAACAAAATGCACTTTTGGACTCTGTCGAGACTAAAATGTCTTTTCGGAGCATACAAGTTGGAAATGCAACTTAAAGCAGTAAAACGTGATGAGAGCATCAGGTACTCTTATACTAGAGTGAATGTCTGGTATTCTATGATGAATTAAATGCAGGAAATCATAGAATCTAAGTGTTCGACAACAAAATGCACTTTTGGACTCTTTTTAGGCTGAAACGTCTTTTCGGAGCATAAAAGTTGGAAATGCAACTTAAAGCAGTAAAACGTGATGAGAGCATCAGGTACACTTATATTATAATGAAACATGAATGTCTGGCGTTCTATGATGCATTAAATGCAGGGAATCCTAGAATCTAAGTGTTCGACAACAAAATGCACTTTTGGACTCTGTTGAGACTGAAATGTCTTTTCGGAGCATAAAAGTTGGAAATGCAACTTAAAGCAGTAAAACGTGATGAGAGCATCAGGTACTCTTACACTAGAGTACAACATGAATGTCTGGTATTCTATGATGCATTAAATGCAGGAAATCATAGAATCTAAGTGTTCGACAACAAAATGCACTTTTGGACTCTGTTGTGGCTGAAACGTCTTTTCGGAGCATAAAAGTTGGAAATGCAACTTAAAGCAGTAAAACGTGATGAGAGCATCAGGTCCTCTTACACTAGACTACAACTTGAATGTCTGGTATTCTATGATACATTAAATGCAGGAAATCATAGAATTTAAGTGTTCGACAACAAAATGCACTTTTGGACTCTGTTGTGGCTGAAACGTCTTTTCGGAGCATAAAAGTTGGAAATGCAACTTAAAGCAGTAAAACGTGATGAGAGCATCAGGTACTCTTACACTAGAGTACAACTTAAATGTCTGGTATTCTATGATGCATTAAATGCAGGAAATCATAGAATCTAAGTGTTCGACAACAAAATGCACTTTTGGACTCTGTTGTGGCTGAAACGTCTTTTCGGAGCATAAAAGTTGGAAATGCAACTTAAAGCAGTAAAACGTGATGAGAGCATCAGGTACTCTTACAATAGAGTACAACTTAAATGTCTGGTATTCTATGATGCATTAAATGCAGGAAATCATAGAATTTAAGTGTTCGACAACAAAATGCACTTTTGGACTCTGTTGTGGCTGAAACGTCTTTTCGGAGCATAAAAGTTGGAAATGCAACTTAAAGCAGTAAAACGTGATGAGAGCATCAGGTACTCTTATACTAGAGTGAATGTCTGGTATTCTATGATGAATTAAATGCAGGAAATCATAGAATCTAAGTGTTCGACAACAAAATGCACTTTTGGACTCTTTTTAGGCTGAAACGTCTTTTCGGAGCATAAAAGTTGGAAATGCAACTTAAAGCAGTAAAACGTGATGAGAGCATCAGGTACTCTTATATTATAATGAAACATGAATGTCTGGCATTGTATGATGCATTAAATGCAGGAAATCATAGAATCTAAGTGTTCAACAACAAAATGCACTTTTGGACTTGAGGCTGAGACGTCTTTTCGGAGCATAAAAGTTGGAAATGCAACTTAAAGCAGTAAAACGTGATGAGAGCATCAGGTACTCTTACACTAGAGTACAACTTAAATGTCTGGTATTCTATGATGCATTAAATGCAGGAAATCATAGAATCTAAGTGTTCGACAACAAAATGCACCTTTGGACTCTGTTGTGGCTGAAACGTCTTTTCGGAGCATAAAAGTTGGAAATGCAACTTAAAGCAGTAGAACGTTATGAGAGCATCAGGTACTCTTATACTAGAGTACAACATGAATGTCTGGTATTCTATGATGCATTAAATGCAGGAAATCATAGAATCTAAGTGTTCGACAACAAAATGCACTTTTGGACTCTGTTGAGACTGAAATGTCTTTTTGGAGCATAAAAGTTGGAAATGCAAATTAAAGCGTAAAAACGTGATGAGAGCATCAGGTCCTCTACACTAGACTACAACTTGAATGTCTGGTATTCTATGATGCATTAAATGCAGGAAATCATAGAATCTAAGTGTTCGACAACAAAATGCACTTTTGGACTCTGTCGAGACTAAAATGTCTTTTCGGAGCATACAAGTTGGAAATGCAACTTAAAGCAGTAAAACGTGATGAGAGCATCAGGTACTC
Organism: Taurulus bubalis; assembly: GCF_910589615.1. Taxonomy (NCBI): domain Eukaryota; kingdom Metazoa; phylum Chordata; class Actinopteri; order Perciformes; family Cottidae; genus Taurulus; species Taurulus bubalis. Next base: position 5,240,428 of record NC_136609.1, read on the forward strand.
TTATACTAGAGTGAATGTCTGGTATTCTATGATGAATTAAATGCAGGAAATCATAGAATCTAAGTGTTCGACAACAAAATGCACTTTTGGACTCTTTTTAGGCTGAAACGTCTTTTCGGAGCATAAAAGTTGGAAATGCAACTTAAAGCAGTAAAACGTGATGAGAGCATCAGGTACACTTATATTATAATGAAACATGAATGTCTGGCGTTCTATGATGCATTAAATGCAGGGAATCCTAGAATCTAAGTGTTCGACAACAAAATGCACTTTTGGACTCTGTTGAGACTGAAATGTCTTTTCGGAGCATAAAAGTTGGAAATGCAACTTAAAGCAGTAAAACGTGATGAGAGCATCAGGTACTCTTACACTAGAGTACAACATGAATGTCTGGTATTCTATGATGCATTAAATGCAGGAAATCATAGAATCTAAGTGTTCGACAACAAAATGCACTTTTGGACTCTGTTGTGGCTGAAACGTCTTTTCGGAGCATAAAAGTTGGAAATGCAACTTAAAGCAGTAAAACGTGATGAGAGCATCAGGTCCTCTTACACTAGACTACAACTTGAATGTCTGGTATTCTATGATACATTAAATGCAGGAAATCATAGAATCTAAGTGTTCGACAACAAAATGCACTTTTGGACTCTTTTTAGGCTGAAACGTCTTTTTGGAGCATACAAGTTGGAAATGCAACTTAAAGCAGTAAAACGTGATGAGAGCATCAGGTACTCTTACACTAGAGTACAACATGAATGTCTGGTATTCTATGATGCATTAAATGCAGGAAATCATAGAATCTAAGTGTTCGACAACAAAATGCACTTTTGGACTCTGTTCAGACTGAAACGTCTTTTCGGAGCATAAAAGTTGGAAATGCAACTTAAAGCAGTAAAACGTGATGAGAGCATCAGGTACTCTTATACTAGAGTGAATGTCTGGTATTCTATGATGAATTAAATGCAGGAAATCATAGAATCTAAGTGTTCGACAACAAAATGCACTTTTGGACTCTTTTTAGGCTGAAACGTCTTTTCGGAGCATAAAAGTTGGAAATGCAACTTAAAGCAGTAAAACGTGATGAGAGCATCAGGTACTCTTATATTATAATGAAACATGAATGTCTGGCATTGTATGATGCATTAAATGCAGGAAATCATAGAATCTAAGTGTTCGACAACAAAATGCACTTTTGGACTCTGTTGTGGCTGAAACGTCTTTTCGGAGCATAAAAGTTGGAAATGCAACTTAAAGCAGTAAAACGTGATGAGAGCATCAGGTCCTCTTACACTAGACTACAACTTGAATGTCTGGTATTCTATGATACATTAAATGCAGGAAATCATAGAATTTAAGTGTTCGACAACAAAATGCACTTTTGGACTCTGTTGTGGCTGAAACGTCTTTTCGGAGCATAAAAGTTGGAAATGCAACTTAAAGCAGTAAAACGTGATGAGAGCATCAGGTACTCTTACACTAGAGTACAACTTAAATGTCTGGTATTCTATGATGCATTAAATGCAGGAAATCATAGAATCTAAGTGTTCGACAACAAAATGCACTTTTGGACTCTGTTGTGGCTGAAACGTCTTTTCGGAGCATAAAAGTTGGAAATGCAACTTAAAGCAGTAAAACGTGATGAGAGCATCAGGTACTCTTACAATAGAGTACAACTTAAATGTCTGGTATTCTATGATGCATTAAATGCAGGAAATCATAGAATTTAAGTGTTCGACAACAAAATGCACTTTTGGACTCTGTTGTGGCTGAAACGTCTTTTCGGAGCATAAAAGTTGGAAATGCAACTTAAAGCAGTAAAACGTGATGAGAGCATCAGGTACTCTTATACTAGAGTGAATGTCTGGTATTCTATGATGAATTAAATGCAGGAAATCATAGAATCTAAGTGTTCGACAACAAAATGCACTTTTGGACTCTTTTTAGGCTGAAACGTCTTTTCGGAGCATAAAAGTTGGAAATGCAACTTAAAGCAGTAAAACGTGATGAGAGCATCAGGTACTCTTATATTATAATGAAACATGAATGTCTGGCATTGTATGATGCATTAAATGCAGGAAATCATAGAATCTAAGTGTTCGACAACAAAATGCACCTTTGGACTCTGTTGTGGCTGAAACGTCTTTTCGGAGCATAAAAGTTGGAAATGCAACTTAAAGCAGTAAAACGTGATGAGAGCATCAGGTCCTCTTACACTAGACTACAACTTGAATGTCTGGTATTCTATGATACATTAAATGCAGGAAATCATAGAATCTAAGTGTTCGACAACAAAATGCACTTTTGGACTCTGTTGTGGCTGAAACGTCTTTTCGGAGCATAAAAGTTGGAAATGCAACTTAAAGCAGTAAAACGTGATGAGAGCATCAGGTACTCTTACACTAGAGTACAACTTAAATGTCTGGTATTCTATGATGCATTAAATGCAGGAAATCATAGAATCTAAGTGTTCGACAACAAAATGCACTTTTGGACTCTGTTGTGGCTGAAACGTCTTTTCGGAGCATAAAAGTTGGAAATGCAACTTAAAGCAGTAGAACGTTATGAGAGCATCAGGTACTCTTATACTAGAGTACAACATGAATGTCTGGTATTCTATGATGCATTAAATGCAGGAAATCATAGAATCTAAGTGTTCGACAACAAAATGCACTTTTGGACTCTGTTGAGACTGAAATGTCTTTTTGGAGCATAAAAGTTGGAAATGCAAATTAAAGCGTAAAAACGTGATGAGAGCATCAGGTCCTCTACACTAGACTACAACTTGAATGTCTGGTATTCTATGATGCATTAAATGCAGGAAATCATAGAATCTAAGTGTTCGACAACAAAATGCACTTTTGGACTCTGTCGAGACTAAAATGTCTTTTCGGAGCATACAAGTTGGAAATGCAACTTAAAGCAGTAAAACGTGATGAGAGCATCAGGTACTCTTATACTAGAGTGAATGTCTGGTATTCTATGATGAATTAAATGCAGGAAATCATAGAATCTAAGTGTTCGACAACAACATGCACTTTTGGACTCTTTTTAGGCTGAAACGTCTTTTCGGAGCATAAAAGTTGGAAATGCAACTTAAAGCAGTAAAACGTGATGAGAGCATCAGGTACACTTATATTATAATGAAACATGAATGTCTGGCGTTCTATGATGCATTAAATGCAGGGAATCCTAGAATCTAAGTGTTCGACAACAAAATGCACTTTTGGACTCTGTTGAGACTGAAATGTCTTTTCGGAGCATAAAAGTTGGAAATGCAACTTAAAGCAGTAAAACGTGATGAGAGCATCAGGTACTCTTACAATAGAGTACAACTTAAATGTCTGGTATTCTATGATGCATTAAATGCAGGAAATCATAGAATTTAAGTGTTCGACAACAAAATGCACTTTTGGACTCTGTTGTGGCTGAAACGTCTTTTCGGAGCATAAAAGTTGGAAATGCAACTTAAAGCAGTAAAACGTGATGAGAGCATCAGGTACTCTTACACTAGAGTACAACTTAAATGTCTGGTATTCTATGATGCATTAAATGCAGGAAATCATAGAATCTAAGTGTTCGACAACAAAATGCACTTTTGGACTCTGTTCAGACTGAAACGTCTTTTCGGAGCATAAAAGTTGGAAATGCAACTTAAAGCAGTAAAACGTGATGAGAGCATCAGGTACACTTATATTATAATGAAACATGAATGTCTGGCGTTCTATGATGCATTAAATGCAGGAAATCCTAGAATCTAAGTGTTCGACAACAAAATGCACTTTTGGACTCTGTTGAGACTGAAATGTCTTTTCGGAGCATAAAAGTTGGAAATGCAACTTAAAGCAGTAAAACGTGATGAGAGCATCAGGTACTCTTACAATAGAGTACAACTTAAATGTCTGGTATTCTATGATGCATTAAATGCAGGAAATCATAGAATCTAAGTGTTCGACAACAAAATGCACTTTTGGACTCTGTTGTGGCTGAAACGTCTTTTCGGAGCATAAAAGTTGGAAATGCAACTTAAAGCAGTAAAACGTGATGAGAGCATCAGGTACTCTTACACTAGAGTACAACTTAAATGTCTGGTATTCTATGATGCATTAAATGCAGGAAATCATAGAATCTAAGTGTTCGACAACAAAATGCACTTTTGGACTCTGTTCAGACTGAAACGTCTTTTCGGAGCATAAAAGTTGGAAATGCAACTTAAAGCAGTAAAACGTGATGAGAGCATAAGGTACTCTTATACTAGAGTGAATGTCTGGTATTCTATGATGAATTAAATGCAGGAAATCATAGAATCTAAGTGTTCGACAACAAAATGCACTTTTGGACTCTGTTGTGGCTGAAACGTCTTTTCGGAGCATAAAAGTTGGAAATGCAACTTAAAGCAGTAAAACGTGATGAGAGCATCAGGTACTCTTACACTAGAGTACAACATGAATGTCTGGTATTCTATGATGCATTAAATGCAGGAAATCATAGAATCTAAGTGTTCGACAACAAAATGCACTTTTGGACTCTGTTGAGACTGAAATGTCTTTTCGGAGCATAAAAGTTGGAAATGCAACTTAAAGCAGTAAAACGTGATGAGAGCATCAGGTACTCTTACAATAGAGTACAACTTAAATGTCTGGTATTCTATGATGCATTAAATGCAGGAAATCATAGAATCTAAGTGTTCGACAACAAAATGCACTTTTGGACTCTGTTCAGACTGAAACGTCTTTTCGGAGCATAAAAGTTGGAAATGCAACTTAAAGCAGTAAAACGTGATGAGAGCATAAGGTACTCTTATACTAGAGTGAATGTCTGGTATTCTATGATGAATTAAATGCAGGAAATCATAGAATCTAAGTGTTCGACAACAAAATGCACTTTTGGACTCTGTTGTGGCTGAAACGTCTTTTCGGAGCATAAAAGTTGGAAATGCAACTTAAAGCAGTAAAACGTGATGAGAGCATCAGGTACTCTTACACTAGAGTACAACATGAATGTCTGGTATTCTATGATGCATTAAATGCAGGAAATCATAGAATCTAAGTGTTCGACAACAAAATGCACTTTTGGACTCTGTTGAGACTGAAATGTCTTTTCGGAGCATAAAAGTTGGAAATGCAACTTAAAGCAGTAAAACGTGATGAGAGCATCAGGTACTCTTACAATAGAGTACAACTTAAATGTCTGGTATTCTATGATGCATTAAATGCAGGAAATCATAGAATCTAAGTGTTCGACAACAAAATGCACTTTTGGACTCTGTTGAGACTGAAACGTCTTTTCGGAGCATACAAGTTGGAAATGCAACTTAAAGCAGTAAAACGTGATGAGAGCATCAGGTACTCTTATATTATCATGAAACATGAATGTCTGGTATTCTATGATGCATTAAATGAAGGAAATCATAGAATCTAAGTGTTCGAGAACAAAATGCACTTTTGGACTCTGTTGTGGCTGAAACGTCTTTTCGGAGCATAAAAGTTGGAAATGCAACTTAAAGCAGTAAAACGTGATGAGAGCATCAGGTACTCTTATACTAGAATACAACATGAATGTCGGGTATTCTATGATGCATTAAATGAAGGAAATCATAGAATCTAAGTGTTCGACAACAAAATGCACGTTTGGACTCTGTCGAGACTAAAATGTCTTTTCGGAGCATACAAGTTGGAAATGCAACTTAAAGCAGTAAAACGTGATGAGAGCATCAGGTACTCTTATACTAGAGTGAATGTCTGGTATTCTATGATGAATTAAATGCAGGAAATCATAGAATCTAAGTGTTCGACAACAAAATGCACTTTTGGACTCTTTTTAGGCTGAAACGTCTTTTCGAAACATAAAAGTTGGAAATGCAACTTAAAGCAGTAAAACGTGATGTGAGCATCAGGTACTCTTATATTATAATGAAACATGAATGTCTGGCATTGTATGATGCATTAAATGCAGGAAATCATAGAATCTAAGTGTTCGACAACAAAATGCACTTTTGGACTCTGTTGTGGCTGAAACGTCTTTTCGGAGCATAAAAGTTGGAAATGCAACTTAAAGCAGTAAAACGTGATGAGAGCATCAGGTCCTCTTACACTAGACTACAACTTGAATGTCTGGTATTCTATGATACATTAAATGCAGGAAATCATAGAATCTAAGTGTTCGACAACAAAATGCACTTTTGGACTCTTTTTAGGCTGAAACGTCTTTTTGGAGCATACAAGTTGGAAATGCAACTTAAAGCAGTAAAACGTGATGAGAGCATCAGGTACTCTTACACTAGAGTACAACATGAATGTCTGGTATTCTATGATGCATTAAATGCAGGAAATCATAGAATCTAAGTGTTCGACAACAAAATGCACTTTTGGACTCTGTTCAGACTGAAACGTCTTTTCGGAGCATAAAAGTTGGAAATGCAACTTAAAGCAGTAAAACGTGATGAGAGCATCAGGTACTCTTATACTAGAGTGAATGTCTGGTATTCTATGATGAATTAAATGCAGGAAATCATAGAATCTAAGTGTTCGACAACAAAATGCACTTTTGGACTCTTTTTAGGCTGAAACGTCTTTTCGGAGCATAAAAGTTGGAAATGCAACTTAAAGCAGTAAAACGTGATGAGAGCATCAGGTACTCTTATATTATAATGAAACATGAATGTCTGGCATTGTATGATGCATTAAATGCAGGAAATCATAGAATCTAAGTGTTCAACAACAAAATGCACTTTTGGACTTGAGGCTGAGACGTCTTTTCGGAGCATAAAAGTTGGAAATGCAACTTAAAGCAGTAAAACGTGATGAGAGCATCAGGTACTCTTACACTAGAGTACAACTTAAATGTCTGGTATTCTATGATGCATTAAATGCAGGAAATCATAGAATCTAAGTGTTCGACAACAAAATGCACCTTTGGACTCTGTTGTGGCTGAAACGTCTTTTCGGAGCGTAAAAGTTGGAAATGCAACTTAAAGCAGTAGAACGTTATGAGAGCATCAGGTACTCTTATACTAGAGTACAACATGAATGTCTGGTATTCTATGATGCATTAAATGCAGGAAATCATAGAATCTAAGTGTTCGACAACAAAATGCACTTTTGGACTCTGTTCAGACTGAAACGTCTTTTCGGAGCATAAAAGTTGGAAATGCAACTTAAAGCAGTAAAACGTGATGAGAGCATCAGGTACTCTCATACTAGAGTGAATGTCTGGTATTCTATGATGAATTAAATGCAGGAAATCATAGAATCTAAGTGTTCGACAACAAAATGCACTTTTGGACTCTGTTGTGGCTGAAACGTCTTTTCGGAGCATAAAAGTTGGAAATGCAACTTAAAGCAGTAAAACGTGATGAGAGCATCAGGTACTCTTATACTATAGTGAATGTCTGGTATTCTATGATGAATTAAATGCAGGAAATCATAGAATCTAAGTGTTCGACAACAAAATGCACTTTTGGACTCTTTTTAGGCTGAAACGTCTTTTCGGAGCATAAAAGTTGGAAATGCAACTTAAAGCAGTAAAACGTGATGTGAGCATCAGGTACTCTTATATTATAATGAAACATGAATGTCTGGCATTGTATGATGCATTAAATGCAGGAAATCATAGAATCTAAGTGTTCGACAACAAAATGCACTTTTGGACTCTGTTGTGGCTGAAACGTCTTTTCGGAGCATAAAAGTTGGAAATGCAACTTAAAGCAGTAAAACGTGATGAGAGCATCAGGTCCTCTTACACTAGACTACAACTTGAATGTCTGGTATTCTATGATACATTAAATGCAGGAAATCATAGAATCTAAGTGTTCGACAACAAAATGCACTTTTGGACTCTTTTTAGGCTGAAACGTCTTTTTGGAGCATACAAGTTGGAAATGCAACTTAAAGCAGTAAAACGTGATGAGAGCATCAGGTACTCTTACACTAGAGTACAACATGAATGTCTGGTATTCTATGATGCATTAAATGCAGGAAATCATAGAATCTAAGTGTTCGACAACAAAATGCACTTTTGGACTCTGTTGTGGCTGAAACGTCTTTTCGGAGCATAAAAGTTGGAAATGCAACTTAAAGCAGTAAAACGTGATGAGAGCATCAGGTCCTCTTACACTAGAGTACAACTTGAATGTCTGGTATTCTATGATGCATTAAATGCAGGAAATCATAGAATCTAAGTGTTCGACAACAAAATGCACTTTTGGACTCTGTCGAGACTAAAATGTCTTTTCGGAGCATACAAGTTGGAAATGCAACTTAAAGCAGTAAAACGTGATGAGAGCATCAGGTACTCTTATACTAGAGTGAATGTCTGGTATTCTATGATGAATTAAATGCAGGAAATGATAGAATCTAAGTGTTCGACAACAAAATGCACTTTTGGACTCTTTTTAGGCTGAAACGTCTTTTCGGAGCATAAAAGTTGGAAATGCAACTTAAAGCAGTAAAACGTGATGAGAGCATCAGGTACTCTTATACTAGAGTGAATGTCTGGTATTCTATGATGAATTAAATGCAGGAAATCATAGAATCTAAGTGTTCGACAACAAAATGCACTTTTGGACTCTGTTGTGGCTGAAACGTCTTTTCGGAGCATAAAAGTTGGAAATGCAACTTAAAGCAGTAAAACGTGATGAGAGCATCAGGTACTCTTATACTATAGTGAATGTCTGGTATTCTATGATGAATTAAATGCAGGAAATCATAGAATCTAAGTGTTCGACAACAAAATGCACTTTTGGACTCTGTTGTGGCTGAAACGTCTTTTCGGAGCATAAAAGTTGGAAATGCAACTTAAAGCAGTAAAACGTGATGAGAGCATCAGGTACTCTTACAATAGAGTACAACTTAAATGTCTGGTATTCTATGATGCATTAAATGCAGGAAATCATAGAATTTAAGTGTTCGACAACAAAATGCACTTTTGGACTCTGTTGTGGCTGAAACGTCTTTTCGGAGCATAAAAGTTGGAAATGCAACTTAAAGCAGTAAAACGTGATGAGAGCATCAGGTACTCTTATACTAGAGTGAATGTCTGGTATTCTATGATGAATTAAATGCAGGAAATCATAGAATCTAAGTGTTCGACAACAAAATGCACTTTTGGACTCTTTTTAGGCTGAAACGTCTTTTCGGAGCATAAAAGTTGGAAATGCAACTTAAAGCAGTAAAACGTGATGAGAGCATCAGGTACTCTTATATTATAATGAAACATGAATGTCTGGCATTGTATGATGCATTAAATGCAGGAAATCATAGAATCTAAGTGTTCGACAACAAAATGCACTTTTGGACTCTGTTGTGGCTGAAACGTCTTTTCGGAGCATAAAAGTTGGAAATGCAACTTAAAGCAGTAAAACGTGATGAGAGCATCAGGTCCTCTTACACTAGACTACAACTTGAATGTCTGGTATTCTATGATACATTAAATGCAGGAAATCATAGAATTTAAGTGTTCGACAACAAAATGCACTTTTGGACTCTGTTGTGGCTGAAACGTCTTTTCGGAGCATAAAAGTTGGAAATGCAACTTAAAGCAGTAAAACGTGATGAGAGCATCAGGTACTCTTACACTAGAGTACAACTTAAATGTCTGGTATTCTATGATGCATTAAATGCAGGAAATCATAGAATCTAAGTGTTCGACAACAAAATGCACCTTTGGACTCTGTTGTGGCTGAAACGTCTTTTCGGAGCATAAAAGTTGGAAATGCAACTTAAAGCAGTAAAACGTGATGAGAGCATCAGGTCCTCTTACACTAGACTACAACTTGAATGTCTGGTATTCTATGATACATTAAATGCAGGAAATCATAGAATCTAAGTGTTCGACAACAAAATGCACTTTTGGACTCTTTTTAGGCTGAAACGTCTTTTTGGAGCATACAAGTTGGAAATGCAACTTAAAGCAGTAAAACGTGATGAGAGCATCAGGTACTCTTACACTAGAGTACAACTTAAATGTCTGGTATTCTATGATGCATTAAATGCAGGAAATCATAGAATCTAAGTGTTCGACAACAAAATGCACTTTTGGACTCTGTTGTGGCTGAAACGTCTTTTCGGAGCATAAAAGTTGGAAATGCAACTTAAAGCAGTAAAACGTGATGAGAGCATCAGGTACTCTTACAATAGAGTACAACTTAAATGTCTGGTATTCTATGATGCATTAAATGCAGGAAATCATAGAATTTAAGTGTTCGACAACAAAATGCACTTTTGGACTCTGTTGTGGCTGAAACGTCTTTTCGGAGCATAAAAGTTGGAAATGCAACTTAAAGCAGTAAAACGTGATGAGAGCATCAGGTACTCTTATACTAGAGTGAATGTCTGGTATTCTATGATGAATTAAATGCAGGAAATCATAGAATCTAAGTGTTCGACAACAAAATGCACTTTTGGACTCTTTTTAGGCTGAAACGTCTTTTCGGAGCATAAAAGTTGGAAATGCAACTTAAAGCAGTAAAACGTGATGAGAGCATCAGGTACTCTTATATTATAATGAAACATGAATGTCTGGCATTGTATGATGCATTAAATGCAGGAAATCATAGAATCTAAGTGTTCAACAACAAAATGCACTTTTGGACTTGAGGCTGAGACGTCTTTTCGGAGCATAAAAGTTGGAAATGCAACTTAAAGCAGTAAAACGTGATGAGAGCATCAGGTACTCTTACACTAGAGTACAACTTAAATGTCTGGTATTCTATGATGCATTAAATGCAGGAAATCATAGAATCTAAGTGTTCGACAACAAAATGCACCTTTGGACTCTGTTGTGGCTGAAACGTCTTTTCGGAGCATAAAAGTTGGAAATGCAACTTAAAGCAGTAGAACGTTATGAGAGCATCAGGTACTCTTATACTAGAGTACAACATGAATGTCTGGTATTCTATGATGCATTAAATGCAGGAAATCATAGAATCTAAGTGTTCGACAACAAAATGCACTTTTGGACTCTGTTCAGACTGAAACGTCTTTTCGGAGCATAAAAGTTGGAAATGCAACTTAAAGCAGTAAAACGTGATGAGAGCATCAGGTACTCTCATACTAGAGTGAATGTCTGGTATTCTATGATGAATTAAATGCAGGAAATCATAGAATCTAAGTGTTCGACAACAAAATGCACTTTTGGACTCTGTTGTGGCTGAAACGTCTTTTCGGAGCATAAAAGTTGGAAATGCAACTTAAAGCAGTAAAACGTGATGAGAGCATCAGGTACTCTTATACTATAGTGAATGTCTGGTATTCTATGATGAATTAAATGCAGGAAATCATAGAATCTAAGTGTTCGACAACAAAATGCACTTTTGGACTCTTTTTAGGCTGAAACGTCTTTTCGGAGCATAAAAGTTGGAAATGCAACTTAAAGCAGTAAAACGTGATGTGAGCATCAGGTACTCTTATATTATAATGAAACATGAATGTCTGGCATTGTATGATGCATTAAATGCAGGAAATCATAGAATCTAAGTGTTCGACAACAAAATGCACTTTTGGACTCTGTTGTGGCTGAAACGTCTTTTCGGAGCATAAAAGTTGGAAATGCAACTTAAAGCAGTAAAA